>NC_137789.1:98660741-99260741 GCF_963383645.1 Muscardinus avellanarius | reverse complement strand
CATTCTTATCATGTTTGAATATTTTACACTTGGAACAATAAGGTAACCTGTTGAGATCAGTCAACAAATAAATGCTGTTGAACTGCTGTTAGCTCTCGTAGATCCAAGAGAAACTTATGTGGCAGAAGAAAAGAATCACAGCCATGAGAACCAGTGAATGAAGATGAATAGACCTTCCTTTGTGTTGGAAGAGAGACTTCCAGGATTCTTTTACTCCTGGAGGTCTTAGGAAAAGGCACGTAAAAGATGTGCGACATGATCTCGGAAATAAAATAATCCTGAATGAAAGTACCTCTGCTGCTGGAGTGGTTGTGAAGGATGCACCCTCCTTGGCATTCACTGAACTCAGGCTCTTTCCTCATTCTGTCTTCACAATTGCCTTGAATGGTGGACAGTTGTGGTCTCTGTTTATTTTTTTCTCTAGCTGTTTTCAATATTCAGCAAGTGAATTCAAGTCTCAAGACACAGAGGAGCGGAAGAACAAATTCCAAATTCCCAACTGTCACCTGTTCTGGAAGAGACCTCAGTATCAAAATTTATGGCTTCTGTGAATTTTTCTTTCTTTTTTTCTTTTGGTGGTACTGGAGTTCCTGGAAACCCTTCTCCGGGCTACACTCCCAGACTATTTTATATTTTTTTAAATTTGGAAACAGGGTCTCTTAAGCCAGAGAGGCTGGTTTCTAACCTGCGTGATCCTATCCTCCTGTCTCCGCCTCCCAAGCGCGGGGATTACAAGTGTGCGCCACCAAGCCCGGCTTCTGTGAATTTTTCTAAAGTCATTCTAGAATTCTCAGTCTTTACTCTGTGAAACACAAAATAAATGCAGTCAGGTGTTTTTCTTTTATTAAATGTAAATATTTACCTACCTATATGACAATAGTGTTTTTCTGGCATTCTAAGTATTCCCAGGAATAAAAGAAACAAGAAATTAAAGAAAATAAATCATGTGTATTAATTAGAGGGTGTATATATTAAAGATTCATTTTTCCCTAGTTGATATACAGTTTTACTGTAGTTTCTATCAAATTCCCAGAAGATCATTGAAGACATAGGAAGGATTATTATTTTAAAATTATAAGGAAAAATGAAATGGAATAAAATTTTGGGAGGTGTCTTGTTTAGCATTTTCACTGCTATAATCCAAAGACCTTACCACATAACTTAGAGGAAGACATATTTTTTTGCTCACAGTTTAGAGATTTTGAGTTCAGTCACATTTCCATGTGACACTGAAGACTGCAGAACTCAAGTCATGGTGACAGTAATAGTAGATTAGTAGATAGCACAAGGTTTGCACCTCATATCATGGATCCTGGAAGAGAGATAGCGATAGCGATGAGAGAGAGAGAGAGAGAGAGAGAGAGAGAGAGAGAGAGAGAGAGAGAGAGAGAGAGAGAACCATATATAAGCCCCAAGACCACACCCCAAGGGATCCACCTTCTCCAGCCATACCCAACAATCCTGGCCATCACCCAGATAAATCTATTACATGTAATCCCTGAGCTTAATACATGATCTCTCTAGGGGGCATTTTATATCTATCTGCAACAGGAGGAATCTATGTACCAAACTCAAGGCACATTAGATTTATAAATTGACTCAATTCCAAAGTACCCATCTTTTTTCTTCATTTTCTTCTTGTTGTCTGATTTATGAGACCTATAGCTAGGTACCCAGAGATTCTCATTTTACCCTAAAATTTTGTGTGCTTCTGGATCATATGAACACTGAGAAGTTTGGAAGGAAGACTTCTTTCATAATGTAGAAATTGACTATTTTAGTAAGTTATTCTTGGTAATTGTTTCTTTTTAAATGAGCAAGATTCTAAACTTTCTGTCTTAAAATCTTTTCTCTATGCATATTTTTAAAAGTATCACAAATTCTGAAAATATTTAGTAGATTGTGTTCTACCTTAATTTATCCAACTTAGTTGGGGATAGATATTTTTATACCTTGGCTAGAAATTGCAAAAAACTCATCTGATATTGAAATATTTTGAGTGTTAACATTTTACCTCCCTGTGGAAACTGGTTGTATTTCATTTTTAAAATTTTATTGGTGCACTGTAGTCATACGTCTTAATGGTGAATAAGATGGTAGAGGCCTACATACACACATCACTCAGCCCTTCCCCAATTCTCACCCCCTTCCCTTCTCCTTCTCTCCTTCTCATGTTTGGATTAGTTATTGACTTTCAGATGCATTTCACTTTTTAAAAAAACTGTTTTCCGGAAAATTTTTAGATTTCCAGGAAAACTGAGAAGATAGTACTGAGAATTTCTACATGTATTTGTTCCCAATTTATATTATTTGTATTATGTGTTTAATATGCTAGT
Source organism: Muscardinus avellanarius (assembly GCF_963383645.1). Taxonomy (NCBI): domain Eukaryota; kingdom Metazoa; phylum Chordata; class Mammalia; order Rodentia; family Gliridae; genus Muscardinus; species Muscardinus avellanarius. The sequence continues at coordinate 99,258,405 of NC_137789.1, read as the reverse complement.
GTATGTATTCTATATACTGTGCTGCATTTATTATAATGAATAAACCAATAATATTTTAACACATTATTATTAAGGCCCACAGTTTATTCATATTTTCTTAGTTTTGTACTTAAAGTCCTTTCTTTCTCCAGGATTCCACCCAGAACACTATAAAACGTTTAATTATCATGTTCCCTTTGGCTTTTTTTGGCCATGAATTTTCTCAGACTTTCCTTTTATTCATTATCTCTTAAGCTTTGAGGATTACTACTGGTCAGTTACTTTGTAGGATGTCCCACTACTGGACTTTATATTATGATTTTTTCATGAACACAAACATCAAATGCTGTTTTAATTACATAAGGAATACTGCCTTGGTTTGTTGAATTGGATAAAGGAGATCATTGGGGATGTGAGCTCTGGATAGATTGGTTTGCATATTAAAGATATGCTCTCAGGTAAATTGTTTTCTACCACTAGAATTGGCAAACCTTGGAAGAAGTTCTTCCCTTGGTCTACAAAGTTTCAAAATGTTAAAGCATCAAAAATACAGAAAATACAAAGCATAATTAATAAAAAACATTGATCATTTTATTGTCATTATAGTTGGGCTTTTTCCAGAACATCATGTAATTGGAATCATAGGATATATAGATATTTTAGATTGGCTTATTCTACTTATCAACACGTACTTAAGGTCCTTTCATGGCTTAGTAGTTTATTTATTAAAATTGATGATAATTTTTTATATGAATATACAACTGTTTTTATCTATTTATTTATTGATAAAAATGTTGGTCATTCTCTCTTTTTGATGATTACTCTTAAATCTACCATAAATATTCATGGGAAAGCTTTTGTATGGACATGCTTTTCAAACCAACTTTGTACATATCCAGGAGGACAATTTTAATGCCATATGGTAAGACTTTCAGCTTTGTAAGAGACTGCCAATTTGTCTTCTATTACTAGCTGTACCACTTTGCATTCCCACCAACAAGGAATGGTTTTTTACCATACCTTTGTTGGCAAAATGTTTATTTATATTTTTTGCCCATTTCTTAATTGAATTGTTTCTTATTGTTGAGTTTTAAAAGTTCTTATATATTTTAGAATAAAATTCTATATGCATTATGTGGCATATTAGGGTTCTCTAGAGAAACAAAACAAATTGTGTATGTGTGGATAGATAGATAGATGAGCGGATATTCTTCATGGGAATTGATTCCCTTGATTAGGGACACTGAGATATCCCAGGATAGGCTTTCTGAAAACTAGAGAACCAGGGAAACTGGTGTCATATCTCAGTCTAAACCTAACGGCCACAGGACCTGGAGACTGATGTGAAGTTCCAGAATACTAAAAATGAGAGCACCTGGTGTTTGGATCTCTCAGAGTGGAGGAAGATGGATGCCTCAGCTCCAGAAAAAAGTAGATTTACCTTCCCTTTGCCCTTTTGTTTTATTCAAACTTTATACTGGTCAGTACCTGCTCTTATTAGATGAGGGAGGATCTTCCTCACACAGTCCATTGATTCAAAAGCCAATCTATTCTGGAACCACTCTCACAGATAGACCAAGAGTAATGATTGTTCAGCTATCTGGGTGTCCTTTAACCCAGTCAAATTGAAATTTACAACTGACATGTGGTTTGCAAATAGTTTTTTGTAGTATGTGGTTTGTCTTTTGTTTTCCTAAAAAGTTATTTTTCTCATAAAGCATAAGTTATTATTTTAATAAAGTTGAATTGAACATTTTCTTTTTTCATAAATTTTTTTAAATTTCCATCTTACTGCTTACATTATCCATCTGTTTTGCAGGCTGTCTACTTTTGGTAGACTCTTAACATATTAATAATAGTTATTTTAAATTCTATATGTGATAAATCCAAAATCTATACCACATCTGAGCCTGGGTTTGATGATTGCTTTCAGACGTTTTTTTTTTTCAGACTTTTTTTTAATCATCTTTTAGCCGACTGTAGATTTTTGGCATTGAAAGGTGGGCAAGCCAGGTGTGGTGTAGCATTTGGCAGGCTGAGACAGGAAGATCACGGTTTAAAAACAGCCTTAGCGTGGTGGCGCACGCTTGTAATCCCCGCGCTTGGGAGGCTGAGACAGGAGGATCACACAGGTTCAAAGTGAGCCTCAGGTACTGAGTGAGGCTCTCAGCAACTTAATGAGACCCTGTTTCAAAATAAAATATAAAATAGGTCTGGGAGTATAGCCCGGAGGTAGAAAGCGCTGGGTTCCACCCCCAGTACCACCAAAAAAAAAAAAAAAAAAAAAAAGAAAGAAAGAAAGAAAGAAAAGAAAACAGCCTTAGCTACTTAGTGAGGTCCTTTGCAACTCAGTGAGACCCTGTTTCAAGTTAAAGAATAAAAAAATAGGGCTGGGGATGTATCTTAGAGGTAGAATGCTCCTGGGTTCCATCCTCCCAGTACTGCAAAATAAAAAAAAAAAAGGTGGGCAATTTTACTTCTATGATCTGATAGATATAAATAAAACATATAGATTATAAATTTAGAAGCATAATAATAAATACCAGTGAATCCATCACCCAATTTAAGAAACGGAAACATCCTTCTCTCTTCTCCTTGTCCTCCTCTACCCTCATTTTTTCCACTAGAGATTGAGCCCAGGAGAGTTCTAACTCTGAGCTACACCCCCAGCCATATTTTATTCTTTATTTAAAAATGATGTCTCACTATGTTAAGCAATATTCTGGCTTGTTTTTTTTTTTTTTTTGTGTGTGTGGTACTGGGGTTCCTGGAAGCCCTTCTACCTCCGGGCCACACTCCCAGACCTATTTTTTTACATTTTTATTTAGAAACAGGGTCTCCTAAACCAGCGCGCGCGGCTGGCTTCGAACCTGCGCGATCCTCCTGTCTCTGCCTCCCAAGCGCGGGGATTACAAGCGTGCGCTACCACGTCCGGCTCTGGCTTGTTTTAAACTTCAAAAACTTGATACCATGTTGTATGTATTTGTCTAAATAACTTACTTAAATTTTATACTTCTAATATTTATTTCTGTGGACACACAAAGTTGTAATTAATTTATTTTACATGACATTTTTATATATATCACTTAGTTATTATGTGTGTACACAAACACATAAAGCTTAGGTTTATTTATTTATTTTCACTACTATTAATACTTTGAGTAAACTTTTTTTCCCCAGAAATGAGGATGGAACCCAGGGGCATTCTACCACTGAGCTACACCCCAGCCCTATTATTTTATTATTTATTTTGAAACAGGGTCTTATAAAGTTGCTGAGTCTGGCCATGAACCTGGGATCCTCCTGTTTCAGCCTCCCAAGAACTGAGATTACAAGCATGCGCCACCATGCCTGGCCTCAGTAAACTTTTGAAGAAACTACCCTATCAGGGACTGCGATTCTCCAAGCATATATTATTCATTTATTTTTTATTCATTGTATTCATTTTTTCTTTCTTTTCCTCAGACTGGATAATTTTATTTGATTTATTTTCTTATTCACCAATTGCTTTCTAATGGCTGCTTAAATCTGTTGCTAAACCTCTCTAACAATTTTTTATTTCATTTATTATATTTTCATTCAGAATTTCTTTTATGATTCTGTTTTGTTTTTATTTTTAAAAATTTTTTATTGGTGCATTGTAGTCATATATTTTAGTGGGAAAAAAGACTTGTGGAGATATACATGCAGATATCATCCAATTAGCCCATACCCAATCCCCACCCCATTCCCTCCCCATCCCTCTTTCCCATGCTTGGCTTAGTGATTGACTTTGATGTTTGTTTAAGTACATCATGTACTTTAGAGTTTCCCTCTTCCCCCCTCCCATCCCCTCAGGTAGGTTGCCTTGTTTGCTTCTTTATAGGATCTCCTTCTTCATCTAAGAGTTCCTCCTGTTACTCATTTCTCCCTAGCTTTCACACATTAGGGAAAGCATCAATCAATACGTGGGATTGCATGGAAATGAAGAGCTTCTGTACAGCAAAGGAAACTGTCAAGAACCTCAATCGAGAGCCAACAGAATGGGAGAAGATTTTTGCCACAAACTTCAGATTTTTGCCACAAACTTGTAGGGTCTCATTGAGTTGCGAAGGGCTGCACTAAATAGCTGAAGCTCTCCACCTCCCAAATGCTGGGATTACAAGTGTGCACCACCACACCCAGCCAAATCCCACCATTTCTATGTCATTCCTTAATGTTTTTTTAAAAATACCTTTATTGATGTAAATGTGAGATTCAAAGTGATACATTCATGCACGCACACATTTATTTGCTTTTAAAATAAGCTAATGAGGAAAGCATGTCACATTTTCTTTTATGTTTTAGTTTTCTTTTTTGTTAAGTTTTGCTTAGTGCATTCTAAAAGACTGTATTGTTTGATACATTTAACACTCAAAATATGATACATTTTTATTATCCTGATGTATTGATCTTTTTAATATTATGAAATATTTATTTTTATTTGGGAAATCTATGCCTTAATTTCAACTTCATCTATATTTTCTTTTTAATTTTTTTACTGGTGCATTATAGTTATACATATTAATGGTACAAGATGGTAACAGGAATACATGCAACACCACTTAATTAGCCCTGACCCAATTCCAACCCGGTACCTCCTCCCTCCCTCCTTCTCATGTTTGGCTTAGTGGTTGACTTTGATATATTTAAGAATGTACATTAGCTGCTATTACAATGATCTTTGCAGCTTCCTTCTTGTGAATATTGACTCCCTTATCATTTTTTTCCCTAGGTTTCTACTTTTTCTGGTGATATATTTTCCAGGTTACTGTAATCTGTAGGCAATTTATTATTGTGTTTGCTATGTTTCTTTTTTTCTTTTAAACAAACTAAAAGCATTGTCTTACATATGGTGTAAATACCTTGTTTGTTTTTGTTTTGTGTTTAGATTTATATTTTCCATATTACTATTTTTCTTTTTTTCTCACCAATTTATTTTCTTGCTGATTTTATTAAATTGAAATTAATTAAGCTTTTAAATTATTTTTTCATTTTCTATTAGTCTGCTCATTGCAATTTTTTCTATTATTTTAGTAATTATACTAGAGGAAAAATATACTTACTAATCTGTGATACACATTTCCACTTATTACTTTAAATCAAAGGCCTTAAAACAATTAAAAAACATTTACCCCATTACTTTTTTCATTATTTTTATTTATTGTAATATTTATTGTCATACTATTTTAATAAGTCAATATTAATGTAGATTTTCCTATGAATTTAGTTTATTTATTGTACTTTTGTACTTTGCAGGCTTAATTTTAGGTTAATATTCATTCACTCATTTTTTTTAAGCACTGGAGATTGAATCCAGGGATATTCTACCTCCAAATAATACCTGGCACTTTTTATTTTATTTTTAAATAGAATCTCACTAAGTTGCTGAAGTTCTCACTAAGTTGCTGAGGCTGGTCTTGAATCTGGGATCCTAAGCCTCCCAAGCATTGGGATTACAGGCATGTGCTACCATACTTGGTTGGGGTTGATATTCATTCTACCTATAAAAATTTCTTCAGTATTTCCTTGGTGCTAATTTTTGATGATTAATATTTTCATTTTTGTCTATCTGAATAGTCTGTTTTAATTATCCTAGGTAAATTTACATGTATTTGTTTTGTGGTACTGGGCGTGGAATTCAGGGGCTTTTCTACCTCTGGGCTATACTCCTAGACCTATTTTTTTATATTTTATTTGGAAACAGGGTCTCACTACGTTGCTGAGAGCCTCACAAAGTAGTTGAGGCTGGCTTCGAACCTGTATAATTCTCCTGTCTCAGTCTCCCAAGCACTGGGATTACAATTGTGTGCCACCACACCCAGCTTTATGTAGATTTTTGAATCACCTTGTCTTTATTTACAAATACTTTTGTTGATACTTGATACACTTAACCTGTATTTCAATTTGAGGAGAATTAATATCCTTATTAAGTTTAATATTTCTAAGATGAACTTTTATGTCTCTTCTTCTACTTGGTTCTTTTTTATTTTTTACCTGTATTTTAAAGTTTTAAGTGTAGATCTTACACATTGTTTTGTTAAAAATATACTTTATTTTCATTAGTAGTGATTGTAAATGGTATTGTTTAAAATTTGACTTCTAATCATTCATTGATAACATATAGAATTTTATAGTGTTTATATACTCTGACTTTGTCAAATTAACTTATTAGTTATATGAGTTTTTTGTAGATTGCTTATGATTTTCTAGGTAAACATACCACTTGTAGGTAGGGACAATGTTATTTCTTTCCAATTATTATGCCACTTCTTTTCTTTTCTTGTCTTATCATATTAGCTAGGACTTCCAGTACTGTGTTAAAAATGAATGGCAACAGTGGAAATCATTGCCTGATTTCCAGTCTTTGAGGTATTTCAATACTTAGTATTTCAACACTGAGGATGATAGCTGTATACTTTTGTAGATGCTCTTTTTTTAAGCTGAAAAAGATCCTTTCTATTTCTAATTTTCTGAAATTTTTCATTTTAAATTCTTTTTTTGAGGGGGTCAAATCTCTCTTCTATATCAACTGAATGGCCATGTGATTTTTTTCTTTAGGAAGTTAATGTGATGAATTATATTGACTACTTTTAAAATCATGAGCCATACTTTCATTCTTTGGTGGAGGCTCTCTTGCTGGTGATACACATGCTATTATATAGTTTGGGTTAGCTGCTTTGCTACCATTTCACTGGGGATTTTGCATCTTTTTCAGGGGATCTTTTTCAAAATTTGACTTATTTTTTGTTGTTTTTGTTTTTCATTTCACTGATTTCCTTTCTTATAATTTCTTCTGTCAATTTTGAGTTTACTCTGTTCTTTTTCTTATTTCTCAAGTAGTAACTTCAGTGAGTCTTCACTTGAGACCTATTGTCTTACATTTCCTCCCAAATACTGTTAAATATGTTTATTTCCTTTGAGACTCTGTCTTTGGTGCATGGGCTATTAAAAGTATGTTTAATTTCTAAGTCTTTGAAAATATTCTCTTATCTTTTTATTATTGATTTCTAGTTTGAATCTATTGTGGCCAGAGGGCATATTTTGTCTAAGTTTTTTTTTATATTTCTAAGGGTATGCTTTATGACCCAAGATATGTTCTATTTTTGTGGATGTGTTGTGCATGCTTGAAAATAATGTGGATTCTGCTGTTACTGGATGTTTTAGAAAGGCTAGTTCTATCTTGTGGATTGGTATTCAATTCTCTGATTTTTGTTTAGTTGTATCAATTACTGAGAGAACAGTGTTGAAGTTCTCAACTATAATTGGGGGTTTTTCTATTTCTTATTTCATATCTATTTGACTTTGCATTTTATATTTTGCAGCTCGGTTGGTTACATACACTAATACACATTTAAGATCACCATGTTTTCTGGATGAATTGACAGCTTTATCATTTTGTTAATATACCTGTTTATTCCTGGTAATTTTCTCTTCTCAGAAACTTATCTGATTTTACTATAAACACTCTAGTGTTCTTCTGATTAGCATTTTCATATATATATATATATATAATCTTGATTCCTTTACCTAAGTATACTTCTATCATTGATTTAAAATGAATTTTCTATAGACAAAGAGAAGTTAGATAACCTTGAAATAATCTATTCTGCAAATTTCTATTAATGGGTTATAATCTATTAATTTCTATTAATAGAATTATATCTACTTTAAAAGGATTGTATTATTTTACTGTTTGGACTGAAACCTGTGGTGACATTATTTGTTTTAGCATTCTTTTAGCAAGATCTATAAATATCTGTGTTTTAACTTACTTGTGTTAGTTCTCCCCTTTTCTAAGATACTGGACATTTTGGGTCCTAGAACTGTATGTATGTGATCAGACATTATGCCTGGGATTAGTCCATGGCTTTGTCCTCTGTGATCTGTTCACAGAAGTTCTAGGATATCTGGATCTGAATATCACATATAATACAGATGAGTAAGTTTGCTTACTCACACTGTTTTTATTGGTTTGCTTTTATATTGGGAATTGAACCCAGAGGCTCTTAACCTCCAAGCTATACGCCCAGCCCAATTGTTTTTTTAAATTTTGAAATATGGTCTCACTAAGTTGTTGAGGCTTTGCTAAGTTACCCAGGCTGGTCTCAAACCTTTGATCCTCCTGTCTTGGCCTTCTGAGTACTTGGATTACAGGTGTGTGACACCATATCCACCTTGCATACTCCCATAAGCTCACACTCCTATAATGTTCATAGTCTTAATGGAGTTCCCTCTATTTTGCAGAATTATCAAATATACAATATTTGAGGTATTTTAGTATTCTGCCTTAAGACTTAATGATGTATTATATAAAGCACATATTAATTACCTCACTTAATTCTTCTATCAGTAATAAAAATAGATATCAATTCTTCTATCTTACAGATGACAAAACAGATAAGGAGTCTATCAGTGATTTGCCTCCTTCAGTGAAGCGTGCTTTTGGAATATAAACAAATTCAGAGCAGGTATAGTCTTGTCAAGTAGAAGGCCATATTCAGAGTATTGGAAACCATAAAAAATAGACATTTCAGAGAGCTCTGGCATTGATCATTTAAGCTTGTCAGAAATAGGGCCAGAGGCCTGAGATTTTTAGTTTTCAATTAGGTTGCTGGTCCACCTGGAATGAATGGGTCCATCAATCATACCCCTATGTTTACATTTCCCAGCTTGTGTTAGCAAAATAATGTGGGAGAACTTCTAGCTATACACAACACCAAATACTTTATCAGTTTGAGAAAACAATTTCAATGTACATAACTGGTAAAGATTGGTATCTAGAGTCTATAAAGAACATTTATAAATCAATATAAAAATTATAAATAAACTAAGCATGGAGGGGGCATGCTTGTAATCATAGTACTTGGGAGGCTGAGACAGGAGATTTTCAGGTTTGTGGTCAGCCTTAGCAACTTAGTGAAACACTGATTCAAAATAAAGAATAAAAAATAGGGCTGGAGGGGTGTAGTTTGGAGGTTTCTATCCTCAATATCAGAAAAGAAAGTAAATTTTGGAAATATATAAGAAAAATGAGTGGACAATTCACAGAAGAAATTAAAATAACAAATAAATAAATAAATTGAAAGATCTCTAAATTTTCTAGGGGTCAAGAGTAACATTAATAACATTTCATACCAATCAGATTCACACAAATCAGACTCACACAAGTCAAACAGGTATTAGATAGGTAAGGGGAAAATAGAAAAAATTCACACACTGATACTGCAGAATCAATGAATATGACAGTATAGACTAATTTTTAAAGCATCAGTAATATTAAATATTTATATTCCCTGGGTCACAGCAGCCATTTAACACCAAAATATTTTACAAAAATTACTAAAAAGGAACTAAGATTGGTTAAAAATGTAATTCTTATTTTCTCTATTCATTCTTACTGGCTGATTTTACTCAGGATATTAAAGGCTGGTGGCTATGCCAATCCTTCCTCTTTCTCTGATCAGAAATCCTTGTTCCAGGTCTAAATGTCTGAGCAGGTAATCAAGGAAAACATTGAAAGAGCAAGTGTTGCAGCCAAACCTGCATCCAGGCAGGTTGTTAACAGAAACTACACTAGAGAAGAAAATGGCAGCAAACTTGAGAAGGTGCATGGAAAGCCTTTCCTATCCTTCTGTGGCAAGCCATCCATATAACTTGGTAAATCAGGATTGGATGTTTATTGTATTATTAAATACAATGGCTTTAGAAACTTGTGCTAAGGCACCATGAAAAACTAGAGATACAAGCTACATTAATGGAGAAGGCACTTATAAAATCAAACTCGGTTTGAATGAGAGCTCTGTGCTCCTCCTGCTTTGTTTCATAGGCAAAAATTTTATAAGTCATGTCTTAACCTAGTGCCAAGACAGCTTTTGGAATTGGGCATTTTCAGATACTTTAAACTTTTATGAATTTAATCTTTCTGAAATTCATTTTTATAAATAAATTGAATCAAAATGATGGCCATTTTACAGAGATTTTGTGAGGAATGTGTGAGCTAGCAAATGAAAGTTTTTAGCATCATGATGGGGAGACTAAGAACTCAAGCTTAAGGAATATAAATTCTCTGTTTTCTAATTTCTCTAAGAGTATTATCAATATGAAGAGAGTTCTAAAGTAATAAAATAGTCATTTAAAATTTTTGCTTTCAATTATTTTAAGAAATAAGACATTACTGGGTTAAATTCATTGTGTGTATATATACCACATTTTCTTTATTCATTCAGCTGTAAAGAAGAACAAAATTATATCATTTGTAGAAAAATGAATGGAACTAGAAAATAGTATGCTAATCAAGATTTGCTGGTCTCAGAAAATTGAGAGTTGAATGTTTTCTCTCCCATGGAGGCTAGAGAGAAAATAGGAAACAAAAAGATTTCAGATAAATAAGGAGAGAGATCAGTAGGATAACGGGAGGTGATTAGGGAGGGAGATGATTAGGGGATAAAGAAGAACTGATGAAAGCAACAGTTAAAATAATGCTATGTACATGAATGAAGCTCTCAACACCAATCTTACTAACATGTTTGGAGAGGGATGGGTAATATGATGTAATTTACAGAGAAACACATTAAATGCTGTGTGCATGTATGTTTGTATCTCTTTGAACCTTACTATGATGTATAATTACAATGCACCAATAAAAGTATTTAAAAACAAAAAATAAAAAGATAAACAAAATAAAACAATGGAACAAAGAAGAAAACATTATAGGCAAAATTCAACTTCCCTGTGTCCTATTCATAACTTCTTTCCCCTGTCTTCTCTAGAAATAACTTTTACCCTTATTTGTTTTTCATTCCAATACATTTTTATTTTGTGTGCTTTTTTGGTGCATTAGTCTTACATCATAATGTAAATCATGTTGACAATGACATACATGCACCACCACCTTCCCATTACCCTCCCTCCCAATACAGAGTACCCAGATTGACACGGGCATACTTAAATGTATGCACATAGTCAATTATAGTGTCTTCAGTGTCCTGCTTCCTCTACCCTTAGATCTCCTCCCTGACTTCACTGAGGTTCTCCTCCATTATCTGGAGTCTCTTGTACCCCCTATCCTGCACATACTATAGAAAACATATAACCCTTCATTTTCTATGATTGATTAATCTCACTCAAAATAATGTTCTCCATATTTTTCCATCTTCTTGCAAATGATGTATTTCTTCTTCTTTATTGCTCAGTAGAATTCCATTGTGTGTATTTCCCATAACTTTGTAATCCATTCATCTATAGATGAAAACCTAGGTTGGTTCTATAATTTGGCTATTATGAATTATGTTGCTATGAACATGGGTATGCATATATTACTATAGTTTTCTGGTTTCAAATTCTTTGGAAAGATACACAGTGGTGGTATAGCCATATCATATGGTGGATCCATTCCCAGTTTTACAAGGAATCTCTACACTGATCTTCATAGTTGTGTAGAAGAGTTCATATTCCCCACATCCTCAAAAACATTTATTGTTTTTTTACTTCTTTATGATTGCCATTCTGATTGGGGTTAGATGGAATCTCAGTGTAGTTTTGATTTGCATATGCCTGATTGGTAATGATGGTGAAATTGGCAATTTGTATTTCTTCTTATGTGAAATGTATATTCAATTCACTTGCTCATTTCTTGATTTGGGTTATTTGATTTCTAGTGTAAAATCTTTTAAGTTATTTGTATATTCTAGATATTAGACCTCTATCAGAGGGATGGCTGGTAAAGGTTTTCTCCTATTCTCTAGGTATTCTCTTTTGACTCCTGATTATTTACTTTCATGAGCAGAAACTTTATTTTGATGCTATCCCACTTAGTAATTATTGTTTTAAATTTCTGAACTTTTGGAATCTTGCTAAGAAGTGTCTACCAGTGCAAATATGGTAGAGGGTTGAACCTATGTCTTCTTCTAATAGCTTCACAGTCTCTCATCTAATTTCCTGTTCTTTGAACCATGTCAAGTTGATTCCTGTACAAGGTGAGAGATGAGAGTTTAATTCAATTTTTCTACAAATGGGTAGCTAGTTTTCCCAGCACTATTGATTGAAAAGGCTATCTTTTCTCCAGTTTATGCATTTGGTCCTTTTGTTGAAGATCAATTGACTGTACATGTCTACCCTTTCTCCAATGTCTTTTATTAATAAATTAGAACAATTTGTATTGTCCTACAATTGTTTAGATTGTGTTGTTGTAATGTCTTCTGTATACTGTTGACTTTGCTTTTGGGTTTTCAATAAACTGTTTTTCAAGAGTGATACCCTATTTTCAGTGTATTTTTGCCTGTCAGATTTGTTTATTATTTTATCACTATTGTCAATTTACTTATCGACTCCTTCATTTCATTCCATGCCCATTTCTTGTTCTTTCCCAAAGTGTCAATTTCCTTTTTCATTTGCTGTACACTTTCTGTGAGGACCTTCATCATATCAAATATCAAAATTCAGGATCTTCATTCTTGCATTTCTTGTAGATCAGTATTGGTGATCTCCCTTCTTGTTGAATTGTGGCAGTTTATTGTGTCCTCACTGTTCTTTGTTCTCATATTTTCAGAATTCTTGGGCTTGTGTTTTCATCTTTGTTTTGCATCTTCTTTCTTTTTTTTTGCATCTTCTTTCTCTTTGTGTATGAGTCTAGAGTTTATTTGATATTCTTCAATACTAAGTTATATGCTGGGGGTATAGAATCACCCCTGCCAATCTGACTCAAATACTCAAACTTTTGAGTTCATCCCTTAGATCCTCTTTAATTGGATATAGTTTTTAGTGTAGGTAAGCAGGAGTTTCTGATTGGCTGTAGGTCACTATGCTGTCCTTGCCCAAACTCTGCACAGCCAGAGACTTTGATGCTCTATCAGGTCTTGCAGTCTGCTGGTTGGGACTTAATGTACTCCAGAGTCCACCGCTGCTCTGTTGATTGTGAGCCTGTCATACTACAGAGGGCTGATCTCCAGCCTCTGTAACTAGATCATTTTGGTTCAGCAAAGCCAGTGATGGCTATGTCCTGAATGTATGGTTAGGTTCACTGACCTCTGGTGGTCTCTGGGATACCACTCTTGATCTACATTTTAGGTCACATAACAAGCTAGGTACTTTCACTAACTAGCTTACATGCATGCCAGGTACAAACTCTGCTAGTGGAGAAAGTATTGAATTTTCAGCTTTTTTCTGTGATCAAGTGATACCCTGGCCTCTTGGCAGAGTCTGGCTGATAGGACACCACTGCTGTTCTCCACCCAAGGCCCCACATCAGGAAGGGAGAGAATGCAAGGTTCCAAGCTAGGGGCTTGGGTGGCTTAGTTCCTTAGTTTCAGAGACACTTCCCCTGTCTTGGGTGGTCACACTCCTGGGGCTCTTGCTGGGCTCCAGTGCTGGAGCTTTGTGGCCAGCATGGCCAGGTAAAAATTCACTATCTGTAGAGCCTGCAACTCAGTAGGCTGAGCTATATCTCCCTGGCACTACTAGTCAGTGTTCCACAGTAATCCCTAAAGACCCTACAATTGTTCTGAACACTGCACACTGTAGCTCCCTTTCATCTGTCTCTAGGGGTTACCTACTAATTCATGTTTCTGTTGTGTTTGAGAGTAGGCCTCACTCCCACCTCTGAAGGGGTGATTTATAAAATCTCAGGCCCCCTGCAAGTTTATTTTCTTGCCACATAAGTTCCTGTTGCCAGGCATGCCTAACTTCTTAGGATGGAATGGTTTGTTAACTTACGTCATTGATGGGTGCTGCTCAGGATCACTGTCAGAAAAGATGAGTTCAGCAAGAATGGCTGAATTGTCTGTTCTGCTGACTGTTTTCTTTGGTGGTCTTAGTTGTTAGCCTCAGAACAATTCACAGTTTTCTTCCTGGAGGTTTCTGGAAGCTGCTGTGCTGGCAGAATTTATGGAATTATCTGAATTAAACTGACCTGTTTATAATACTGTAGTTGCTTTTTCATGTATATGATACATCTTGGTCAATTATGGCAAAGGGAAATAAAGTTGGACAGTTGTTAAAAGTGATAAAGCAGAATTTACTCATGAACTACTACAGTGTGGGGAGAATCCAGTTTAGACTGAACTCAACTTTGATCTTGTAGAGGTAACTGGGCATTTTAGAGGACGAACGGATTATAGGGACAAGAAACCAGTGGGGGCTTGAGTAGAGTCAGGGAAATGGAAAATTATAAAAAGAAGACAGTGGTGTAGGTCTTAGTGTGATTTGACCATCTGGATTTGCTAACTGGGGCTTTTAAAAGTTAGGCTTCTTTCACATAGATAAAGACAAAAGTTCTGTTCTTGGATATTTGATGGAACAAGCAGTGAAGCTTTTGGAAGCTTTGAGGTTTCTTGGGCAGAAACTTAAGAGGGGTTAAGTAGTCCCAGGGATACATCCTTGAGCTGATGGGAACTATGCTTAGAATTTGTTTTTGTCTCTTAATATAAAGGATGGGCAAAACTGCTTGTGCTGAGTCTGTAGTTTCATGGCCTGAAGTTGAGGCCTAATTGAGAAGAGAGTTCCAAGGACCTGAATTTGGTCAAGGAAGAGAGTTTGTCAATTCAGTTATTTTACATTATTTACTGTTTTATTCCATGGAGAACATATATGTGTGTGTGTATACATGTGTGTTTGTATACACATATACCCTTTTATTGTGCATCAAGGAAGAGAGTTTGTCAATTCAGTTATTTTACATTATTTACTGTTTTTCTCCCATGGAGAACATATATGTGTGTGTGTATACATGTGTGTTTGTATACACATATACCCTTTTATTGTGCATTGTAGTCTCACATCATAATATAGTTCAGGGTGATAGGGACATGTATGCATTTTTAAGACAGCTAATTATCTAACAATCCTAACAGAAAATTAGTCAATCATTTCTCAAATAAATAAATCAAGAATTGGATATAAGCATATCAAAATCAATAAATCAACAATTGCATGTGAGTATACTATGTTAAATAAGTTGTCTATGTTAGATAAATTGAGATAATTAAGAGTCACTGTAAGTACACATATAAAATAGAGAAATTTTTGTTTATCTAAATTTTATTTGTTTAAATTTCTTCCCCTTCTCTATACTTAAATAGGTAGATGATGCTAGGTAAAAGATGGATATAGTTAGTTAGACATATGATGGATAGGTAAAAAGAAAATATTTCTTCAAAAAAAAGCAGTTGATAAACTTTATCAGATGGAGATACTGTTTTTTAAACCATGACTTTAATTTCATTTTAGTGCTAGTAGTTATTAGTCAGTGCTTTGCAATAATGTGTGAGAAAATTGGCATTTCCTTAAACATCTCTCCAAATTCTTTTTTTGGTGGTACTGGGGTTCCTGGAAGCCCTTCTACCTTAGGGCTACACTCCCAGACCTATTTTATTTTCTTTTTATTTGGAAACAGGGTCTCTTAAGCCAGCGTGGCTGGCTTCGAACCTGCTTGATCCTCCTGTCTCCACCTCCCAAGCGCGGGGATTACAAGCATACGCCACCACACCTGGCAACATTTCTCCAAATTCTAACAGCTTTTATCTATTTTACTATTTTGACTCGATTATATCGATACCGGACTGCCTTCTGTTTTATAAACATGTTTTTCACAGTTGTTATATCTTACACCTCTAAGTGAATTAAGTGAATTCTTTTTCTTTTCATGTTTTTTGGTACTAGGGATTAAAAACAGGGATATTCTACTTTAAGCAATACCCCAAGCCTTATTTATTTATTTATTTATTTATTTATTTATTTATTTTAAAACAGGATCTTGCTAAGTTGCTGAGGGTCTTACTAAATTGCTGAGGGTGGCTTAAAACCTGCGATCCTCCTATCTCAGTTCCTCAAAACTGGGAATACAATATATGCCACGATAGCTGGCTAGATCAAGTGATTTCAACATAGTTTCTAATTCTTGTTTGGATGGAAGTTCAATAACTTTTTAAATTTTATGTTAGCATTTATTTGACAGTAGAGTTTATTTATATTCAACTAAATACCAAGTTATTTAAGAATAGAGAAGAATAAAAAAAGAAAATAGAATTATGTATGTTTTCATAAATAACACTTACCAAATACTGATGGTTATTTATGAATGCCAGAGTTTGTATTTTTAATTTTTCTTATTTTGCCATTCACTATCAGAATGCAGTATTTTTTTTTTACAAAGAGAACATACTTAAAAGTTTGATACAATAATATTAGGAATAAATTAAAATTCTAAAGAAAAGGTATATATTGAAACTTTGGTGCATGATAAATTTGAATGTTAATTTCCAATACTATCTCTTATTTTTGACATATTTTTTACTCTTAATCATGGTCATAATATCTATGATTACAGTGTTAACTTATAGAACTTCCTGTTTATTTGCTTCTTTGAGAAAAAGCATGGTCTGATATGTTAGATCCTTTGATATCTTGTTAAGAGTTCATTTCTATATGAAAAAGTACAATATTCTTTACTGTTAGCTTGGACTACTATATGTCTTAGCTGGATTATCTCAGAACATATCTGTTTATTTCTGACCTGTTTCCATTTATGTCAAGTTCATATATAGTTTCCAAGGTCAGCTTTTGACCACTGTACATCAATTTCCCATTTGGTCTACACAACTGCTACCTCTTACTTCTACTATAAAGCTTTATTTGAACTTTTTCCCTAACTGATTTTCCTGCATTTTATAAAATACCCTTGCTGCAATGACCTCTCCAAGCTCAATTCCCGGCAACAGGTCAACTGTGGACTTGAACACTACATATGTCTTCAGATAAAGAAGCTTCAGTTTGAGGCCACATAGAATACTGGTTAAGCACCTCATTTTTGGGTTGTTCCTCATCTAAGTTTTGACTTTTACTGGATATGACCTAAGAGCTGTATGTAAGCCTCCCATTTCTCAACTCCCTAGTCTATTGGCTAGAGATCTGTGCACCTTCTTCCACTTAAGGCTGTTTTAAGGATAAAATGAGATAACTTACATAAAGTGCTTACCATAATACAAGCTTTAGGGAAACATTGACTGAGTGACTTTCATTTATTATTAAATAGCAAAAGTGGAGACCTTTTTCCCTAGGAAATTGAAAGTAGGGCAAATTCTGGTCTGAAATTTGCTCTTTTCACACTTTAAAATATGCTTTTATTTCTATGTTCTGGAGAACATAGTGGACAGAACTACCTGTCTGAGTACCCACCAATATCTTAAATTGCACTTTCCTGCCTGGGAATGATATTTTAAGTTACCCTTTAGGTAATTCTCATTTCCCAGAAATTCACTTATTCTGTTCCATAAGTACTTCCTTTCCATTCCCAAAGTGTTAGATAAAGAAGTTTTCCCATCACAGAACACAAGTCAACTCCAAATAGGAAGACACTGTTGATGGTGCATATTTCTTTCAGGAGAATCATTGTCACATATCTGACTCAACACTTATTTGTAGAAGAACAAGTTGTTCAGGAAGGAAATCTATTTCCAAAGCGAAAAATGGAAGTTTTATTTAAGAAGTGCAATTGGAATAAATCACGCAAAAAAAGTGGTTAAAGTGCACAGCTGTGGGTTTCAAATTTAACATCATTTGTGTATAAAAAAGTGGTTGGCAAAGTTTTTCTTTTACTTTTGGACCTGCTGGTTGGGTAGCCTCAGGGCACATGAAAGTGCTTTCTATTACTAGCTATGCTTATGAGGGCAGAAAGCCAAGGCACTGTGCTTCTAAATAGGCAACAAGCAACACACAAACACCCATAGTGCTTCATCATTTTTTTTTCCAAAAAATTCTACATCTAAAAGGACATGGTACATGTCTGTAATCCCAATACTTGGGAGGCTGAGACAGGAGGATTGCAGGTTTGAGGCAAGACTCAGCAACTTAGCAAAACCCTGTTTTAAAATAAAATAAAATAGGTCTGTGGATATAGCCCAGAAACAAAAATCTCCCATGATCATTCCCTAGTACCCCCCACATATGTCCGTATATGAAGCTATCACTATCAGTCTCACTAACATACTGAGAGGTGGAGAGTGGGGTGGGATCTGGAGAGAAGCACAAGAAATGCTGTGTGCATGTATTTTTGAATCACCTCAAACCTCTCTATGATTTATAATTGTGATCTTCCAAGTAAGAGTAATTTATTTTGTTCTCACCAAATATTTTATTTTATTTTTAAATTAATTTTTATTTTTTATAAGTGGAACATATTGAGAGTGGTGTACATTTACATTGTGCTTCATGCCCTTCCCCCTCCCTTTCCCTACCCCACCAATAGAGAGTGTCCAGGTTAATTATGTTGTATTTATGCTATTACACATATTCGTATGTAGCTCCTCCATTGAACAACCTCAACTTTCTTCCTCTCCTATCCTTCCATTTAAGCTTTGCTGAGATTTCCCCTCCATCATCTGGAATCCCACTGGTACTACCACTACTCTCTAGCTTTAACATATTAGAGAAAATATATGTCCCTTCTCTTTCTGTGCTTGACTAATAAAAGTAATTTTTAAATGATACATCTTGGTAAGAATTTTGAGATTTGACTCTAGGAGATTTCTAACCCAAGGGAGAGACAGTGTGGCTACTATGCTGGACAAAAGCACAATATCAAAGTATAAAAAAATATAAATACCAAAATGTAAATGTAAATATCAAAATATAAAGGACTATAAAGTATAAATATTAAAACACAAAGGAATGCTCATCCATATAGTCAAAATAACAGCATCTAAAGTACCTTAATGAATCCACTCACTTTATTGTTTGACTTCAGGCTTCTAAAATTAGCACAATCAATATTTCTGCACTAACTTCTCTTCCTTCAAGGTCAAGAGAGATGATAAATTAGCAGGTCTTAATGATAAGGGTTCTAGATTCTACAGTGTTAAAGAAAGTAAACCTAACTTGGATTTGTAAGGTTTTGTGAGATTGCACCCATAGTAAAAAGCCAAGTCCTTACTATAATTTGTCTTACAAAATATTTGTCATTCTTCCTTCTCTCCCAGTCCTTTCTCATAAGGATTTATATTTTTCCAATCTTATATTTTTCTACTCTGTTCCTCTCTTTGTTTTCACCTGCCACTGTTTTTAAGTGGACTGGGCATGTAGATATTTTCTGTTAGGGTTTCGGTGCCCTTTGTTAAAAATTCTGTTTTTTGGATGGTCCCATGGCTTCCTTACTCCTTTCTTCTGGGTAATTAATATATAAACAATGAAAATTTATTCAGCTATAAAGAACAAAATCATGTCATTTGCAGAAAAGCAGATGAATTCATTCTAAGCGAGATTAGACGATCTCAAGAAATGAACAGATGAAGTTTTTCTCTTCTGTATGAAGCTAGATAGAAATATGGAAATAAGGGTAACTGCAGGTAGAAGAGTAGAGATTACAGTGGAGTGATTGAGGAGGGTTAGGGAAGGCAGGAGGGGGGGTGAAACTTTAAAGAGTATATAAGAGTTGAAGCAATGCTATGAAAGTTTACAAAATTACCAATTCCAAACTCCAAGAGATGTATAGGAGGGGGAAAGAAATGAGACCTGGAGAGTGCTGCAAGAGCTGTATTCATATAGTTTTTTAATCACTCTATACTCCAATATGATATATAATTACAATGTACCAGATAAGAATGTGAATGTGTCTGTATCACATAAATGTGATTTTTCTAATGTATAAGATTTAATTTGAGGTTTATTTTTGCCTCTGCTTGTTTAGCAGCTTTTGTTGCAATATCTAGTTTTCCTTCATTAAATTGACTATGTACTTTTTTTCCCCACAAAACTAGGTACACTTGTGTGGATATGTTTCTAGTATATTTTTTCCTATTGATTTACATATTTGTCTCTTGCCAATACTATACAGGCTTGACTGGCTACATAATACATCTTGGAATTGAGAAGAATTCTCTTCATTGTAGGATTCAAAATGGCAACTGAGGGAACAGCATTTCTCAGTAGCTGAAATAAATAAAGTTCAACTACTTAGAAGGCAGTGTCTTAACCAACAAAATAAATATATCCCAGGAACCAAAACAGATCCAGGTACCTCAGAGGAAGGAATCCAGAAACCTTGAACTCGAAATCCACTGAAGAAGAAGAAGAAGAAGAAGAAGAAGAAGAAGAAGGAGGAGGAGGAGGAGGAGGAGGAGGAGGAGGAGGAGGAGGAGGAGAAGAAGAAAGTTTGGGCATCAGACCTGCTGCAGACACAACCGGGCCGCCTGCTGGTCCCAATGTGGGCTGCAGGCCCAAACTGTATTCCCTAGTCCTGACTGATACCACCATGGCAAAATAACCAAAGAGACTGAAAACGGTCATTGAACCTCATCTTAAGCAGCAAGCAGCGCCCACGCCAGAATCCTGTGTGCTCACCAAAGACAGGACCACAACAGCACAGTGAGTCCCTGCAGACACCTGGATCAAGGAAGCCAGGTATCTGAGTGTGCCCAGAGAAGCTGAAGGTCTTAGCATGCGCCCCAGGTTTGGCGCTGGCCCTGGGTATCTTTCCCCCACCCCAGAACCCAGCACTGTCCTCGTGCACACTTTCTGTGCCCCAGGACCCCCGCTAGTTGCCTGTGCCTGTGCCATCCCCATCCCTAAACTTGGCACTCAACATGTGTGCCTAGACCCCGCGCCCTGCCAGAGCCCGGGCACCTACCTCGAGGGCCCTACCTGCTTCCTGGGGAGCCAAAGCTCTGTACACCAGTGAGTTATCCTCGGGCTCCCAGCCCACACACCAGGGCCATCACCAGCATGTATCCCCGCCACATGCCCTCGACCCTAGTGCCACTGTTGTGTGCCCGCTGGAGCCAGAGACCAGTGCTGGACTCTGTGCTGCGCCTGCGCCCCAGGACCTGTGTGCTCCCACCCCACACCCCTGGCCAACCGCTGGGTGTCTGTTCCCTCCCTGCAGCTGGAGACTCAATTCTAGTCTAGAGCACAGCCCTGTGCACAATCCCCAAGCCCAGGACCAGGCACTAGGGGTCTGAGCCCACTCATGCCAGGGTCCAGTAATAGCAGTGCACCCAGACTGCACCCTGGGAACTGGCAGTGCTCTGGCAGTAAGTATGTGTGACCAGGAACCAGCAACCTTTTGCCTAGGGTACATCTTGGGAATACACAGACTAGCCCAGTTAGAATTTGCAGAGACACAGGAAAATTCATCAAGATGCAATACCTGCACAGGGCCTCAGGGGGAGGTTCTAAGTCTACTTTAGACATCCTCTACCCCTCCTGTAGGGAAGCACAGGCCTGAGTCTAAGTGGTGAGTGCAGAGGCACTGAATACAGGTTAGAAATACACAGAACCTGGGAATTGTAGAGAATTTATTAACAGTGACACCAGACATCCTGACACCTAAACCCAAAGCTGTCAAAGGAAAGGAAGGTGTCCAAACACCCACAGAGTGACTTAAGAAGATGAAAATAGAGTACAGAGAAAATTAAGACACATTGCATTATATTCTGAAAGCTACCACAGCAATCAGACATTCAAATATTATATGGAACTGACCCCATATTCATAAATAAGTAGGACTGTATTTTTTCTTTTGCTATTGATGTTTTGATTTGTTTTTTTATATTGCTTTGTTTTGTTATTGTTGTTGCTGTTTTGTTTTTTCCCCCATCCTTCTTTTACTTTTACTTGTTTTTTTCATATATATTTGATAGTTTGCTTTGTTTTCTGGTTTCATACAGTCAATAGTTTTTTTATTTTATTCTTGTCCTTTTTTCCTCTTTCTTTTCTTTTTTCTTTTTCCCTTTTTGGTTGTTTTATTTTCTTTGATTACATAATAGTTATTCTTGGTATCTTGTGTTGATATTTTATTTATGTTTGTTTGCTCCTTCCCCCACCCCTCTTACAAACCTCCCCACACTAACCTATCTACTCTTTTCCCCAAAAGCTTTTTCCCGTAATATACCTCCTTGTTTAATACTCAAAGTATTTCATATCTCTACACTTACTCTACTAATTAACTATATCTCTCTCATTCTCAGCAAGATACTACCTTATCATACTTAAAGTCTTTCTCAACCTAAACATATTCTCTACCTAATCTGACTCCTATACCCATCACCCAAGCTCCTCCCCCATCACCTAACCCTCAACATTGGAAAAGCACTGCTGACCTGCTGATACCTCTAAACTCCTAATACTAAAATTGGACTAAACATAATACTCACAAACAATGGGTATAAATCAGAAAAACAGGACTGTGAGCACTGAAAATATGAGAACCAAGAATAATGAAGAGAGAACAGAAATCACGAATACTGACCTACAAGTAATGCCAGAAGGGGACTTCAGAATCTTGATCTACACTATGATGAAAGGCTTTAAAACAAGTCTACAGAAAATGAAAGAGGAAATTGAAACACTAAGAAAGAATCAGAAAGAGGTCTGGAATGAAATGAAAGAGTCAATAAATGAAATGAAGACAGCAATAGAAAGAAATTCTAGAAGATTAGATGAAATGGAAAGTAGAATATCACTGTTAGAAGACAGTTTATTCAAAACCGAAAACATAGTCAACAGCATACAGAAGTCAGTACAGCAACAAGACCTAAGCATCCAGCAACTATGGGACAATATGAAGCATCCTAACCTACGGATAAAAGGCATTGAAGAAGGGATAGAATTACAGAACAAGGGTATCTGTAATCTCTTCAAAGAAATAATTTCAGAGAAATTTCCAAACATGGAAAGAGACTTGGATTTTCATGTTCAGGAGACATACAGAACACTACTAAGACAAGATCAATGATGAACATCCCCACATCAGATAATAATCAAAATGATCAACATAGATGTCAAGGAAAGAATCTTAAAAGCAGTGAGAACAAAAGGACGAGTAACATACAGAGGCAAAACAATAAGTATCACTCCAAATTACACATTCCAGGTCATGAATGCCAGGAGAGACTGGTATGATGTGATCCAGACTCTGGAAGAAAACAACTTCCAACCAAAACTGCTATATCCAGCAAAACTATTATTCAACATTGATGGAGAAACAAAAGTATTTCAGGATAACCAGAACCTCAAAAAGTTCATGAATTTTAAGCCAACACTAGAGAAAATACTTAAATAAACGATAAAGAAGAAAAAAGAAGCAGACTACAGAACCAGAGAAGAGATGAAGTTGACCAGCAGGGCATCTAAATATGAAGAAATAATACTATATCCAAAAGAAGATAGAACACAAAATGACAGGAAATAAGCAACACATTTCAGTAATAACACTGAATGTCAAAGGACTTAACTCTCCAATCAAAAGGCACAGACTGGAAATGTGGATTAAAAATTATAATCCCAATATATGCTGTTTGCAAGAAACACACCTTATAGCAAAAGACATTTACAGACTGAAAGTGAAAGGATGGAAAAAGATATATCATGCCAATGGGGACCAAAAACAGGCAGGAGTAGCAAAACTAATATCCAAAAAAACAGACTTTAAGCTAAAACACATCAGAAGAGACAAAAAAGGGCACTTCATTTTATTAAAAGGAACAATCCACCAAGAAAATATAATGATAGTAAATGTTTATGCCTCAAATGTGGGTGCAGACACATTTGTAAAACAAACCCTCTTGGACATAAGATCTCAAATAGACCCAAATATAATAATAGTGGGAAACTTCAATATAGCTCTCATGCCACTAGATAGACCTTCAAGGCAAAAGATGAATAAAGATTCTGCAGAACTGATGAAAACTATAAACCAAATGGACTTAATAGACATATACAGAATATTTCAACCAGGACAAACTGAATACACATTCTTCTCCACAGTGCATGGCACCTTCTCCAAAATAGATCACATTCTGGGGCACAAAGAAAACACCAGCAAATTCAAAAGATGTAATATAATTCCCTGAATCTTTTCATACCCTAATGGAATGAAAGTATAAATCAACAAGAGGAAACCCCAAATAAACTATTTAAATACATGGAGATTGAATGAGACACTCTTAAATGACGAGTGGGTAAGAGCAGAAATTAGGGGAGAAATAAAGAAATTTATGGAATTAAATGAAAATACAGAAAAAACTTACCAAGATCTATGGGACACTTTGAAGGCAGTGTTGAGAAGAAAGTTCATAGCATTGAGTGCCCATATAAGAAGAACAGAAAGCCACCAAGCAAACAACCTAATGACACAACTCAAGGACTTAGACTGCAACAGTCTAATCCCAAAGCCACCAGAAGGCAAGAAATTACTAAAATCAGAGCAGAAATAAATGAAATAGAGAACAGCGACAACAACAACAACAAAAAATTCAAAGAATCAACAAAACAAAAATCTGGTTCTTTGAGAAGATTAATAGGATTGACAAACCCTTGGCCAACCTAATCAAAAGAAAGAGAGAATCAACTCAAATTATTAAAATCAGAAATGAAAAAGGAGACATCACCACAGAGGGAAAATTCAAAGGGTTATTAGAAACTATTTTGAGAATTTATACTCCAACAGACTGGAAAACATGGAAGAAATCAATAGATTTCTAAGCACATATAACCTTCTTAAACTGAACCAAGAGGACATAGCAAGCCTAAACCAACCAGTAGCAAACAAAGAAATAGAAACAGCAATCAGAATTCTGCCAACAAAAAAAGCCCAGGCCCTGATGTATTTCCAGCTGAATTCTACAAAACTTTCAGTGAAGAACTAATATCAATACTTCACAACTTGTTCCGGGAAATTGAAAGAGATGGAATTCTCCCTAATTCCTTCTATGAGGCCAGTATCACATTAATCCCCAAACCAAATAAAGATACTTCAAGAAAGGAAAATTACAGACCAATATCCTTTATGAACACAGACACAAAAATTCTAAACAAAATACTAGCTATATGCATTCAAAACCATATCAAGAGAATTGTACACCACAAACCAGATAACTGTGTCCCCACCCCATTCATATATTGAAACATTTTCCCCAATATGATAATATTAGGAGGTAGAGCCAGGCCTCATATAAAAAAAATCCCAAAGAGATCTCTCCTTCCTTACACATGTGACATTATATTAAGAAAATAGCCCACAAAAGCATGGCTGGTTCAACATACACATGTTATCAATACATGTTATTCACCACATAAATATAACTAATAACAAAAACCACATGATTATTTCAATAGATTCTGAAAAAGCATTCGACAAAATCCAATACCCATTTGTGTTAAAAACACTGCAGAAAACTGGAATAGAAGAAAATATTTTAACATCATTAAGGCTATATACAATAAACCCAAAGCCAACATCATATTGAATGGAGAAAAACTGCAAGAATTCCATTTAAAATCAGGCACAAGACAAGGATGCCCATTATCACCTCTCCTTTTCAATATAGTCCTTGAGACACTTGCCACAGCAATAAGACAAGAGAAGTAAATCAAAGGAATTCAAATAGGAAGAGAGGAGCTAAAACTATCCTTATTTGCAGATGATATGATTCTTTATCTAGAAGATCCAGTGAATTAAACCAAAAGACTTCTGGAGCTGATTAACCAATTCGGCAAAGTTGCAGGATATAAAATTAACCTAAAGAAATCAGTTGCTTTACTTTATGCCAACAATGAATCCACAACAAAATAAATAAATAAAACTATTCCATTTACTATAAGCTCTAAACCAATAAAATACCTAGGAATAAACCTCACCAAAGTTGTAAAAGAACTCAACAGAGAAAACTAAAGAACATTAAAGAAAAAAATTGAAGAAGACCTTGGAAGATGGAAAGATCTCCCTTGATCATGGATAGGCAGAATTAATATCAAAATAGCCATTCTGTCCAAAGTGATCTATAGATTCGATGCAATCCCCATTAAAATGCCAATGATATTTCTCAAAGACTTGGAAAAATCAGTTATAAATTTTGTGTGGAGGAAGAAAAGGCCCATGATAGCCAAAGCAATTCTCAGCAACAAGAACCAGGCAGGAGGCATCACAATCCCAGAGTTCAAATTATACTATAGAGCAATAGTAGTAAAAACAGCATGGTATTGGCACAACAATAGGCAGATTGACCAATGTAACAGAATAGAAGATGCAGAAATAAACCCCCACATCTATCAGTCAACTGACCTTTGACAAAGGGGCCAAAGTCATTCACTGGATAAAAGACAGCCTTTTTAACAAATAGTGCTGGGAGAACTGGCTATCCATTTGTAGAAAGTTGTATCTGAATCCTCATTTTTCACCATGCACAGGAATCAACTCGAAATAGATCAGAGACTTAGAAATTAGACCAGAGAATGTGAAGTTATTAGAGAAAGGCATAGGATCTTCACTTCAACATATAGGTACAGGAAGTAACTTTCTCAATAAGTCTTCCAAAGCACAGGAAATTAATGCAAGAATTAATAAGTGGGATCTTCTCAAACTAAAAAGTTTCTTCTTATCAAAGGGAACCATCAAGAACCTAAAGAGGAAGCCTACAGAATGGGAGAAGATCTTTACCAGCCACCACTCCAATAGGGGGCTAATATCCAGAACATACAAAGAGCTCAAAATACTCTACAGTAGCAAAACAAACAACCCAATCAAGAAATGGGCAACTGAAATGAATAGACATTTCACAAAAGAAGATATACAAATGGCCAATAGATACATGAAAAGATGTTCAACATCACTAGCCATCAGGAAGATGCAAATCAAAATTCCATCTAACCCCAATCAGAGTGGCAAGCATAAAGAAATCAAACAACAATAATTGCTGGTGAGGATGTGGGGAAAGAAGAACTCTTTTGCATTGTTGGTGGGAGTGCAAAGTAGTTCAGCCACTATGGAGATCTGTGTGGAGATTTCATAGAAAACTGGGAATATATTCACTATTTGATCCGGCTATACCACTCCTGGGTATCTTTCCAAAGGGGTTGAAATCAGAGAACTATGTTAACATATGCATACCCATGTTCATAGCAGCACAGTTTGTAATAGCCAAAATATGGAACCAACCTAAATCTCCATCAACAGATGAATGAATTGCAAAATTATGGGAAATACACACAATGGAATTCTATTTATCTATAAAGAAAAATACAATAATAGCCCTTGAAAAAAGATGGAAGGAACTAGAGAACATTATGTTAAGTGAGATTAGTAAAGCACAGAAAGAGAAGGGACATATGTTTTCTTTAATATGTTCAAGCTAGAGAGTAGTGGAAATACCAGAGGGATTCCAGATGATTTAGGGGAAATCTCAAGGAAGCTTAAACAGAAGGAGAGGAGAGGAAGAAAGCTGAGGTTGTTCAATGGAGGAGCTACACACGAATATGTGTAATAACATAAATATAACATGATTAACCTGGACAGTCTCCATTGGGGGGGGTAGGAAAAGGGAGGGAGAATTGGTATCTGCACTATATTTTCACTTGTTTAGATATTTTGTTATTTTTTATTTTAAAATATTAAAAAATAAAATATTTTTATTTTTAATATACTTTTATTAGTGCATTGTAATTATAAGGTTAGAGTGATATGAACATACATGTATACAGTACTTGGAGGTTGCCCTCCTATCCCTGATTCTACTCTACTCTTTCCCCATCCCCATAAAATTTAGTTGAAATTGGCACTGATAATTTTGTATATATACACAGCATTATTCAAGTGTTTGAAGAAAATATTGATGATATTTTAAAAATCAATGTTTTGTATTTTTCAGCATCAAAGTCTTGAAGATGTTTTATTATAATTTTATTAAACATTAAACATTTCACATTATATTAGATTGTAAATAATATGCTTTTAATTTCAATGTGGACATGTTCATTGATAGTGTTTGGAAATACAGTTGATTTTTGGATGCTTTTCATGTATCATGCGATCTCAGTGAACTCACTTATACTTTCTATTATTTTGTAGATTTTGGGGGATTATTATGTAAACATTCATGTTATTTTTTTTTGGTGTGTGTGTGTGTGTGTGTGTGTGTGTGTGTGTGTGTGGTACCAGAGATGGAACCCAGGGGAATTATAACTTTGAGTGGCACCCCCAGCCATATTTTGTATTCTTTTTTTGAAACAGGGTCTCACTGAGTCTCAAAGGATGTCACTAAGTAGTTGAGGCTGTCTGCAAACCATGATCCTCCTGTCTAAGCCTCCCAAATGCTGGGACTACAAGGGTGTGCTACCATGCCCAGCTTTCATGTTATCTTTTAATAAAAATAGTTTCATTCTTTCCAACATGGGTCTCTTTCACTGTTTTTTCTATTGCCCTGTAGAAAATTCAAATTCAGAGCCAAGCACTGAGTTGAGTGTGAGAGGAGAGAACAGGTATTCTTGCTTTTTCCTCAGTCTCAAGGAGAAGGTAGTCACTTTCTTATAATGGGGACATTTTGCCATGCTCTTCATGAAGTTGAGAAATCTACTTTGTATTCCTATTATTTTGAGACATCATATGATAAATGACTGTTGATTTTCTTCAAATCCTTTTCTGCACTGAATGATGTTATCATATTTTTCTTTTTCAGTTAATATGGTAGATTAAAATAATTGATATTTTGATATTAAACTATCTTTGTATCCTTAGAATAATGCTAATTAGTCTTTGTATATATTGATAAGTTTTATTTTTATCCATTTTAAGGGTTTTTGTATGTATGTCAATAAATGTGACAGTTTGTCTTGTTATGTCATCAGAGTTTGTCTTGTTATGGCATCAGAGTCATATAGTCTTCATAAGAATTAATTGGGTAGAGTTGTGTCCATTCTAGTCTCTGAAAAAGTTGTGTAGACTTGTTTTTGTTTTTAATTCTTTAAATTTTATGTTTAATGTGGTTGCAATGAAACTATGTGATCTGATCCCGGATATTTCAGTTTTTTTTTCCAGGAGAGTTTTAGTTACAATTTCAATTTTCTTAATTGTTACAGATGATCAAATTGATTATTTTCACCTGGATTGCCATCACTTATATTTTTTCAAGGAATTGTTCTGGTTTCTTAAACCATTGAACTGAAACATATGGAGTAGGTGTTGGGTGCTTCTTACAGCCTTAAAAAGATAGAAGTCCAGGCTAACCATTTAGGCTTCACTGATAAGAGTGGGGTGAAGCCATCAAATTTTCTATGTTAATTGAAATAGAACAATTATTACTAAAAGGTTGCAACAGTACTGTGCTTTCCCTTGCCTGCTCCTTGAGCTAGAGAGTGTGCAGGCTTTCGTTTTCTTAATATCTCAATATTTTATAAAGAAAATTACAGAAAATAGATAGAAGTGAGATGGGATCCATTGAGACATACTCAATAGCCAAATCTGACTTTTAGTATTACCTCCAGTATTTTCTAGAGTCCACGTTGTTAATTAATGGGAGCTTGAGAAGATGTTGATGAAGTACAAAATTCTATTATTTAGCAGGGAGTGGTGGCACATGCTTGTAATCCTATCATTTGGGAGGCTGAGATAGGGAGATCGCGATTCCCAGCAAGCCTCAGCTACTTAGTGATGCCCTTTGCAACTCAGTGAGATACTATTTCAAAATAAGGAATAAAAAATAGGGCTGGAGTTAATAGCTCTGAGATAGAATGCCCCTGGGTTCCATCCCCAGTACTGCAAAAAGAAATGTTATCATTCACCCCCTTTGGCCCTATTTTAGTGTGATGATTCCGAAGCAGCTCTGATAAGTGTCTAAGCATGTGTAAGTAGTTCAACACATAAACATGATGTTGCAAGTAGAACAATATTGTACACACACACACACACACACACACACACACACACACACACAGAATTTGAAATCAGTATTATATAGTTCAAAATTTTAATGGTGAGGGTGGTTTATCATTTTAATGGACTGGGTCTTTCAAAGGAGATTTACTAATAGCTAGGATGGCTTGGAGTTGGTCTTGTCAATTGTTACTGTTTAGTCTTCTGGACACTATTGCATGCAGAACAAGAATTCAGTTGTCTTAATTCATTTAGTTTTTTTTCTCCTCCCCCCTTTCCTCCTCCTTCATTTACACACAGTTTCTAGCAGTGGCTAATAGTATCTATCAAAATGGTATTCTCAAGAAAAGTGCTCATCTCTCCCTTCAGCATTTGTTTAGCCTTCTGGACTCCCTCAGTTCTGTAGTTGGTTCCATTGGCTGCCACCTACATGTACAGTCTTTCCTTGGTACTTAAAACACTTCATATGGATATCTGATGAATAAAAGACCCCACTTGCAGAAGCTCAGACTAATCATATAGAAAACCAAACATCCATGGGTCAATTCTGCCCACACTTCTCTGAAAATACAGTTTTACAAGACAATGTTTTCATTCAGAAAATATATTTCCAGTTCAAGAAGATAAAATCTCTTATAAAAGAAAAATATTATATTTCAAGAATTACTTATTATTATGAATTAGGAGTTAACCAAATTTATATCACATGCCTATAAAAGTGATATTATTTGTTCTTCTTCACTACTGTTATTTTGTGTGATACTCATTATTTTTTTTTTTATACTGCATCAGGTTTAGATTTCCAGTTAGGTTTACTACAGTCCTATTATACTCCTTAATTCACAGTAGTTTATTATGATTTCATATCTACAGTAACTATGATCGATTCACATCTGGCTGAGTAAAATCTTTATCAGCTTTGGGGATTGAGGGCTTCATTATCTATTGTAGAGTTACCTTTGGTAACTTTCATTTTACTCTGTGTTTTGGAACAGATAAATAAATGATGCATTGTGAAATCTTCAAAGAATAATGTGAAAAATCTCTCTTGCTGCTGACCTTTGTTGCTGTGGGTAAACTTTAACAATTTTCTTTATTCTTTCTTTTGCTCTGTTCAGGTTTTCTAATTCTTATTGTATTAATTTTGGTGTTAGTTTTGCTGTCATTGTAGGTCATGTTGGTCTGTTTTATAAAACTTGATTTTTATAAAACTTGACTTATTTCATCTTCATTTCTAATTTTATCACAAAACTGTGACAGCAATCTGTTATAGCTGAATCATTTAGTCTACTATGATATTCCTTTTCTAAAGTTGATTTATAGTATTTGATTAAGCTTAATATTTGTCCTACTTTATTTGACTTTTAAAACAACTATATTTTGGATTATTTATCAGTTTAATTAATACTTAGTTCTGTATTTTTTGAATTTCCATGTAAAATTTTCTTCCCTCAAGTTTTCTTGGTTTGATATTATCATTTTCTAAAATTTTATGTATTAAATTTTTATTTTTATTTATTTTTATTATTTTTTTGTTTTTTTATTTTTATGGTACTTGGAATGGAACCCAGGGGCTTTTCTACCTCAGGGCTATACTCCCAGACCTATTTTATACTTTATTTGGAAACAGGGTCTCACTAATTTGCTGAGAGACTCACTAAGAGGCTGGCTTTGAACCTGTGCTATCCCTGTCTCAGCCTTCTAAGTACTGGCATTACAAGTATGAGCCACCATGCCTGACTAATGTATTGAAGTTTTAGAAAACAAGATTTTAATAAATATTCTTCACAGGAAAGAGTTTCATGTTCTTTCATATGAAAGGATAGTTTTATATCTTTGTCAAGAATTTTTCATTTTATCCAGAACATATGAATTTAATTGAGAGAAGAGTGAATAGAAATGGTGTGCCTAGGCTTATCAAGCTCAATCTCTCTCTGTCTTATATTGCAAGAGATTATGGTGTATGCCTCTAAATAGTTATTGTCACATGGTTATAATTTATCAGATATATGTGATGCATGATTTTTAAATTGAAACTGTGGACAGTGCAGCAAGGTGATATCAGAAGTGACATAGTCAGAACTATCAGAATTTCTTATCAGTAGCATAGCTCAGTAAAACAGTTTCGGGTAACATAGTCAGGAGCTCCCTACATTGGTCTTGCAGCATTCTGGCATGATTTCAACCTAGAAACAAAATACCTGAGTAACTACCTTTGCAAGAAAACTGACACAACTTGACTAACCATAGTTCTTTAGCTTTCCCAGGCTGATGGATTTGATACCGTTTGTTGCAAAGTGTCTTTAAGAAGATTATAGTCAAATTTTCTGTCTGGTGGCACATTTATACCACAATGTAGTTATTTTCACCAAGCTTTAAATCCAATCTATTTCAAATATATTTTACAACATATAGTGTTAAAGAACATCTTTCAGAAATGCAAACCATAGCAAAAGTAAAATGAGCAATCAAAGACTTTTAACTCCTTAATGAATGAAGGAACCAGTAAAATGTTGTGACTGATTCAAAGAGCATTTAAGAAGCTAGTGGATCATTGCTGAGTTTAATAGAAACTATTTAATGTTCAATAGGCCACAAATCTTTGAGGAAATTAGTTCAAAGAAACAATTCTCGATTGACTTGGTTCACAAAACAAAGCTAATTGTATTAGTATTGGTTAAGTCTATAACTTTTAAATTATTATTTACTTCTGAATTTACAAATAAAAAATTGCTTATAGTGTACAACATAATGTTTTCAAATATGCACACCTTGTGCAATGGTTAAATTATGCTAATCACCATATGTATCATCTCACATAGTTTTTTAGTGTGTGAGAACTCTTAAAATCTGCTCTCAGCAATTTTCAAGTGTACATTGTTTTTAATTATAGTCACCATGTTTGCAATAGATCTCCTGTCTAATCCTCCTGTTGTTCCTTTTGAACTTATTCCTCCTATCTAAATTAAATTTTGTATCCTTTGTAACTTGTAATTAGTCTTAATGAGATAAGTCTCTTCATCCTTGAGTGATCTTTGACTCTGTATGATATTGAAGGGATGTGATGCCCACATTTTTAGTTTGAGGTCATTCTTCTGACAGTAGAGAGCCTCCTAAAACTGTCTGTGAGAATGTGCATGATAAAGCCCTTGAAGGTAAAATTTTACCATCTCCAGCACTAGAAAACTGATGAAAGACAAGAGAATGCCAGAACTGAAATAGACCCAGTTGCTTTAGTAATCAAGAACACCTTTATACTAAATATATAAATTAAGCCTGATTAATCTTGAGGAAATTATGTTGAGTGAAAACTAAAAATAGGCTACTAAGGTTGGGTGGTATAGCTCAGCAGTAGAGTACTTGCTTAGAATGTGTGAGGCCCTGAGTTCAATTTCCAGCACTGCAAAAAAAAAAAAAAAAAAAAACACCTTCAACAAAAACATAAATAGAACTACCCTGTGATTCAGAAATTTCACTTTGGGTAATGAAAACAGAATCTCCAAGAGATACACATATTCCTATACACATTGATGAACTATTCACAATAGCCGAGACAAAAGAAACCTAAATGTCTCTCACAATGGATGAATGTATAGAGAAAATGTGGCATATGCATATTATAGAATATTATACAGCTTTAAAAAGAAGACATTCCTGAGCCAGGCGTGGTGGTGCATGCTTGTAATCCCTGCACTTGGGAGGCAGAGACAGGAAGATCACGCAGGTTCGAAGCCAGCCCTGCGCGCTGGCTTAGGAGACCCTGTTTCCAAATAAAAATGTAAAAAATAGATCTGGGAGTGTAGCCCAGAGGTAGAAGGGCTTCCAGGAACCCCAGTACCACCAAAAAAAAAAGAAGAAAAAGATATTCCTGCCATTTTCAAGAATATGTATGAACAAACCTGGAAATCATTATGCTCAGTGAATAACCAAACAAAGAAAGGCAATATAAAATGATCTCACTTATATGCATTATCTAAAATAGTCAAATCATAAGCACAGAGAGTAGGATGTTGGCTTACAGGAGAGACAGAATTGGTCAGGTATTAGGTATTCATTTTCACTTATAAAAGATGAGTACACTTTAGAGATGTACTGTATAGTGTGATGCTCATAGTTATAATACCAAATTACATACTTAAAAATTTGCTAAGAGTATGGATCCTGTGTTAAGCGTTTTTATAACATACACAATAATCAATAGGGTAGGAAGAAATTTTTAAAATTGATGGATAGATTTAAGTTTATGGCATAGATTTGGTGATGGTTTCACATATGTGTATTTATTACCAAACTCATTAAGTTCCATACATAAAATATGCATTGCTATATGTAGTAAGTCAACTATGCTTAAATAAAGCGGTAAAATAAATGAGCCAATTCCCAATGTTGTAT
This sequence comes from Muscardinus avellanarius, assembly GCF_963383645.1. Taxonomy (NCBI): domain Eukaryota; kingdom Metazoa; phylum Chordata; class Mammalia; order Rodentia; family Gliridae; genus Muscardinus; species Muscardinus avellanarius. The sequence continues at coordinate 99,224,384 of NC_137789.1, read as the reverse complement.
GCTGTATGATTACATTTATATAGCATTGGAATGACAAAATTATAGAATTTGAGAACAGATTAGTGATTGTCAGGGTTTTGTAACTGCCTCATTTTTATTCCCATTTATTAAGTGAGAAAAATCAAGCCCATTGATTTCCAGAGTTTTGTCTAGTTGGTAACGATAAAATTAAGATTCTTATTCATGCCGTTTATCCAAATTCCCAAATAGCATATTCTAAAATGCCCAGAAATGCTGGGCATGGTGGCACATGCTTGTAATCCCAGCATTTGGGAGGCTGAGACAGGAGGATTATGGTTCACAGACAGCCTCAGCTACTTAGTGAGACTTTACAACTCAGTGAGTCCCTGTTTCAAAATAAAGAATAAAAAATAGGGCTGGGGGTGTAGCTTAGGGGAGAATGCCCCTGGGTTCCATCCCCGGTACCACAATACATAGATAAATAAATAAATGCCCAGAAAACTATCCATAAAAAAAGGCAAATTTGGGAGGGGATTAATTACCTTTAGAAATAAAAATTAGTCACCTAATTTATATGTATAGATCTGCTTCTGAGATGCAGGTATTTCTGTGACCTCTGTACTTTGAGTTTCTCTGCCCAAGCAAAAACTAGTGCTTTTCTTGAGGATGCAGAGAAGCCCAGCTGTTTAAATATTTATATAACACTACTGCAAAATGTATGCCTAGCCAGGAAGCCTTTTTTTGCATGTAGACATAATTAAACAGGCAGATGAGCACATGAAATATTTAGGACTCCCTTATAAGTCTCAAAGGAATCCTTTCAAAACCAATAAGATGTTAGGAGAAGCTCTGTTCCCATGTGAGTGAGAAAGGTCTGGAAGAATATGAATGTGCATAAAAAAAGAAAGAAAATGCCCTTGTGCTCAGTGTATCAGTATACACTGAGACCCAGCTAGGCTACATAACCCTGATAGAGCTGGCCTCCCTGTGAGTCTTCAACAGACTATATAGCCTCTGAACTCAGAGGCCTAAGTTTATTTAGATTTCAAACAGCACTTTACAGGGATTCCAGGAAATGCATTGAATGAAATCATATTGGAAAATAGTGAAACAAGACATGACTGGTATGTCTTTTGTTTGGTCAAAGCTTTGAGCACCACTGGCTCTCTGTGGGATGATAATGGGGGTCATATTAAGATTAATCACATACTTGTTTGTTTTGCTAAATGCTTTGCAATAGACTCTGGTTATTTGCACTTAGTTTAAAAAGAGATAATAAAAATTGCTTTAATAAAAGCACAACTGAAAATTCAATAACAACAACAACAACAACAACAAAATTAATCAGAATAATAACAATGGCTACTATTATTTGACTCTTAAAATGTGTCTGGCACCATGAAAACTACTTTTACACAACTTCTATCTGTGATCATTGCAACTTCACTGTGTTTGTCAGCTTCCTGTCACTGTGGCAAAATACCTGAGAAAACTAACTTAGAGAAAGGAAGTTTCTTTTGGCTCATGGATTCAGGGGGTCAATCTAAGGTCACCTGATTCCATTGGATCTGTGGTGGGACAAAATATCATGGCAGAGAGGGCATGGTAGAGGCAAACCTGTTTATCCCATGGTGGTTAAGAGGTAGAGAGAGAGAAAAGGGCAAAGGATAAGATATAGCACTCAAGGACACACACACAGGCCACCTCCTACAGTTTATACCACCTCCCAGTAAGTAGCCCATGCAGCCATGAATATATCAAGAGGTAATGGACTGTGGTCAGAGTGCTCATGACCCAGTCACTTCTCAAAATATCCACCCCTGAACATTGCTGCACTGGGGATGAAACTTTCAACATAGGAGCCTCTGGAGTATGTCCAGGGTTCCACATCCAGATTGTAATACTGTCTGTCATGGGCACTATTTTTAATCTATATTTTTATCTGTATATTTTTATCTGTGTTGTTGGGGTCTGAAACTCAAATAGATCATAAATGACATGTTGCCTTTTATCTGAACCAATTCCCTTGGAAAAGATCAAAGATTGCATTCCTGACCTTTTTCTGTTACAGGAAGTGGCTATTGCAAAGAAGTCTCCTCTCCCCTAGGACTTGGATAAGACTCCCAGATCCCCTACATTGTTTATGATGAAGTCAGACACATACTCTACAAATTAACATTTTTGACCTATGAATGACTAGCTAACCTGTTTGTATCCACTGACAAACATACAGAAAATATCTGCTACCATTGACTTAAATAAACTTTAGTTAAGCTCTTCTTCCCAATTCCTACCTACCTGTAGCCTGAGCCAGCAAGCAGCCCTTCCTACTGTTCCCTCCAGAGAACAGGTTGACTTCAGGTTAACATGCTTGACTGTCCAGTCACACCATATGCCACTCCACTCATGCATCCTGTTGCTTTCTATCCTTGTTTACTTCATTCTCCAAAACAAAATTCTTTTTCTGCCTAAACTTTGAGACACTTTCAGTCCTTGTGGTGGGAGCCCTCCCCCTATAAATTGTCCCTTTTCATTTATTACAATAGATTCTGTTTCCCATTCAATAGTCCTTTAAAATAATGTCTTAACTAATCTATATCCAAACTTGTTTTATATCACATAAATGACATAACTATACTCAAACCACAAGTTTGTCTAAATCAAGATATCATACACAACACTACATAGGAATAAACCCCCCAGAATTATACATGTATCTCTTCCCAAAATCTAAAAAAATCTAAATACATGTATTGCATTTTTATAAATATATTGGTGCATTTTTTTTCAATTTCAAGTCACTTACTATGTTTTTTAGTTTTAATTTTTGTTCAATTGATTTTCTTTTTAATTTTTTATCGGTGCATTGTAGTCATACATCTTAATGGGATAAAAACTTGTGGAGACATACATGCACACATTACCCAATTAGCCCTTACCTAATTCCCACCTCATCCCTCTCCATCCCTCCTTTCCATGCTTGGCTTAGTGATTGACTTTGATATGTTTAAGTCTATCATGTGCTTTAGAGAGTTTCCTTCTCCCCCCCTCCCAACCCCTCAGTTAGGTTGCCTTATTTGCTCCTCTATAGGATTATTAGTGCATTTTAACCATACATCATATTGAGATTTAGTGTGATATAAACATATAGGTATCACATCTTAATCTCTCCCATTGTACTGTAAGCTCCTAGATAGTAGGGCCTTGCCTTTGAATATCCAGCAAGAAGAGAGAATCTGCCAAATTAGTATTTTCTGAAAGACTATATAGTAATTACTACTTAGACTTAAATGATTGCCATTGTCAGAGAAAGGGGAAAAAAAACAAACTTTTTTTCTACCTTCCTAGATTCCCTGGACAGGGCCCCAACAATTAAACTGACAAAGAAAAGATTAACAAGAGGAAAGGAGTTTATTAACGTGCAGCACAAACTCAAAAGAGAGGCTCAGCAGTGAGTATCTCAAAGGGGTGGTTAGAGGCTGAGTTGATGTGACATCTTAACTGAGAACAAGAGATTTGTAGAGAAGCGATAAGGCAGAAAAAAAGGTTTTAGGATTTCAATGCCAACAAACTGTAGGAAGGTAAATATATGGGGAAACAGATGGAAGAAAACTTGTTTGCATAGCTTTATCTCAGGGCCAACTTTCCATCTTCTTCATGGCCATAAAACTTCCTGGGAGAGGGGGTTTACAAAATTCTCATTTTTGAGAAGTTTCTGCTTTTAACCAGACAAAGAAAACTAGAAGGTTTCTTTCTGCAACTGTTAAATCTCAAATTCCTTCAGCTCAAAATAATCCATATGCCAAAGTGGCATATTTTAATGCCCTACACAATGGTGAGAATGTCTCTCTTTGATTCCAGATTTTTGTTCCTATAATAATCCACAGACCCCAAATGGTCAGTCTTCAGAGATTTCACAGTGCAGCATTCAGAAATGTCCCCTGGATGCCACTGAATTTCATTACAACTATTAGATAAAGAGGGGTCTAGAAATTAGAGAATATGATGCTGTTGACAGAAAATCCAAGAGCCTGTTGTCCCTGCTGCAGTAGGTGACTGGGCAGGTTAAAGGGATGCCTATGGTTCTGCACATACAGCTGTGGTGGGAGATGCTGGTACCATTTGCCTTGCCCAGAGGATCAAGTTAAGTATCTCTGCTTTAGAATTAGAAAACCCCCTGCCTATAACCAGCATAAGAACTCCACAACAGACTGCTTCATAACCAAATAGGTTCTAATGCTCAGTTCTATAGCATTTTAATGACACTGCCAAGTGGACCTAAAGAGTATTTCTGTGGGCAAGAGGGAAGAGGGTGGGGGGCATCATGGTTGAAGAAAATGGGAAAACTCATGGTCATCAGCAGTGAGTGTATCATGACAGTCAACAGCCTGGAAAGGCCCAGCTTCTTCTGCACATACATGGACACAGGAGATCTGGTCACCAGGCAGGATACAAGGCCAGTAAAGACTTTGAGGATGGCAGGGGAAAGTCACGTCTTAGGTCTATTTGTGACCTGGAGATATATAAACCTTCTTCTATTTTTAAACTGCTTCTTGTGAAAGGTTGGGAGAGAAGGGAATACAGTTAATAGAGTAAAAAGAATGGTCTAATAGATAATTGGTTAGAGCAAGATCTTCAGCACAATAAAGAATCCTACAGTGTATATATCTGTGTCCAGCAATTATGATACCACCTAGACAATGACTCTGATTAAGGCCACTAATGAGAAATAATGTATCAGGAACTTCCAGATATAGAAGAGTAAGTGCTAGCTCTCTACTATAATCTCTGTATAGGTAAAATTTATCCTCCCAGAGTTTTCATGTTGGAAGCTTCTTCCTTTTTATGGTAATGTTGGGAGGTTAGACCTCTAAAAGATGGGAACAGCTAGATGCAATGACATACATCTGTCATCCCAGTACGTGTTCAAAATTCCTAATAAGAAAAACTTAGAGGAAGAAAAATTATTTGAGTTAATGATTTCAGAGAAAAGAGGGGTAAATTAATGGGCCAGTCCAAAGGTATCAGAGAAGGAAATGAGGAGCAAGATGTCATCATGAAAAGGCAACTGAGTGGACTGGAGGAAGGAAGTAGCTGGTTTGGAGGAATACCAAGAAGATGTATAAAAGACCCAGGCACTACTCAAGCAAGTCTTGGGAAAAGCAGGAATTATGCAGGGAAGTATTATGGCACGGCTGACAGCTAGTCAAAGAGGGAAGGGTCATTACCAGATATCATGAAGTCACACAGGAGGGGTCACAAGTCCTGGCTGGTATGAATCAAGTTTACCACTTCTTGTCAAACATTCTTTGAACACTTATTTTGCCTCTCTATGGTGATTCTCTAAGCACAAAGCATTCCACACACAGTGCATATCAATTTACTACTCATCCCTCTGTACTTAATGGGGCCTGTCTTGCTTAAGAAATTGCAGAGAATTGAGAATACACCCAAGCTTGATGGTCTCCCTTATAATACCAGGATGAATGTGTGGAAGAATGGACAGCATAGAGTAATGTGTCAGCCTTGATGAAGGGATTTTAACCACTCAGAGAACAGTGATATACCTCTCCATCCATTTATCAAGTTACCAAACAGTCTTATTCCAGATCAAGAAGATTAGAAATCAACAATAAGCCTAAGAAGTTTTGCCTGGAGATTTTAATAAATACAAGTTGTTGGGCCCCCAAAATACCCATGCAGGTAGAGTTAGTTATGATGCATTTTTCATTTTTTGTGAAATATAAAATATGCATTAGAAATGAGATTGTAGAAGTTCACAATATGTAACTGTGGTTTAGCTCTCAAATTTATCTGGAGTCAAATTCGAACTATATCTTTTATAAGCCGTGTGGTTTGAGGAAAATCATTTACTGAATTTTTTCTTCTTTGTATTGATTTGTAAAGAAGGCACAATAAGTACCTTGTATCTGAGAGTTGTTCTGCATAGAAAGGACAATACCCCTGAGTGAGGGACTGATCATAAATATAGAGAGCTCATTTAAGGACTCTTGTATCCAGAGAAAAGAATTGCCTGTAGAGCAGAAGTGGGATTTGAGGTGAAGGGCATCAGGGTTGAAGTGGGCATCAGAGTTGGACTGTTCTCTTAGCCAAGAGGGAGTGGTAAGAGTGGTGGAGAATGGGTTTGGAGAAAGGACAGTTAACAGCTATAGGAAGAATAATTTCTAATGCTCCATAGCACAGTAGGGTAGTAACTATGATTGACAACAATTAATTTTATATTTTAAAATAGCTGATAAGAGTAACGGTGAATGTTTCCAACACAAAGAAATGACAAATGTTTGAGGTGACACAGTGGCAGTTATTCTAATTTCATAATTACATATTGTGTACATATGCAGAAATATCATGTGATACCCCATAAATATAGTTATTATGTAAAAATTAAAATTAATTCAAGAATTTTTTTTTTAATTTAAGCTCATGTGTTTACTGGGGTTTTGCATTTGCAAGTAGGGTCAGAACCTAGAAGTAAGGGAGACAGGAATCACAAGTAATATCAAGAAGATCAAAATTTACCTTTTGGAAGACAGAGAAATCATCCCAGGCCTTGAATCTTGGGTTGTAATAACTGATAAAGGTGCAAGGAACTTTAGATGATGAGCAGAAGGTTGGAGCACTTTGTCTGTTCTCATTTTTTTTTTAATTAGAAAGATGGCAACTGAGAAAAGCAGCATTTATGAGTCCTGCAAACACTCGATCTCTATTGCCACAAAATGAACGCTTTTCATAGCCAGAAGACACTATCAGCAGAGAAATAAAATTTGTAAATACAAGGAACAGAGAAAAAGAAAACTAGAAGAACAACCAGAGATCAGAAAAGAAACCAGCCCACACTGTGGCTGCGGATGTCGTGCCAGCATCATCTTGCCTCATAGCACCAGGCTCCAGAGAGGAAAGGTAAACAAGGAACTGAAGTGAGCAGCTGTGGATCATTCGAGTATAATTCAGCAGTTCTTTCAGTGAGAAGAACGTTTAAAATGCCCAGTGACCAACCTCATCATGTCCTCCAGGGACTCAGAATGGAGCTCAAAACCAGAAAAGAAATATCACAGCCTTATGGCCGAGGGCGTGGCAGTGGCTTTATATTGCCAGCAGTGGCAGTGAGTTTACAATGCCTGCAACAGCTCCAGACCAGCAAACACAACAACCATAAGTGAAATTGCAGCCCCTAAAGGAGAAATCCCAGCATTGCACCCCCAGGGACTTGTGCAGCTTTGATAATCTCCCTGGGTCTGAGATATTGCAGTCCAACCCAGTGAAAGAGTAGTAGTAGCAGAGATACCAAACCTTAGCCTCAGCTCCCTATGAGAAAACGTCCAGCCCAGCACACTCATGGTCTCATGCATCCTGGATTAACTCCCTGGGTCTGAGACTTTGTGATACAACCCAGTAAAGGAGTAGTGTTGGCTGATTTATCACAAACTCAAGATCCAGAACACCCCAAGTGAAGTTGTGGTGACCTGGAGAAGAGCTCACAGAAGGCACAAACTTCTGAAATTATGGGAAAGAGGAACAACAATGGACCAATGAACACCTACAACCCCACAATATCAGAACCCGATAACACAGAAATTCAGAGATATCCAGAAGATCAAATCAGGAATATAACTGTAGAAATAATACAGGACCTTCAAAAGAATTTAGAGTCTAAAATAAATAAAGGATGCAATCATTGAAGTAAAGGCATCAATTCAAACTATAAACAATTAATTAAACCACATGGAGAATAAAATCTCACTCCTAGAAGATGATCACTCCAAAAATGAATGCATAATTTATAACTTAGAAAAAATCTGACAGCAGAATTTTGATACTGAAGAAATATGGGCCCATTTTAAGAGATATAATCTAAGAATAATCAGAATAGAGGGGGGAAAAGAAGTTGAAACAAAAGGGATCAATAATCTCTTCAAGGAAGTAATAGCAGAAAATTTTCCAAACATAGAGCAAGAGGTTGATAAGTCCAGGAAACATATGGAACTCCCTTTAGACAGGATCAGAGAAAAGGTTCTCCTTGCCACATAATTGTCAAAAAGACCAATGTAGAATCTAAAGAGAGAATCTTAAAGGCAAAAAAAAAAAAAAAGCCAAGTAACATTCAGAGGGAAACCAATTAGAATCACTCCAGACTTCTCAAACCAAGTCCTGAAAGCCAGAAGGGCTTGGAGTAACATATTCCAAACTCTGAAAGAAAACAACTTTCAGATAAAAATTTCCTACCCAGCAAAACTATCTATCAGATTAGATGGGGAAATAAGAAGCTTCCATAACAAACAGAAACTGAACGTATTTATGACTTCAAAGCCAGTGCTACAGAAAGTACTCAAAGAGATTAACTACAAAGAAGAAATAGGTAATACACACCAGAACCAGAGAAACAAGATTTTCCATTCAGCAGACAACTAAGCAAAAAAGAATAAACAGTATTTCAAATAGAAATAAAATCTCAACATGTTAGGAATTAAAAATTATCTCTCAATAATCACACTGAATGTAAGTGGCTTAATTCCCCAATAAGAAGACATAAAGTGTCAAAATGGATTAAAAACCAGTATCCATCCATCTGCTGCTTACAAGAAACACCTGAAAATTAAAGATAGTAACAAACTCAAGGTAAAGGGCTGAAGCAAGTTAATTCATGCTAACGGAAATCAAAGGCAAGCAGGAGTAGCAACTATGATATGAGACAAATTAGACTTCAAACACAAAATTATTAGAAGAGACAAGGAAGGTCATATTTTACTGGTAAAAGAAATAATCCAGCAAGAGGAAATAACAATAATCAACATTTATGCCCAAAACATAGGTGCAGCTACTTTCATAAAACAAAGTCTTTGTGACATGAAGTCACACATGCATCCCAATACAATAATACTGGGAGACTTCAACACACCTCTTACAACATTAGATCGATCTTCCAGACAAAAGGTCAGTAAAGATGCCTCAGAACTAAAGAACACCAATAATCAAATGAACCTGTTGGATACATATAGAATATTTTACCCAACTACAATGGAGTTTACATTTTTCTCAGCTGCTCATGGAACCTTCTCCAAAATAGATCACATCCTGGGACACAAAATGAGTACTAGCAAATTCAAAAAATGTTACATACTTCCCTGTGTCATTTCAGACCATAATGGAATGAAACTAGAAATAAACTATAAGAAGACCCAGAGAAACAACATAAACATGTGGAGGCTGAACACCACACTTCTGAATGAAGAATGGATCATAGAAGATGTAAGTGGTGAAATCAAGAAATTTCTAGAAACAAATGAAAATAAAGATACAACATATCAAAACCACTCATACACTCTGAAGGCAGTATTAAGAGGAAAATTTATAGCACTGAGTGCTCACATAAGAAAAACAGAAAATCTTCAAATAAATAACCTAACAACACACCTAGAAGACCTTGAAAAGCAGGAACAATCAAATCCCAAAGCCAGTAGAAGACTTGAAATTATTAAAATTTGAGCAGAAATTAACATAGTAGAGAATAAAAATAACAATACAGAAATCTATAAAACCAAAAGCTGGTTTCTCAAAAAAATTAACAAGATACATAAACACTAGCCAACCTTACAAATTATGAAGATAAGAGATGAAAAATGAGACATTATTATTGACATTGTAGAAATCCAGAAGATTATCAGAAATTACTTTGAAAAACTATACTCCAACAAAATGGAATATCTGGAGCAAATTGACAACTTTCTATATAAATAGCAATCAACGAGATTCAAACATTTTAGTCTGATGCCATCCCACTTGTTAATTATTGCTTTAATTTTCTGCACTTTGGAGGTCTTGTTGAGAAAGTTACTACCTGTGCCTAAATGTTGGAGTTTTGAGCCTATGCCCTCCTCTAGTAACTTCACAGTCTTTGGTATAATTTCTAAGTCTTTGATTCATTTCAAGTTAATTCCTGTGCATGGTGAGAGGTAAGAATTTAGTTCCATCTTTCTACAAATGGATAGCTAGTTCTCCCAGCACCATGTGTTTAGAAAGGCTGTCTTTTCTCCAGCGTACAAATTTGGTCCCTATGTCAAAGATTAATTGACTATAGGTGTGTGGATTTGTTTCTGTATCTTCTATTTTATTCCTCTGGTTAGTCTGCCTGTTGTGCCAATACCATGCTGTTTTTACTACTATTGCTCTATAGTATAATTTGAAGTATGAGATTGTGATAGCTCCCACCTGGTTTTTAATTGATGAGGATTGCTTTGGCTATTCTGGGTCTTTTCTTTCTTTATATAAAATTCATGACTGATTTTTCTAGGTCTATGAAGAACATTGTTGGTATTTTAATAGGAATTACATTGAATCTGTAGATCACTTTTGGCAGAATGGCCATTTTGATGATATTTATTCTGCCTATCCATAAGCCACGAAGATCCTTCCATCTTCCAAGGTCTTCTTCAATTTCTTTCTTTAATCTTTTATAGTTTTTGTTGTAAATGCAATGACCCAAATTCTTCCTATGAGGCTCCAACTCTTGATGATTCTATCACCTCTCAGTAGTATTGTAGGGTGAAAACCAGGTCTTTAACACATGATGTTTCATTAGGGAGTTAAAACTCAGGGAAGCTGGGTGTGGTGGCACATGTTTGTAATACCCATGCTTGGAAGGCTGAGAGAGAAAGATCGCACAGGTTTGAAGCCAGCTGTAGCTACTTAGTGAGGCTTTCAGTAACTTAGTGAGACCCTGTTTCCAAATAAAATATAAAATAGGTCTGGCAGTACACCTCAGATGTAGGAAGCCTCTGGGTTCTACCCTCAGTACCACCAAAGGAAAAAAACAAAAACAAAAAGCCCCCCCCCAAAAAAAAAAACTTCAGGGAAAAGTATTAGGAAGAGGACAAGAAATTACCAGAAATTACAAAGATCAAAGATCAAAGAGTGTTATAAATGTGAAGATTTAGGCCTTGAAACTTTTTGAGAAATCTCAGTAAATGTTCCAGAAAGTCTGGACTGAGATGAACAAACTGACAGGGAGTGGGAGGGGGGCCAAGGTACAGAGAGAAGATATTTAGAACAAAGATAAGACATTGCTTTGGACTAAATGGAACATGAGATATGAGAAGCCACTAAAGCCTACCTGTGTATAATACCACTGCTAAGAACTGGGAGGGGAGCCATTAGGGTGGTGAGAACACAGAACAGGGCAATGAAGTGGGCTATGCTTTGTCCACTGCCCAAGAATTCCTTTGGAATCTACACACAAACACACACACACAATATATATGTATATGTATATGTATATGTATATGTATATGTACATGTATATGTAGTATATGTATATACTAGATTATATTATATATAATCTTGCAGTTTGCAAAATAATATGACCATTGGATACTTAAACTCTCTGATTTCCTCCTCTGGAAGCTTAAATGAACAAGAGAAAAGGCAATTTCATGATCCCAGTGCTTTCTTATGAGTCTAAAGTTAGAGGCAGAGTTCTAAAAGGTAGATGGTAAATTATCTGGAGTCGACCAATACTGGGGATTATGGTATAGCAATTCTGAGATCTAGAGTCCAAGTTCAAATATTAGTTCTGTCACTCCTCTGTAAAAGTTGCCAATGAATGAAGTAGAAATAAAGACTCTCTTTCCCATAGAAAAGAAACTTCAGAAGTCTTGTCATTGGCATGGAAGTGAAGTGACACAGATAGATGTGTACCACAGGCTCTTATTCTGAGGTGTGTGCTAAGTTCATGGAAGATAGACTGATACTTAGAAGAGAATGTTCCACTCTTTTTGTAGTCCTGCACAAAGCCCTGGCTCCTGAGCACCTTCCATGCATGAAACCCCAGCTCTGTAGACTGTCTTGAGCCTGGCCCTGCATTCATGGTAGGGGACTCAGAAACACTTGCTATGCAGCATCTTAATTGATCTTGGACTGAATGGCTCTCTTTGTGCCCCTTGCCTGGTCACATTTGTCCACTTGCTGTTTCTTCACAACAAGCCTCCTTTCCACTCTTCCAATTACATTCAGTCCTGGGATTCTCTGATAGCCCTTGTCTAAACCTTGGGAGTGGGAATTTGTCTGAAGGCAGATTATTGGAATAGTTCTCAGTCTGAAAAACAGAATTAAACTGCCTATAGTAAGTAAGTCCCATTTCTAAATGTGGGACTATATGAATTAACCTTCCAGAGCTGCAGTTTGCTGAACAATAACACAAGTATAATCATAATGCCTTTTCTCATCTTATGATATACATGATTAGCACCATAACTGATGCATATTAAATGGTCAATAAATGTAATAAGTGTTGACTTCTTTTTACTAAGGTTATTATTATTCATGACGGGTTATACTTCTTTTTTTGCTTAATATAATCCACAAAAATTAAATGTTTTGAAACACTTAGAGATGCCACATAGCCCAGGATCCAATTAAATTTTTCTGTGGAAGCATGTGTTCCCAAGGAAAGATTTCTGAGTACCACTTCTGAATCTATTTGAATTATCCTAGACAAGAGCTTCAGGGTTCTTATTCCATTACAAACTATTCTGCTGAGGTCAATGTAAATTTAACTGCATTGATTCCTAGTAAATCTGTGATGGACAGCTATAAGATCTATTTCCATGTATGCACAGTTTTGAAAGGCAAGTTTGCACAGCATGTATGCTCTTCTCCTGATATTGTTTAGAATGTCCACAGAGGCATTTTATCTTTCCTTCTTCCCACGGAAAGTGGCCCGCGATGCTTGTCCTTTTGTGAATGAGCATTTTGGGAATGAAGATCTTGACATACAAAACTAAAAAATGACTCAGTGCTGCCTTTTCTCTCAATTTGCAGCATAATAGGTCATCAAGTGAAAACATTAACAAGTCCAATAAATAAGAATATAAAGTTCAAGAAATACAAATTATTATTTTCAACATCTTGAAAGGCAGTTATGAAATGAAACTTAATAACTGCCTGGTCTACTTTGGTCTCAGAAGGAAACTACAAAGAAGAGAGAGAAAAAGAGAGAGAAAGAGAGAGAGAGAGAGAGAGAGAGAGAGAGAGAGAGAGAGAGAGAGAAAGAAAGGGAGAGAGAGAACCACAGCCTCTACTTTTTCATGTAGGATAAAAGAGATATTTGAGATTGAAGAGGAAAGAAAACATATGTGAACCTAGCTATAAACTTAAAAGGGCATATTTTTTGAGTCAGCATAAGAAATGTGCATGCTGAGATGGAATATCTCTCCATTATTTTCAGTGTGGTATGCTTTATTTATTAAGATTTTTTGCAGCAAATAAAGATCTCATATTACTTTAATAAGCATCAGTGAGAGGGAGACACTTCTTGCAAGGAGAAAAGACATCTTTTGATACCCAATGGCAGGAATACAGAAGTGTAAGTGAAATTTAATGAGTTCTTTGATTATATCATTGTTATTTCTCTTCTCTGAAGACCAAGTTTCTCTACTTCCAAGTTCACATGGTTAAAAAAGAAAAGTGGCCCACACTTTCTAAATTTCAAACATTAGTATTATTCAAACTCAGCAATAACTTTCAGTACTTGGATATAAACTTCTGATTTATCTACCTTGGTCATAATGAATTAACAATGACAAGGGTGGAATCACTAATATAATTTTGATTAAATCAAGAAAAATTTTAGGTGAGAATTGATGCGATCAAGAAGAATATTTATTAGTACTTGTGAATTTTAGGTTGATCATTGGTTCATTTTATTGCAGTGATGAGAAGAACTGAGCCTCAGGTAGTATTTCAGATTTTGATTTTTAGGTATCCAAGCTGCCAGGGTAAGTGGCTCTGATACATGAAGATGCAATGATCAGGTTGAAATCTCTTAAGGCTTCTTCTTGGAGTTCTTGAATGCTTCTGATCCAGAACTTTCTCACTTTGGTTTGCAGCCTTCCCAATAGTGATTCATATCTTTTAGATATTCTGAACTATGCCCATTGGATACTCCAACTCTCTGTTTCCTTGCCCTTTAATTCCACAATCTCATGATCCCAGTTCTACCTGAAGAGTCCCAGAGGCAGTGTTCCTAAGCAGCCAGCCTTAATTCCTTTCCTCGGGCTTTAACTTGGCTTTCTTTAATTGTTAAATGGTTAAGATACTATGTGACAAGTCAAAGACATCTCTGGCCTCTGAACTCCTTCCCAAGCCCAACTACCACAGTGGTCACTAAAGCAGAAACCCCAAGGATGACTTCCAGAGTTTCTTCAGGCCCTTACCTAATAGTTTCACTCTGTAGTCTTAGGGAAAGTTTTCCTGGGGAAGGAGGGCAAGAGATACCAGATTTTGCATAAAGTGAGATTTACAGTTTTGCCTGTGGAGTGCATTCAACAGGACAGGAGCAAGAGGACAGGGAAGAGTAGAGAGAAGGGTAAATTTAAGATGTTCCCCAAGTTCCTGCTATTTGTCAGAACATGACCTGAAAAAGTAATTTGAATATATTAAAGATACCAACAAACTTTTACCAAACCACTTCAAATTTGGTCTAATTTGCTAGGCGTGGTGGCGCATGCTTGTAATCCCCGCACTTGGAAGGCAGAGACAGGAGGATCATGCAGGTTTAAAGCCAGCCACGCTGGCTTAAGAGACTCTGTTTCCAAATTAAAAAGTATAAAATAGGTCTGGGAGTGTGGCCCAGAGGTAAAAGGGTTTCCAGGAACCCCAGTATCACACACAAAAAATATTTGGTCTATTTTATTTTTCATATTAATAAACATTTTAAATATACATACAAAAAGTATCTAAATTTAAGTGTATAGCTGAAGAATTTTTCACAAATAAAAGCACCTTAGTGCATGGTCTCACTAAGTCCAAAGGCAATCACTATTCTTACCTCTAACACCACTCAATGGTTTAGTTGAAGGGCATTTGTGTTGTTGCCTTTCTGAGCTTATTACAAGGAAAGCTACTAAAAATGCCATCCAGACATTTATACTGGAATTATGCTCAAGAATAAAATTTCTTTTCTAAAGCATCTTGTAAAGTGAGCTTTAGTAAATATAATACCAATCTATCTAAGTTTTAAAATAGCATATAGCAGTGACCAAAATTTATGAAAGTTTCCATTGTTCTATACCATCCCAACAAATGTTACTCTCCATTCTTTTAAAATCTGGCAGTTATGACATGCTATATTATTTTTATTTGCATATCTGGTGAGTAATGTGGTGAATACTTTCTAAAATGTTAATTTGACTCTTAGATATCTTAATTGTGATCTGCCAGTTAAAACATTTTTACCATTTTTTTACTGAATTTTTTTGTTGCTTGAAAGAACTATACATTAAATATTCTATCAGCTATATATTATCACCATACTGTGCCTTGAATTAATCTTCTCTCTTGAATATAAGATGCTTAATTTTAATACAGTTCAATTACCAATCATTTATATTTACTTATCTTTATCATATCTTAGAAATGATTCCTACATCGTCACTGTTTTTACTTTCACATTTAGAGCTCCAATCTATTTTATTTTTGCATATTGTGTGAATTAAGGATAAAGATGAATTTCCAAAGATGAATAATCAGTTGGTTATCCAACTGATTCAGGATTTTCCACAAAACAATAAAATACTTAGGAAGAAATTTAACCAAGGAGGTAATGACCTCTACAGAGAAAATTATAAAACATAGAAAAAAAGAAATCAAAGAAGACCTTAAAAGATGGAAAGATTTTTCATGTTCATGGATAGGCAAAATAAATATAATCAAAATGGCCACACTTAGAAAAGTGATCTACAAATTCAACACAATACCCATTAAATTACCAAGATCATTCCTCACAGACATCTATCACCACATAGTTAAAACACCAAAGAGGAATAGACTGGTATCCCATAATCCTCCTCAAGGGCAAACCCCCAGTTATTGGAAGACCTCCCATTAGACCCCCATATCATGAGGATTCAACTGCTTCCCACTAATAATATAGTGGAATCAAGACTTTATTACATAGGTCTTTGAAGGACATTCCAGATACAAACTTTATCTGATATATTGTTAGGCATAAAGGTTTAGAATTGTGAAATTATCTTTATGGGCTTCCCCTTTATCATTGTAAAGCAAAGCATCCCTCTTTCACTCTAGTAGTACCTCTTGTTTCAATATCTACTTGTTATTTATATAAGAATTACCCAATATTGTGGCTAGCTTTTGCCATTTTCTATGTAATTCTTCTCAATATATGTATGTCCACTGTCTTTCTAGAAGTTATTCTCCCTGTTGTGTGAATCTTCTGTCAACAGAACTGAGCTAGGCAGTTCCAAACTGTGCCTTATTTTGTTGATAAAAGAGTGTTTTAAACACAAAATCAGTTTTAATTTTATTCTCCAAATAATGTGGCTAACAGACAGTGAAAAAAACACAAAAAAGTGTAGGCTCTCTAGTTAAAGAATAGAAATATTCTGTCCCCAGGCAGACTTCAGAAGCATTTATATTGCTAGTTGTCCAAAGAACCCTAGTTATTATCATTCTATATCAGAAGAACTACCAAACACTTTTCATAAAATGTCCCTATACCTGTGTACCACTTTGTCTGATGAATATTCCCACTTGCCTCATTGCCTACCCAAATCTATATTGATAACTTGAAGGGATAATGTGCATTGATTCTGTTTCCACCCACACACCTCCACTCTACTATGAGCTCTATGTAGACTAGACTATATCAATGGCTTTAAGCAGCTTATCCAATGCCAAGTGAACAAGAGTCAGGCTGCCTCAAATTTCCAGCTTTTCTAACTATAAATTAATAAGCAAAATAAACTTAGTTATTTTAACCCACTAAGTTATGTTGTAGTTTACTATTACTACTCCCAATGAAATAACTGAAATGCTTTCCTATTTTCCACTCCTAATTTGGGCTCTTACTTCTTACATCCTAATTTGTTAATCCATGAAAAAAAAGGGACACATTCAAATGCATGTCCTGTACTATTGAACCATAGAAAACTCCACCAAATAATCCTGAGAGGAAGCCCCAGCCATACTCTACTCAAAGTCAGATATGAGGACAAAGTTATCTCACTGATATATCCAGTAGGGAGAGAGTAGTGTAAGATCTAGAGAGGAACAAACCAAGTACTATGTGCATGCATGTGTGTATCACTTTAAAACTCATAATGATATATAATTACAGTGCATCAATAAAAGTATAAAACATATATTACCAAGTTCTAATAGAAGAAGACAAATTTAAAGACAAACCTGGGTGTGGTGGTACATGCTTGTTATTCCAGTACTTGGAAGGATGAGAAAGAAGGATCTGGGTTTGCAGCTAGCCTCAGCTACTTAGTGAGGCCCTCCACAACTTAGTGAGACCCTGTTTCAAAATAAAGTATAAAAAATGGATCTGGGAGTGTAGCTCAGAGGTTCAGAGGAAGAATGCCTTTGGATTCAATCCAGCACCACAAATAAAAGAAAAAGAAAAAGAGGAGGAAGAAAAGGAGCAAGAGGATGGAGAGACTCAGACTTTAGGAAAGAGACAAGGTAAGTGTTTCAGAGCTGGGATGATTTGTAGGTTTCTTTCTGTAGGTATTTAGTGAATGCATTAATTTGGGTGGTTGGTGACCAAAAGTCAGGTTTGAAGAGTGAGAGTGTGGCATTATAATATCTATACTGATCTCAAGGTATGGCCCAGGTCTTCCTCAATATAGTTTTTCAACATTGACCTACATTTGTGCTCCAACAGCTGTTTTAAAAATTGCCAGTCTCTGGAATAAACACTGCTGTTAACATGGGTGGCAGCCATCCCAATTCTTCAATGAAACTGAAGTTGTGCCATTAGAAGCAATATACATTCTTTTCTGACAGCCTATTTGCTTAAAATCTTAATTGTATTTCTTTATGGTGGACAGTAAATGGCACATGTGACCTGTTGACTACTATTAACCTTGCATTTCATGACATCTCAGAAAAATACTTTCTGGAACACTACTGTCAAATGAAAAGCAGCCACAACATTTATCATTCACCACATACAAATCATGAATAAAATCAAGTATAAATATAATGGAAATTTTCCATAGAATTAAATTGTAGGAAAAGAGTTAATCTTCCTTTGACAACTTTATGCTGTCTGGAAGTGTATGGTCCCTTAACTATCCTATATATCTTAGAATCAATGACTGGAAGTGTCATCTAACAAACTGATGTCTTAAGAAATAAATAACTCCAAAAACATAAAAAATAGAGAATAAAAGAAATTTAATGATCCTTGTGATTTTATGGTCAGGTATTTATACAATACTGGCTTCTAATAGTACACTGGAAATGCTCTTTCCCAGACAGAAATTTGTCTGGATTAGAAAATTATGTACAGTGACAAGCAGTAACCAGTGTCAACATGTCTGACCTGTGCCACTGGAATGTATCCAAGGGTGGGGGAGAGAAATTACAAAGGAGAGAAAGAAGTGAAGAGACAAGGCAAAGGGAATTTAAGAGAACGACTACATGTTCTGTTCTTTAGAGAGGTGCAGTGCGGTAGAATGGAGACAGGTGTGAGTTTCTTTCTTTCAAAAAGTCATTCATTTGAGTCTACAATCTGTCATCAGCCCACTAACATTGGAAAGGTTGCCTTACCTCCATGATCTATGCACCTGGGAACAGGGTTAATGATATCTTGTACAATGGATGAGAGATGAGCACTTGGAGCAGTGCCTGACTCCAAACGTAGTCTGCACCAATGCTGATGCTTGCATCTATTTCCCAATTTTGTTTTCTCTAAACTTTTGACTGTAAAGGAAATAACAAACTAGCCAAGATGTCCAGTATTCTCAGGAGAGATTACCAAGTGAGGACTTTGCATAGGTCTCTCCAGTAGCACAAAATCTAATCTACGAAAATTCTTCCTTCTGAGAGGACTTTGGGGACATTTCTGGAAAAGAAGCTGGGCCATCCTTTCAATGTGATGGCCAATGCAGATTGTTGGGACAGCCTGCCTGGTCCAGCATTTGACCCATCCAATTAGATTAGCTTGCTTTCTCAAACAGCTTGGGGATTTGCCTAATTTCCAATTTATCCTGACCCATGGCAATGCAGTTCATGAGTGTAGACAAAGATGGAGCACCATATATCACACAAATATCCACAGGCTCACATTCAGTGTTGAAATACAACTCACTGGACACTAATATATTTATTAGCTGATTTCTGAAAGGGTTTTCTTTGATTGCAAATCTAGGTCAGGGTGACTGTCAACAGGTCTTTCTACGGTGAAGATGCAGTCTTCAGGAGCAAAGCCTCTATTATATTTTTAAATGTGCTTTTATTGGTGCTTTATGAATACATGTCATAATGAGATTGAGAGTGATAGAAAAAGCATGCACACAACACCTGGTATGTTTACCTCCAGGTCCTCAAAAGAGCTGCAGATCTTCAAGTTTTCTGAAGATTTATTTTCCATCAGTGGGTTTGTGCGGTCTAAGGTTTGAGCCATGGAAGTATCTCTATGACTCCAAGCAGGCACAGTGCCCTTTGCCCTCATTCACAACTGTCCTGCTCCACTCTTTCACCAGCCAGCCTGGGAGACTTTTGAGGGTAAAATCTCTGATTATTTATTACTAAATTAGCTCTTCTTCAAATGTGGATTTTTTTAAGTTTATTAAGTAAACTAAGGAAATGATTTGAGAGTGCTATTTTATTGAGTAAATGCTAGCCTTCTTAATCTTCCCAGAGAGTTATTGTCTGCAGAAATTGGATTCTCCAGTAAAAGGAGGACAAAGAAACTCATTCTGTTAGGCATCCACCATATTACAAAGTCTAGCTCTCCCTCAGTTTCCATGGAGGATTGGTTCTAGGACTTACCAGGGATACTGAAGTCCACAGATATTCAGGTGCCAAATATAAAATGGTGTAGAATTTATGTTTGTATAATAACTACAAACACATTCATATTATTTCTAGAATATTTATAGCATAAATAGAGTATAAATGCTTTGCATAAACTGTTACACTATATTGTTGAAGGGATCATAACAATAAAAAAATTCTGTACCTGTTCAGTATAGATGCAACCTACATAAGCCTGACTACACATACATGAATGAGACTATAGGTGAACTATGATCAATTCATTAGTGTTGGAGGCAGACAGAGGATCTATGAAATGATGGAAGCATGTGCCTGATCATTTATGTACATTCAAAACCCATAAAAATTAATTATATTTGCTTTGAGAACTTTCTGGAATTTCTTTCTGAGACTTTTTTTATCCAGAGTTAATTGAATCTTTGGATGCAGAATCCATGGGTAAGGAGGGCTGATTGTACGAGGAACTTCAAGTAGGTATTTTAATTATGTCTTCACAATACTACGAGGTATATAAGATTGGAAATAAAGATTAGTTGGAGTATAGAGACAAAAAAAAACATGGAGAAATGAATTTTCACTTTGAGTCTCCAGAATGAGACTCTTATCTGTTCAGAAAGGCAGCAAACATATCACATATATGTGTGCCTGACATGTACAGAGCTCCCATCACAAGCATGTCTTCAACTCTTGTCAGAAAAAAGCCCTGACTACCTCTTTTTATAGACAAAGAACTAGATGAAGTTGCTCAAGTTATCCAGGACTTATTTTCTTCATAGTCTAAAGGCCATTTTCTATTAATCACACCTCTCTGTCTCTTTATACTCTAAAGGAGAAGGTAAAGATTCCATTGGAAAAAATAACATGCACTTTTTCTTTGTTGTTTGAAAAGTGACCAAACCTTCTAAAAAGTGAGAAAGAGAAAGAAATTCAGTCTCCAGACACCAAGGGATACAGTGCCATGCATTAGACATGAAATGCCACAGGCAACATCAATTCTTTCCTCTGCTTCCCTGGATACATATTTTTCAAAAATCAACCATGCAAATAGTTTATTCTGATGAGTACTATACTGGATTAGACAAAATATCAGACACAATATTACAATATTGGCCAGTTGTAGCGGGCAGCTTGTGTGTGTGTGTGTGTGTGTGTGTGTGTGTGTGTGTGTGTTCTCTGGGGATTGAACCCAGGGGAATGGTGGCACACACTTGTAATCCCCGCGCTTGGGAGGCTGAGACAAGAGGATCGCACAGGTTCGAAGCCAGCTTCAGCTACTTAGTGAGGCTATCAGCAACTTAGTGAGACCCTGTTTCCAAAGAAAATATAAAATAGGTATGGGAATATAGCCCGGAGGTAGAAAACCACTGGGTTCCACCCCTAGTACCACCAAAAAGAAAAAAGAAAAGAAAAAAAAAGAAAGATGTCTGTCTTTGCAATTAGGTAGCACCAAACTGACATGGTGGCTCAGGTACTAACTCTAACTTCAGGCAAAGTACTTACTGTCACATGAGATGTCAGCTATGTTGAAGGATAGTTAAGAAAGTGAAATGAAACAGTATGTGTGAAGTGATTGGGTTGGATGAAGTATGCCATGCATTATAGTTTCCTCCCAGGTTGAAGGGCTTGCCTGAATTGATGAAGCCATTCTGTTAGAATTGTGGACTCTTGTGGTCCCGTGCTAGAATGACAAAGCTAATGATCATTCTAACCAGTGTGAGGGGACAGTTCATGACATTTCTAACTTGTATTTCCCTGATAATAGGAAAATGAGACCCTAATCCATGACTGATGGAAATGAAAATTGGCATATCATCGTGGAAAACTGTACAGAGGTTTCTCAAAAAATTAAAAAAAGAATTGCCACATGATTCAGCAATCTCACTTCTGGGTAAATATACAAAGGGAATGAAATGACTATCTTGGAGAGATGGGTATGCTGTCATGCTCACTGCAGCATCATTTACAATAGACAAGATTTGGAAGCAACCTCAGTGCACATTGACAAGAGAAAAAATAAAGTGTGGTGTACATGAACACACACGCACACATACATACGCACAGTGGAATACTACTCAGCCTTTAAAAAGAAGAAAATTTTGTCATTAGATAGGATGAACCTAGAAGACATTATACCAAGTGAAATAAAAAGACACAGAAAAACAATACTTTCTGATCTCACTTATTTGTAGAAATGTCGATCATATAGAAAGAGATGAAGGGTGATGTTTATAAAAGAACAACTTTCAGTTATAGAAAATATGCTATGGAGACCAAATGTTAAGCATTATCAATAATAATGCACCATCTATTTAATTTTCTAGATTAAATCTTAAGTATTCTCATCACAGGTGCTTAAAAGAAAACCATGTGAGGCAATGGATACGTTAATTAGCATTGACTGTGGAATCATTGTGCTAGGTATACAAATTTTTTTTGTCAGTTATACCTCATGAAGGCTAAAAATAGAAAATACTAAAAATACTTGTGCTAAATCAGAAATAATATCCCACAACGTGGTAGGAGAGAAGCAATGTAACCGGATGCTGCTTTCTTCTATCAACTAAAGCAATTTTTAACATGCAATTTTGATTAAGAAAAAAAAGAGATTTTCTCATCTTATTATTATTTTTCCCTAAACTAAGAATCAAGGAGACTCTGTCTTTGAAAAAAGAAGGGAGAGGGTACCTAATTGGAAATAAAAGAAAGGCTAAAACTTGGAGAAGTGAATTTGTGTTTGTGTCTCAGGAATGGGGCAGGTGCTGCCAAGTAGAGCCTGATATTGCCACGCACTTTATGTGAGGCGAACCTCCCCTCATGGCCTCACACAGGGGCATGACTTCAACCCTTGCCCACTACAGACCCAGTGTCCTCACAAGGCTGGCACTTATTTCACTGCAGTTTTGAGGACATCTGCATAAAACTACAGGCCCAGCCTCCCATGGCTTTATCACCACCTGAAGTAACAGGATAGCGGTAGCCATGGCAACACCTTCAGCATCGCCAACCTGGGGTTACAAACTCTCAGGTAGGAAACAGGAGACAGACACATGTTGAACCAAAAGAAATCTAAGGCAAAACAGACATCAAACATAACCCCTAACCCCGCAATTCTAGACCCCAGTAGATTATAAATCAGTAGCAATGGAGAAGAGAGGAGTGTGTGGTGCTTATTAGTCATCTCGGGCGTATGAGAGGGGATACTAGGGACTTGCCTAGATTTGTAATGTAGCTCTGAAAACAAGCGTTGGGGAAGGCAGGAGTATTAACCTTAATTATCTATGCACAAAGAGAGCTAATGAGTTGTTAGGTGAATTGTCTGAGTGCAGAAGTCTGGTTAGGGATGAGATGGGGATTTTCACCAGCTCCATCAGATTCTATCTGTACCATAAAAGTTTGGTCTTCAGAATGTGAACATTTTCCTATGACATTTTATTTTATTAAGTACTATTCCTTTATTTTGTAGTAGAACTCTATCCCCCTTCAGTGACCTGTTCATCCCTACTTGCTCCTGTCTCAGGAGAAGAGTCTGGAAAACTCAAAGTTTCATAGCCATTTGGGACAGTTCCCCGATTAAGATCTAAAGAGATCATCAGGCAATGAATACATTAAAATTTTTTTAACTACTTTCTTGTATTTAAGGAAAAAAATGAGAGATTAAAAGTTAAATTGTCAATATTAAAATGATCAAGTTTCAGCCACTGGGTTAACTTTGGCTAAAGTTGATTGCACTACAAGGAAGTGAGAAAGACGAGAAGAAGCAAGCAAACAAGAAACGGGTATATGGGCAGACTCCCCTTCTCTTCTCCCCTTTTCTTACCAACATTTTGGAGACATTATCTGGAGACCTCCGAAATAGGACTCTGTTTTATAAGGTGGTACTATGGGACTCTTTCTTTCTCTTTCTCTTTGTTGTGTTATTCTGCATTTCCTTAAGAATGTTTAATCATTGTGCACTGCTCTTATTATTGTAGGGAAAAGTTATGTAAAATAATATGGTGAATTTCTACTAAAATAATAAATAGTATACACACACACATACACACATACCAATACACACACATACACAATACAGAAATGCTCAGCAAATCCACCTAATGATTGGCCTCAGTTTAAATGGACAGCAAGCAGTATTTTTAGTCACTGATGAAAGCCTTAACAACACTGGCTAAACTGATGTGGTTTCAATGCAATTCTGTTTGGGAACAAGTGGAAATGAATGCTGGCTCTGGAACTTGGCACATTCAGACTTCTTTCCTCATGGTATCCTCCATGGGGAAGCTGAGATTTCTCTGCCCATCTCTTCAGAACACCTGTGCTGGTATGCAGCAAAGCTCAAGATTGATGGTACTTCCTGCTTCTAGGGCCACAGAGAGCTCCGACTGGGACATTATTTACAACATGTAGTTGACAATTTGAGTGCTAATAGAAGAAATTAAAAATACTCCACACACACTGCCTCCATTCACCATGTACTATATGCTCTAAAGTCAAGTTGTCAAAACACTAGGCAATGTTTTCCTACCTGCATGAAAACAAGGGTATTTGACACTGATGATACCTTGTGCTGTCTGCCTAAAGGGAATCTTATTGAATAATAAACAAGGAAACTGAGCAATCTTTTATGAGCACCAATGAGGAAACCTGATGAGCTTTTTACAGTTGGCCTGGTGTTTGCTCAATTCTTCTTTCTTTCTTTTTTTTGGTGGTACTGAGGATGGAACCCTGGGACATTATACCTTCAAGCTACACCTCCAGTCCTACGTTTTAGTCTTTTTAGTTTTGAAACAGGGTCTTACTGAGTTGAGAAGGGCCTCGCTAAGTAGTTAAGGCTGTCTGAGAACCGCGATCCTCTGGTCTACCCCTCCTGAATGCTGGGATTACAAGCATGCACCACCACGCCTGTCTTGTGTTTGCTCAATTCTGTGTATTCGCCATTCTGCATAGCGTCAGTAGCTGTTTCTAACTTGCAAATCAGTTTCTCAATTTCCATTTTTTCTCTTCTATGCTCATCTTTTTTTTGTGTGTGTGTGTGTGGTACTGGGGTTCCTGGAAACCCTTCTACCTTCGGGCTACACTCCCAGACCTATTTTATACTTTTTAATTTGGAAACAGGGTCTCTTAAACCAGCGCAGCTGGCTTCAAACCTGCGTGATCCTCCTGTCTCTGCCTCCCAAGCACGGGGATTACAAGCATGTGCCACCACGCCTGGCAGTCATCTGGTTTTGATCTTGCCTACTTATGTTGGTAATGAGTTTTTGTAGAAATTGATGCCATAAGCATTGATTTAACCAAAAAATATGCAATCTCATTTAACCTTTGCCTTTGTTGGCACTGTGGGCTTCTCTGTTTTTCCTCTGGTTTCTGGGGCCCTCACTCATTATTCACATTAGAAGAGCCCTTCAATGTTTGTAAACAACACTAGGACCATGGAGATGTAGCCTGGAACTTACGATGCTATGCCCACCTTCCCCAATCATTCATTCTTCTTTGTGCCCACTCATGTCTTCTTATTCGGTCTCTCCACACTGATTGGGAAGATGAATATCAGATTTAACTTAATGCAAGCACTCTTTAGTGAAATTCCCTTCACCAAAGAGTCTGTAAGTCAAAGAATATTAAGGAAGAATCTGGAGGGAATTATTCAGGGATCAGAGTCTCACAGCTGGAGTCTGTTCGGGATGGGAATTTTGAAGGAACACCAGGAAAAAGAGAGTTGATCAGGAGCCAGCAAAACCAGGTGTTTGAGCTGGTCTTACACAGTGAGGACTTTGAGGGCAGCTCACTAAGAACAACTGGTATGCATAGCAATGGCTGGTTCCAAAAATGATCTTTCATTCCTTCCCCCGACCACAGGCTGAAAAACATGCACATTCAGATATGTCTCCTTCAAGGAGTTTGTGCTTATTCTCACTGTATTGATAAGTTACCCTTTTATCTTGCTCTGTGAAAATGAATCTGAGGTCTGTCTTCCTCTGTTAGGAAGCACAGTAATAAATTTTGAGAGTAGAGGGCATTAGGGAGACTTCAGGGAAAGAAAGAAGTTGTGCATCCTGGTTCCAGTGTACTCCTTGGACAGACTCTGGCAGAATATGTGGCTTCTACAGGTCCATCTCCTGCAGCACATAGGCTTTCCCTGGTAGTGCCTACCATTTCTTCAACATCTGCTGTATATCTCTAGGAATCCATCAAGGAACTGGGTGGGAAGACTATACAAATACACTGGTACTCTGATGCTTTATAATTCATTATCTTCTGATTCCTATCCAGTTCAGTTTGGGGGTTTTGTGAACATGAAAACGTCATATACTCATTATAAAGGATTACGCCTGCAGGGCACAGCAACCAGCAACATCTGGTAGGCAGCAGCCTGTCGTGCGCAGTGACGACTCTTACACGATCTTCCTCAAGCAGTTTTATTACCCCAGGTTCTTGTACAGTTCCCGTAAATCTTCTTCCCGTAGATCTTCTCCCGTCGATTCCCTCCCCCCAGAAATCTTCCCCTTATATAGAGCCCAACAGCCAATCAGCAGACTGTTCACGTGCACAACTCATGGCAACAGCCAGTCCATTGGCTGTTGCCCTATGGCATGCGGTGTTCCCGTGTATCTCATGCTCTTGTCGTCACTTCCTGAAAGCTGTTTACCACCTAAGTGCTCTGGGGAAGATTTCCGCTCAGCGCCATCTTAGCTCTCGGACTTACTGGCTGATGGGCGGGGCCCGTCACAGTTCCCCCTTTTTTGTTTTTTCAGACAGGAGAGGACAGAGGACTCAACCCCTGTATGTTTGGAAGGGGCTTCTAGGCCCGCCACCTTTTGCCAGGGACGGGACAAGAATCAGTGGCAACCCGTATGCAGTTGAGCATGCCCTCCTCGGGATGCACCCTCCCGGGGTCCCGAGTGCAGTCCTAGCTGGCATCCTGTCATTAAGACTTTCCCATCGCCGCAAGCCATATTTGAGGGGATTGTCCCAACTCCATGGCTGCAAATGCCTGAGCTATGAGCACTTGATCTGTAGCGCGCTGACGGATTAGTTTTCTAAGACAGTAGAGACATAAGATACACAGTAAGACCAGACAGAGGCCAAGAGCACCCAGTCCAGCCCACTCTTTTAAATGACGAGCTGCTTGTTGGATCCAGGACATCAAGGTGCGGGCCATCACCGGGTCAACTCGAGTAGTATTGGTTTTGATGATCTCCAACCGCAACTGTTTTATCAAATTGTCAAATTTCGATGACCAGTTATCTGTAGGATATGCAGAAAGCTCGCGAGAAAGATTAGCGGCAATAGACGCGTTATCATTAATCATGACAAGGGGAGCTAAATCCGTGCAACTGCCATTTATCCCACAAAGAAGCCACAGATCAAATGGGTTAGAATGAAAGGCCATGGTCGGGCTCTGATAAGTAAAATTATAACCTGCAAAAGTAGAATTTGCTCCTGTGCCAATTTTAGGGGAAAAGGTAAAAGGATTAAGCGGGGAAAAACTTGAGCAGAATGACTCAAAGGCAATGGAAAAGGAAAAGCAGTCAGAAGCCCCCATTGTGGATCAATCCAAGTATTGGCCAGGATTTAAGGTGGCTCTAACTAAATTTTGCCAGTCTCCTGGGGTCATGGCATAGCGATGTAAACTCTCTATTATTGCTATATTGAAAGCAGCTGATGACCCATATGTGCGAACTGACTCTGCGAGATGCTTTAATCAGTTCAACAGCTTTCACTTGTTTAACGTTCCTCTTTTATACCGTCTAAAGCTGCCTGGCCCTCCTGCACAAATTTTCTAAAGCGCCTTTCTTCCAAACAGGCACGAATCAGCCGAAAAAGCGGCCGAGTCCCTCCTGTAACAATACCTTGTTCTTCGGCGCGTTCTACATCTCTTCCCAATTTATCCCAGCTTGCTAAAGAAAGATTCCCTGATACTGTAAACCATGGCGCTACCCTATCTATTTGTTCGAGAAAATCTTGTATTGTCTTGTCCCTAAGCTTTAGGCCTCTACTTTTCAACAAAGCTTTCAATGCTTTATGCTACGGGTGAGATGGACTATTTCCCATCTTGTCGAATCAGGACCAGCCCGATTCTCTAACTTGCTTACACTAAAAAATATCCTCCTTAATGGAGCCCCCTTTGATCGGGGAAAATATCCTCCTTAATGGAGCCCCCTTTGATCGGGGAAAACACTAAAAAATATCCTCCTTAATGGAGCCCCCTTTGATCGGGGAAAATAACCCTCCGTAAACGGAGCCTCCTCCTCCCTTTTCGGAGTCAAAGGAGTACTTACCAGCCAGCTGCCCTGGACTGCCGAGGTTCTGATCAAAGACACGATCTTCCTCAAGCAGTTTTATTACCCCAGGTTCTTGTACAGTACTTACCAGCTAGCTGCCCTGGACTGCCGAGGTTCTGATCAAAGCGAAGTTCCCCGTACGGGCCACCACTTGTCGTGCGCAGTGACGACTCTTACACGATCTTCCTCAAGCAGTTTTATTACCCCAGGTTCTTGTACAGTTCCCGTAAATCTTCTTCCCGTAGATCTTCTCCCGTCGATTCCCTCCCCCCAGAAATCTTCCCCTTATATAGAGCCCAACAGCCAATCAGCAGACTGTTCACGTGCACAACTCATGGCAACAGCCAGTCCATTGGCTGTTGCCCTATGGCATGCGGTGTTCCCGTGTATCTCATGCTCTTGTCGTCACTTCCTGAAAGCTGTTTACCACCTAAGTGCTCTGGGGAAGATTTCCGCTCAGCGCCATCTTAGCTCTCGGACTTACTGGCTGATGGGCGGGGCCCGTCACAGCAGCCTCCTGTAACACCTTCCTCAAAGATAGAGTGCCTCTCATGTGATACTCCTTTGTGTGTGCTTTCTGGAAAATCCAGGTTCCAGCAGATCCTTTAACATGTCACTACAGGGATTTTGTTTCCTCCTAACAGATGAAGAAATGAGATACTTGTGTCCTTTACTATCTCCCCTTTTAAGATAAGAACCAGGTACTTGAGTTTAGTTTCATTATTTAACTTAAGATTTAAATGAATGGAAATATATAAAAATCAGTGCAATTTTTCTGACTTGGACATGGTATTTCCTTTTGGGGAAAAATGAGCAAGTTAATAGAATAGAATTGTAGGACACCTGAGCAACAAGGAAGCTGGGGATCATTGTGACGATTTCATCTTGTAATGAGGAGTTGGAAAGAAGCAGCTTGACAAGGACTCTCAGCAGATGAGGTCAGTACCTCCAAACTCATCACAGTTATCTCTGGGGAAGTTGTTTAAATTCCTCAGGTGTTTCAGATATGCAGTCAGGATTAAGAAAAAACACCTCTGAGTGGAAAAGTCAAACCATACACAAGTGCATAAAAGAGGGATGTTCAAAAGATTTTCATGAGTCTCATTTACTTAAAGTCAAGTTTCCAACTACTTCTGACTTTTAAAAATATAATCCACATTTCCTGGGTTTCCACTAAGAACAATCTTGAAATAAGTTTGCAGTGAGGAAGCAAAGTTTTCTTTTTTCTTTTTTGGTACTGGAAATTGAACCCAGAGACATTCTGCCCCTGAGTAGAATCCCTATTTTATTTTATTTTATTTTTATTTTTATTGGTACATTGTAGTCATATCTCTTAATGGGATAAAAGATGGTAGAGACATACATACACACATCACCCAATTAGCCTTTACCCGATTCCCACCCCATTCCCTCCCCATCCCTCCTTCCCATGCTTGGCTTAGTGATTGACTTTGATATGTTTATCATCATGTGCTTTAGAGAGTTTCCCTCTTCCCCCCTCCCATCCCTCAATCAGGTCACCTTATTTGCTCTTCTATAGAATTTCCTTCTTCATCTAGAGCTCCTCCTGTTACCCATTTCTCCCTAGCTTTCACATATTAGGGAACACACCTGATTTCTTATTTTTTTGTGACTGACTTATCTCACTTAGCATAATGTCATCCAGTTCTATTTCTCCATAAATGATGTAATTGTGTTTTTCTTTATGGCTGAGTAAAATTCCATTGTGTACATATCCCACAGTTTTATAATCCATTCATTTATTGATAGACATCTTGCCTGGTTCCATAGTTTGGCAATGGTGAATTGTGCAGCCATGAACATATATATAAATGAATTAGTTTGGTAGCTTGGTTACTTTTCTTTTGGGTAGATATCCAGAAGTGGTATTGCTGGATCAAATGATTAATTTCATTCCCATTCTTCTGAGGATACTCTATTCTGTTTTCCAAAGTGGTTGCAGTAATTTGCAATCCCACCAACAATGGTTTAGAGTTCCTACTTCTCCACATCCTCATTGGCATTTTTGTTGTTTGTGTTCTGAATGATTGCCATTCTAGTTGGAGTTAGGTGAAATCTCAGGGTAGTTTTGATTTGCATCTCTCTGATCTTATTTTGAAACAAGGTCTCACTAAGTTGCAGAGGGCCTCACTAAATAGCTGAGGCTGGCTGTGAACATGCAATATTTCTATCTCAGTCTCCCAAGTACTGGGATTACAATTATGTGCCACCATGCCCAGGGAAGCAAAGTTTCTCTGATCTTCCTCTGCCCTCCTGTCTCTCCTTTCATTCTTCCCTGAGGTAGCCACAGAACTCAGAATTCTTCTTCCCCAAGCTGAATCATTGAAACTAGAATCCCTTTATCACCAAAGCCATTGATAAAACCTAAAAATATTACTCTTTCAACCACCTTTCTGGCTAAAGGCTGACCACAAAGAAATACTAAGGCCTATTTATAGGTCTTAAATGTCCATTCCCAAAAACTTCAAAAATTGCACAGAGAGGCTAAGAAGAATTTTAACACACACACATCTGGCTGGGTTTCCCCACTTGTTCTGTTAGCATCCCATCATATCTTTTTTTTTGTATAACCACATTTCTAAATACCCTTCCATATGTCATTGAACCCAAGCAAATAGTAAATACATCACTCTGGGTCTTTCTGTCTTCATTCTGAAGGTTTCTGTATCACATACAATTACAATAAAATAAAATTTTTATGCTTTTCTTTTGTTTACCCAGCTTAGCTGTGACATTTTATGATGGGCAGAAAAAGGATCATTCTCCCCTGTCTTCTTTCCTATCCTATCCTACCATCAAAATTACTGGAATTCAGGACCCCAGAACTCTCCTGTTCATTTGTGGGTTCTCAGCGCAATCCTTTGGCTCCTGAGAAGCCACGACACCTAGGTCTCCACCACTAATGATTCATGATCCTCCTTGGCCATAACTGTGGATTGTGTATGGCCTCCTGGCTTGACCACCTTGGTATTTTTCTAGTATGTATCAATTTTACTTCAGTAGTCTCCATTCTAAATTGGAGTAATATATACTTCTCTGGCTAATGTTAAGTTTCTTTATTTGGAAATTCAGCTCCAAGCTTCTAAGACATAACTAATCATTTGATTCCATGTTCTATCTATATCACAGGTCCAGAGTTTTGAGCAATAAATTTTAATAAAATTTAAAAGGTTCTTTTGTGTTGATCTATGGTGGTCAATATTTTACTCTGTCAAGTAAAGCTATCAAGAAAGAAACACTATTTAATATCACCAGATTTTTTTAAAATGATCTTTGATATCTCTGGATTTTCTTTAAAATGATTTTTGAATTGCAGCACATAAAAAGGATGAGTTATTTAAATGAAGAATACTTCTTTAATTTGATAAGTTATATTTTATAAAAAGTAATAATAAATAATCTTTTATTTTGTAGACATATTCTGATCTATAAATTAATATTTGAGAGACACTGATGTATATTTATAGGAATACATGGGAAATTTGCTGAAAAGATCCTATAAATATGCCTTTACTTTGGTGCTTTATAATTTTCCCTTTTCTGATCCCTAGCTAGTTTAATTTGGGGTCTTCCATTAGCAATAAAATTTCATATTTCATATATTCAGCCTTAGATGATCAGAATTTCTCAATTTATTTGGACATATTTTAGTTTCATTCTTTGGTATAAGGAACAAGTTACCTGTATTTTTTTTTTTTTCTAAAAAAAGATGTTGAGAGCTGGGTGTTGTGACCCATGCTTGTAGTCCCAGTATTTAGGAGGCTAAGACAGGAGTACTGCAGGTTCACAGCCAGCCTCAATTACTTTGGAGCCCTCTGCAATTTAATGAGACCTTGTTTCAAACCAAAGAATAAGCCTGGCGAGGTGGCGCACTCTTGTAATCCCTGCACTTGGGAGGCAGAGACAGGAGGACTGCGCTGGTTTAAGAGACCCTGCACTGGCTTAAGAGACCTTCAAAATTAAATACAAAAAAGACGAAATAAAATAGGTCTGGGAGTGTAGCCCAGAGGTAGAAGGGCTTCCAGGAACACCAGTACCTCCAAATAAAATAAAATAAAATAAAATTGGGCCTGGGAGTATTGCTCAGAGGTAGAATGCTCCTGGGTTCAATCCCTGGTACCGCAAAAAATAAAAATAAAAATAAAAAAAGGATGTTGATTTTAAGTAACATGTGGGCTTACACTGGAAGCCCACATAGGCCTAGAAATAATGAATTATGTTTATTTTATGGGCTCTCAATCATCATCTCTGTAATATATATATATATATATATATATATATATATATGCAGAAAAATATATGTTTACTTGAAATGAACTGGGATTTCTAAGTAAAAGGTACAGTGTGATTCTGAGAAAAAATCAAAGTTTAAAAATATTCTGACCATTGGTAGAGAAATAATTTTTTTCTTAAATTATTGTATCTGCAAAGGTTGGAACATATCTGGAGACATCTGTATTACAAAACTCAGAGGTAATGTTATTCTCATTAGAAAATTATAAGTAAACAATGAAGGTGCTAAGACAGTAGTTATTTGAAGAAATAGTTGAAGATAGAGTATATTTTAAGGTTTATCTCTAAATGTAATTTTGGAATAATAAATACACTTTTTATATGAATAGCCAGGATTCTGGCTTGCACTTTCATCTTTCTGCTTCCAGACCTCCATAATTGTGAACTAATCATTTTGGAATTTATTACTTCAAATTCCTGGAAGAAAACTGTGATGAACCACATTTGCTTCTTCCTGTCAGATCATAGGTTAATATCTACCCTTCATTTTTATCTGCTTGTATGATGTGCTCATCTTTGGTTCAAATAGATGTAAAACTTGAAAAGCATGGATCACATCATGAAAATAAAAGCCATTTTTCTTTGGCTGAAGAACAGGGAGATTTCTTTAGGTAGGAGTGTGGGCAGACAAGTAACATGAATACCACAGACTATTACAATGGTCTCAGTCCTTATTCCTGAAATCCATATGCCCTTACACTAACAGAAAATCTATTGCCTCACGCTGCCATGAGGTCCAGGTGTATCTGGAGTCCCATGGGGCTAATGGCTAAAGAGATGAGGCCAGGAAAGTCTAGTTTAGATGCACACAGTAGAACTGGATTACATTTACCTGACCTTTCAGAAAACACCTTTTAACTGATGAATTTCCTTAAAGCAATTTTTGTTAATCTAGGCTAATTAAAATAGTGATTGATAATCTTCAAAATAAAGACAAAAAACTAAATAAAATATGCAAAGTATATGTAAATTAACAAGTATGTGTTAATGATGTGGCACCTGTTCATTAATGTGACAATATTTATTGAAAATATACTTTCAGGACTTCCCCATTAGGATCTTATTTATTTCAGGAGACATTACAGCAAAAACTCTGCCTTGTAAAGTTTTACACTTTAGTAGAATAGTATCATATGTTCTCACCACTGGAATTTGTGTGACCCCCTCTTTTAAAATTTTAGAAGTTAAATGAAGCAAGAAGCAAAACTTTTGTGAGTCTATGTAGGTATTGATAAAGAAAACTATCATGCTACTAATAATGAAAGTCATGCCCCACAAGTCTTAACAATAATGGGAAGAAAATGTAGCATATAGATTTACATATGTATAAACACATATGAGACTGG
Organism: Muscardinus avellanarius; assembly: GCF_963383645.1. NCBI lineage: Eukaryota > Metazoa > Chordata > Mammalia > Rodentia > Gliridae > Muscardinus > Muscardinus avellanarius. The sequence continues at coordinate 99,190,660 of NC_137789.1, read as the reverse complement.
CAGGGAAGGATCATGTTTTAGCTCCAGCATGTTTCTAGATTGCTATTTAAACCTCAACAAGATACCTATTTTTTCTGAGTTTCTGTAATAGAAGCATTGAAACAAACTGAATGAAGATTTTTTAAACTTTTTTGAAAGAGGAAAAAAGAAAGAAAGTAACCAAAATGGGCAGAGAATGAGAAAAATTATTAAATACTGAATTGAAAATGAATACGATACTAACTTAATAAAATAGAAGCAAAAGGAAAGAAAACAAAAAGGAAAGAAATAACTGAAAATATATCTTGTGTCTATATACAAGATATATCTACATACAGTATGTATGTGCATATTTATACATATATATGTATATACATATACATATTTATGACCTTCCCAGAAGCAAAAATGTAAAAGCTCTAAGTCCAGAAATCCTGGTACAGATTCAGGATCGTGTACTCATTAGCTTTGTGAATACAACTTAGTCTCACTGGAACCCCTGAGAACTCAGTATTTTTACTTAAAAAAGTAGTAGATGAGATGATTTATCTTACTGATTTGTGCATTAGATTTATATAATTGTAAAAGAAGAAGATTTTATTTTGCAAACTTGTCTTAAACTGTCACATACCAACTCTGCTTTTGGAGTAAATCCAAACTGTTTTCATGGCATAAATATGCATATGTTCATAAATATTCTTGATACCATATGCAATCTCATTCATTAATAAAATATTAAACTCATAGTTTATGTAATTACTCTGCTTCACTGAAGGAAGCATTTTCCATAGAGGCACTGCCTGGACCTTGACATCAGGTGGGCCCTGTATGCAGTTCTCAAGTTCACCCCAAACCAATCTACATTATCCCAGGTGCATCTGGCTTGAATATTCAAGGAGTCATCTAGCTGTGCCTCTTAGGGCTTAGGAGAATTTTGTGTCATATAAAAGGTTCCTCTCTTGCCCCTTATGCCTGGAACAGGTGAACAGACTATGTGTCAGTCTCAACCCTGAGACAGCAGCTTGGCACTCACAAATAGCTCTAGCTCAGGTGCCATCACACATCTGCCCTACTGTTTAGTTTTATGGGGATTCCTAGTTCATCAAGGCAATGATGTTTAAATATCTATCAAGCTCCTTATACAGCAAAATGGCAAAATAGAATGGGATTTCTTATTAGAAAAAGTGTCTAGGGTCAAATCTCAGCCAGCCTTTTATGATCTGAGGGACTATGAACTAATCTCTAGATATCTCTTTTCATCTACAAAATGCAAGGTAGTAAATATAAATGCTCAATTTACCTCCCAGAAGTTGTGCAGTCACAAAGTCCTCTCCCAAAGGCAAAAATTGAAGCACAAATTTCAAACAGCAAAAGGAAATAGACTTAAAATATATGCTCATTTCCAGAAGGTTTAGACACAAGCAACCTCTCAGCAACCTGTCCTTGGTGAGTGCCATGAATGCTAACATAATGTTTAGGCATTATCATTTTTTCCATCTGTAATTTCATTTTATCATTTCATTTTGTGTCTTCAACTCCACAGCATCTCTTTCGGCATTTTTCTAGCCTGAAGGCTTGTACCAGACATAGTTTGAGTGTAAACCATACAGAAAGCATCTATGACCTCCGAACATCATCGTAGGGATAGCTGGTGTTGACTGAAGTCTGCTCTCTGTCTGCCATTGTGGTGAGTATTCCTGTGTATGGTGAAATTATTTAATATTATTTTATTCACATGAGCAATGTTGTGTCAAACAAATTATAGATTTGGAAACTTTCCCACAATTACCAGTGCCTGCCAATTTTTCCAGACCTCTCTTCATTGCTCCATTCATTACTATTCTACATCTCCATGGTTCCTAGACTCTTCTGTATTCTTTCTCCAGCACCTATTCTTAATTTCTTTGGGATAGTTAACATTCACAGCTTTTTCTGACTTTTTGGCCATTTGCTTTCCTTTCATATCTTTATTCTATTCTGCCCTTTGATTTCTGGATTCCACACAATCTGAGATAGAAAAGCAAATCTATTTCGCTAGTATTCACACTAGCAATATTTGTGTATTATGAGTCTTCAAATAGAGCTTTCCCCTTACTGTCTAATCAGTATTAACAATCATTTCCTGAGGCCTTGGTGTAAATCAGGCATTTTGCCCAGAACATTTAAATATGCATTATTTCATTTAGATATTATGATTGCAATTACAAATCACTAGCCCCATTAGCAAGATGCTAATATTTTATTGACCCTCCTTAACTCTAATATAGCCAGTAAATGACAGGACCAGAATTGTAATCAAGGTCCATCTGACACTCAATCCTCCCTATTACACTTGTAATATGTTAACCAACACCCTTTTTATCCTGATTACATATATTATAGTTCCTTGATTTTATTCTGCATTCCAACCAGATAGGAAATTGATCCTATTTGCTCAAGATATACACTTTTCACTTAAAAATTTTATCTCAATTACTTAATAAACACAAATTGAAATAAAAAAATTCAGCTCTGCAAATCACCCCAAAACAAGAAAAGCTATTTCCTAATATTCTACAGTATGAGTGGTATCCTCCTGATCTATATAGTAGTTAGTATCTCTACATAGCAAGCTTGAGAGTAAGAGTGAGCAGTTTGTCTGAGGTGATACAACATGCTATAATGTCAACATGTTACAATGCTTTACTAGAGGCTGTTAGAGATGGGGAAAGGTAGTAAGGCAGTCTTCTACTAGGAGGCTTCTCAAAGTGAGGCATCCATCCTTCTTCTTAGTAGAAGGAACTATTTGTTACTGACTATATTTATCTGTATCTGATGATTCTTCCATGTCCACTGGTTGAGGTCACCAATGTTTATTCCACAATAAATCAACTAAGTGTGATTGATATAACTTATAAATAATTTTAATTTGGGGAAAGTCTAATCTCTGCATTATCTTATTATCAAGGGTAAGCATTTTGCTTTTTGACATTTAAAGTTTGAATAGTGAAGCTGGGCATGGTGGTGCATGCTTGTAATCCCCGCGCTTGGGAGGCTGAGACAGGAGGATGGCACAGGTTCGAAGCCAGCCATGCACGCTGGCTTAGGAGACCCTGTTTCCAAATAAAAATGTAAAAATAGGTCTGGGAGTATAGCCCGGAGGTAGAAAGGCTTCCAGGAACCCCAGTACCACCAAAAAAAAAATAAATAAATAAAGTTTGAATAGTGAAAATTTAACCAAAGCATTAAAACCAAAGTTTCAAAAAGAACAAATAACCCAAGTCACAATAAGTATAAACTAAAATATTATACTGGGATATTGTGAGCTTAAAACCAGTAAGTATGAGAAAAAATGTACACGAGTCAGAGGAAAAAAGACATTGGTTACACATAGGAACAGATATAAGGATTATTTCACATTTCTTATTGTGAGCAAGAAGATTGTGAAAAATCATCTTTAAAGATTTTCAAGAAAAACACACCTAAAATTTCCATACTCAGTGAAAATAACGTTTAAAAATAAAGGTGATATACCTATTGATACCTATTGATATGGCTCACATACAGAAACCTGACAATACCAGTTTTAGGCAATAGTGTGTAACAGAGATTCTCAGCCATTGCTGGTGGGAATGCAAGAGTACATAGATTCTTTGGAAGATAGTTTACCAATCATTTACAAAGATAAGCATAGTCTTACAATATGATCTTTGGCATATACTTCTAGGCATTTTACAAACTGATTTGAACACTTATATCTACAAAAAGCATCATAAAAATGTTTATAAATTGTTTTATATATTCCTAAAAGCTGGAAAGAACCACCACAATATTCTTCAATAGGTAAATGAATAAACTGTATCATGCGGTGGTAAAGGATTATGTTTCCAAGCCACACATTAACATAGATGAAGCTCAAATGCATACTGCTAAGTGAAAGCAGCCATTCTCAAAAGGTTACATACTATAAAATTCAACTTATATGACATTCTGGAAAAGGTAAAACTGTGGAGACAGCAAATATTTGGATATGGGCGAGGAGTTTAGCAGGTGAATCATAGAATTTTAAGAGAAGTGAAATATTCTATGTAATATTATGATATATATATATATATATATATATATATATATAGCAATATGCCTTTGTCAAAATGCATAGAAATTTATAATAAAAACAAATTTTTAAATATATGATTCAAGGCTAATATATGTCTTCATCAGGATTTTCTCAGCTATAATCTAAAAGACTTGACCACGTAACTTAAAGGAAAGATTTGTTTGCTCATGGTTTAGTCCATGTGAGGCCTAGGAAGCTGAGGGCAGAGCTCAGTGCATGACTGGGAAGCTGAAAGAGGGAGAACAAAAAACTTTGCTCCTCATATCATGGAGGCTGAAAGCAAGAGAGTGAGCAAAGGGAGGAGGAACCTTATATTATCCCCAAGGCTATAGCTCCAAGGACCCATGTTCTCCAGACATGTTCTACCAGCCTGGGCTACCATCCAGATAAATCCATTACAGTAGATTTATCCATTAGTCCATATTCCCTGTTGTGATTACAACCCACTCAATCACATCAACTCCAAATACAAATTTATGAGTTTTTCAATATAACAACATGTGAAAAATCAAGATTTTTTAAATGAAATTTTTTCATTTCTATTGAAATTAAACACCAACCACAAAATGACTTTAAGAATTTATCTAAGAAACTCTAAATCTAGCACTATATAAAATTTTGTCTTCAACATGAAATGTTTTCTCGTCATGAACTAATTAAAAACTTATTTTATTTCTTGAATATGCAGTAAGCATATATACACTCTATTAAATGTGTTTCTATCGCCGGGCATGGTGGCACACGCTTGTAATCCCCACACTTGGGAGGCAGAGACAGGAGGATCGTGCAAGTTCGAAGACAGCCTCGCTGGCTTAGGAGACTCTGTTTCCAAATTTAAAAAAAATATATAAAATAGGTCTTGGAGTGTAGCCCAGAGGTAGAAGGGTTTCCAGGAACCCCAGTACCACCAAAAATAAATAAATAAATAAGCAAAATAAAAAATAAATGTGCTCCTATTAACTAATAATGATTACCTACAAAGAAGAATGGGAAAATCCTATATCCATTATTACATTTAGATGTGAAAGTCTTGTTAGGATTCTCTTGTGCCCTGGTACTTAATTATCCAGTAAATCAGACTCTGCTGGGTCCACATAATCTAGTTTCTTACTGGGTCAATTAACCTAAAGAAGATAAAATTTAAATGAAAATCCTCAAGGTAGTAAACAAGGTTTTATGTTAAACTAGATGCCACTAAAAATTGATTTTTTAATTTTATTGTTGTTTTTTCATGTTTTCAAGTAAACATGTGATAAGAAAAATTCTAAGATGGCCTTCAAGGTTCTCATCTTTTGCTGTCCATGTTTCTTATTATCCTCTCATTTTTTTAATTTTTTTTGCAGTACTGGGATGGAACACAGGGGCATTCCTCTGAGCTGTACCCCCAGCCCTATGTTTTTTTTATTCTTTATTTTGAAACAGGGTCTCACTGAGTTTCAAAGGGCCTCACTAAGTAGCTTAGGCTGTCCATTAAGCGTGATTCTCCTGTCTCTGCTCCCAAGTACTGGGATTATAAGCGTGTGCCATCACACCTGGCTTCCTTTCATCTTGAATGTAGGCGTGATTACTGATAGTTACCAGTACCATGATTTGGTTACTAGTCAAGCAACAATAATTCATCAAGAGTCAGCTGTTCATTTTGTATGGGCCTTGCCTAAGCAACTAAGCTCTGTAAAATAAAATGAAGATTTGGAGAGAAATGTTCTTACTTGCTTCAAAGATGAAGCAGCTATTGTGTTGTGTAAAGAGGGGTATCACCTTGTTAAGGACCTGATGGTAGACTCTAGACACTGAGAACAGCCTTGTTAAAAAGCTAGTAAGATGATAAGAACCTCAGTTGTGCAATCATAAAAAATTAAATTTTGGAAATATGATAGTGATGTTTAATAATCACCTTGCTCTGATTATCATGATTAATACATAATGTTCCTTTTAAGCCTGGATCTGGCTCAAACTTCCCTGCTTCCAGATGCTGTCATTGAACATTTCAATTCAAATAGTATCTCCTCCTTGAAAACACATGAACTATTCTCTTATTATAAAAAGAGGGGTAATGAAGTGAATTAGTGCAGTAAATGAGACCTAGGTTCTCATGCCAATTCCTCCAGCATGTTACCTCACTCAGCTACTAACCTCATTGAGTCTACCTTATAGGGATGATGGACTGTGAAGTTTAGGAAATATCTGTACAATGTTAGAGTCTTTGTCTTAGCTCAAGCTGCTATTAACAGTAGATACTCTTGCAGTTCTGGAGGTTGGGCAGATCACAGTGCTAGAAAATTCTGTGTTTAGTGAGGACTCCTTTTCTAGTTCACAGATGGCTATTTTCTTAATATAATGTCACATGTGTAAGGAAGCAGAGATCTCTTTGGGATTTTTTTTATATGAGGCCTGGCTCTACTAATATTATCATATTGGGGAAAATGTTTCAATATATGAATGGGGTGGGGACACAGTTATCTGGTTTGTTGCAACATGTATGCCAGAGTTAAGTATTCAAAGCATCTTAGTGAATCTTAAATGCTTGTGGGCCAGGAGAATATCTTTCATGTCTTTTGTTTCTACCATGCCACATTGCAAATTGATGATCTTAGATGGTTTCTAATATAAGTAATCTAATGAATGATTATATTAGATTCCTAATACTACATAATGAATGACTTAATAGAACTTAAAATTTATCTTACAGTTGGGGAAGAAAGTATGAAATAGTTAAGATAGGGTTAAAACTCAAGACATCAGCAGAGTTCTTCTTCTCGACACTTCAGAAGAATACCCATGTTCTTACCCCTTTCTGCTCCTAGACGCCATGTATTCTTTGCTTCATGAATCCATCAGTCTCCAAAGCAACAATGGCCCATAGAGTGTTAGTCACTTAACATCACTAACTCTTCTGCTTCCTTTCTCCACATTTAGGGACCATTTTGATTACAAATATTCCAGGCTAATTCAGCATAACTTCAAGGACAGTTGATCAGGAACTTTGTTTTCTTCTAGCCTTGCTTTTCTTTTACCATTCAACAGCATACTCCTGAGTCCCAGAGATTAGAATATGGTAATTATTGCAGAGCCATTATCCAGCCCTCCACAATAAGTTATTACTTTCTTTTTTTTCCTGTTGTACTGGGGATAGAACCCAGGGGCATTCTACCACCAAGCTACACCCCAATCCTATTTTTTATTTTTTATTTTGAAACAAGTTCTCACTGAGTTGTAAATGGCCTCACTAAGTAGCTGAGGCTATCCACAAACTGTAATTTTCCTGTCTCAGCCTCCCGAATGCTGGGATTACAAGTGTCGCCACCATGCCTACTAGTTATTACTTTCTGATACTGGAGCATAGGTGTAAGCCACTGGGGATGGGAAAGGCTACTCCTATAGTTGGGTACACAACGTCCAGCTTAGGTGTCTGAATTTATTCTGACACTGCTGTCACAGGCCTCCTTCATACCTGTTCATAATCAGCTCCAGAGCAGTACATCTGACATTTTCAGATCAAGTAACTGATGCCAACGGCTTCAGGGTCACAAAGAGGGGTGCTGCAATATTGCATGTATGTTGACCAAGTTGTGGCTATACCAATGAGGGCTTTTCCTGGCTCCCAACCCATCATACTTCCCAAACTTCCTGCTAGAGAGAACTGCCTACTTACTTTGTAAATCCAAACTTTGAAGTTATATACCTGTGTCTAAACATATCAGGATATTGTGTCGTGTCTAATGCATTTTCCATTCAACTTCTCTATGCCACTATCAAATAAAAACTAATTTAGACATAGCAATAGTGGTACTTGAGATCCCATGACAAAATATTATAGACCACTGGCTTAAGCAAACAGAAATTTATCTCTTAGAGTTCTGGATGATTAAAGACAGATGTCTGGGTGAGGGCGACATATATTTTATTCTGTAGTCTCATCTCTTGGCTTGCAAGTGGCTGTGGCTGCCATCTGGCTATGTGGTCACATGACCTTCATTTCTATTTGTCTATAGTAGAAAGAGAAAGATCTCAGCTGTCTTTTCTTACAAGGGAACTAATCCCATCATGAGGGCTCTACTGCCTTGACCTCATCTGACCCTCATAAACTTTTTTATTTTTTTGTGGTACTGGGGATGGAACCCAGGGATATTGTCTCTTCCAGCTACAACCCCAGCCCTATCTTTTAGTCTTTTTATTGTTTGAAACAGGGTCTCACTGAGTTGCAAAGGGGCTTTCTAAGTAGCTGAGGTCTGTCTGCAAACTGCTATTCTACAGTCTTCCCCTGTAAAATGCTTGGATTACAAGCATGAGCCACCATGCCTAGCATCCCTCATAACCTTCTAAAGGCCTAATTTCCAAATGCTATCATATTGCAAGTTAAAGCTTCAACATGTGAATTTGTAAGGAACAGAGACATTCAGTCCATAACCATTCCATTGTTTTCTCAATAATCTCAAAGATTCAAGGAAAGCCTTTAATTATTACCCCTACACACACACACACACACACACACACACACACACACACACACATATATATATATATATATATATATATATATATATATATATATATATATATGTAGGGGTAATAATTAATACACACACATATACAGGGGTGATAATATACACACACACACACACACACACACACACACATAATTTCTTTTTCTAATGACTATGGTCAGTCAGTTGGAGATGCAGAGTTTCAGTGGACAGCTTTCCTATTTCATACAGAGGCCAAAGCTTTTATCAGGCCTTTCTGCATTCTAATTTTTTACTGTAAGCAACTGGTCCATCAGTCCATCCAATAGGACCAAACTATCCCAGGTTGGATGGCTTTGTAAGGCCTTAACTACTATGAAAGCTTTCTTGCATTAAAATGCAAATGCAATAAGGCTGCGTGTGGTGACATAGGCCTCCAATCCTAGTACTTGCAAGTCTGTGACAGGAGGAATACAGGTTCAAGACCAGGGATAGCCCTTAAAGAGGCCCTCAGCAACTTATCGAGACCTTGTTTCAAAATAAAAAGTAAAATTGGGCTGGGGATGTAGCTTAGAAGCAGAATATACCTGGATTCAATCCCTAGTAACTAACACACACACACACACACACACACACACACACACACACTGTACAATAAGTTCTGTAAGAATATCCCTTGATGCATTGCCTGCTAAATTTTTTGGACTAATATCAGAAAGCAAAATCATTCTGGTGGTCAAAATTTATATTAACTTCATGATGTCCATGGATAGAGAATAGGACATCCCCTAGAGAAAGTAGTTCAGAGTTTTTCTGTCACCATAATAATCACATTTCTTCATCAACAACTGTGAAATTATCAGGTAAGAGGAAGTGATAAGCTAAGTATTACAGCTTCATACTCATCTGATGGGGTTGATCTGGGCCCATTTTCTTTCTGGCACACATTGGGTATTTTTTTTTAATTTTAAACCATATTTACTGGTCCATACTTTGAAAGATGAGAACATTAGAATTCTCATGATTTTTTTTTCTTTTTCTTATTTTATTGGTGCATTATAGTCTCATATCATAATGTAGATCATATATAAGCATACCCATATTCATAGCAACAGAATTCATAATAGCCAAAACTATGGAATCAATCTAGGTTTTCATCAACAGATGAATGAATTACAAAATTATGGGAAATACACACAATGAACTTGTACTCAGAAATAAAGAAGAACAAAATTACATCATTTTCATGAAGGTAATGACCTGGAGTACATTTTGTTAAGTGAGATTAGCCAATTACAGAGAGTGAAGGGTTATATGCTTTCTATAATTTGTTTGAGCTAGAAAGTATTTGGGATACCAGAGGGACTCCAGATAATGAAATAGATCCTCAGTGAAGCTAGGAAGGATGGGTAGGGGAGGCAGAAGGCTGAGGTTCATTAATGGAAAAGCTACCTGTAACTATGTATATATAACATTGTTTACCTGGACACTTGGTATTGAGAGGGAGGGAAATGGGGAGGCAGAAGGGACACCAAGTACTATGTGAATGTATGCCATAGTCAGCACTTTGGGTATTTTATGGTCTCTGGCATCCAATTACATCTATGTTCCTCATTGGCAGAATCTCAGATTTCTTCAGCCCTATATCTTCTTCCAGCACCCAGTAATTCATGCATCAAAATCAAAATCTTATGTAAATCCTATATAACTTACAGAAAGAATGCCTTCATACAACTCTTTGCCAATAATATTATTAAAATGTTCCAAAGACTTTCTTTTGGATTGAAGGAAGTGAAGGATACTAAAGGCATTAACATGAAGTGATGGTGTGCAGTCCATGCCAGTCTCCTTTTCCTTTAGTGATTATATTCTTTCTTTCTAAATCTTTAACCATGCTTGTCAATTACAGTGTAAAAAATAATACATACACTCTTACGATAAAGTATCTACCCATTTTTCCTGTGTTCTGATTAGTCTATTAGCATGATTTCACTTTATTCTTTCTTCCTAATCACTCTAGTCAACTAACACTCAATATAATATGGTAAACACAAGATGATAATTCCTTCAGTATACAGAATTGAAGCCACCTTCTGCTGTAGATATTTTTGTCAGCATTCGTCCTATGAGAGATTGGCTCAGAGAGGTCAACTAACTTGTCAAAGTCACCCAGCCCCCAGATGTTGATGCCTCCAGCATTTTGTTTCCAAGTGAAATAGCTATAATTAAAATTGCTCTCCAAGCTTACCATTTTAATAGCCACCATTTCAAGGTGGCCAAAATAACTCACATGACACCCAGGGAAATAAAAAGCTGCCTCAATCCTGAGCTGAGAGGAAGAAGGTTGACAGGTGTTACATGGATTTTATAAACTGTGGGTGGATATAGATTAAAGTCATTGATCAACATCAGAGTATAAGTCTGCCAGTCGCCTTTGCAATGAGGGAAGAGAAATTTGCATTTCTTATTTCCAGGACAATAATTGTCCTGCTGTCAGAATGCTGTTGCATGCATGGTACTGATTTATAATGTTGAAGCAACGTGACTCTTGGGCGGCCTCTCTGGGAAGCAGAGGGGATCCTGCCATGTGTTCACCTTTGGAGAGGAGCTAATTCCAAAAAGTTAGCCAAGATTGACGGCCTTAAATTTATGCTGTGTTCTTGGCAAACTGCATATTGGGAACAGGAAGGAGAGAGATGCTGAAGCTGGCGATCTGTGAGAGGATGTGTCTGACATTACACTTAGAATGCATCATGCACACATCTAGGGACCAAGCAATTAGGGAAAGATTCCAGGCTACACCTGTCTGCCCAAATATAATGTCCAGGGAGAATAATAACAACTCCAGGGTACTGGTACTGAGAGCTGCACAATTCAAAGAATGATAGGGACAACTGATTCTGTAACTATAGCATCCATGCCTATGTGGCAATCTACATCCCTAGGGAAATGGTCTTGCTGTGGGTACGTTTGTCATTGCTACTTACAGTGAGCCTCCCTGACCAGCTTTGGCTTTAAATCTGGTTTCAACCATTAAGGGAGAAATGAAGGTGGTCATAACCCCTTTACAGCAGAGAAACAAAAGAAAACAAATAGAGTTGTCTGGTATTTGACTCCCAGCCAAATGGCTTCCTCAGCTTTGTGACTGGCCAAATTCCTTAAATCTTAGTGCATCCATTTATCTGTAAAACAGAGATTGTCATGATGCATAAAAGAGAAAATAGAGAAAATTGTACATTCCAATGACTACCCTTTTAGGAATGTCAGTTCATTTTACTGCTTTGATCCTCAAAAACCAAGGATATAGCTTATTTCTCTGTTTTCTTTCCTTTTTTTTTTTTTTCTTTCTGGAACCGACAGCCAAGCAGAATGACTTGCATGGAATGGACACCCCATCAGTACCACAATGGAAACTGATCAGGCAGCTAAAATAGCCCCTGTCCATGCTTGTGCCAGAGAACAATAAACACTACCAAGTCCTTCTGTGGCCATCATGCAGGATCTTACTGCGATGGGGTGCTTTAAGTTCACCTTTTCTGTGATTCCCAATAAGTCATTCACAATAATTTGTGATGGTATTTATACAACTAAGCTCAACAGCTCTGATCACCTTAGGAAGTACAATTAGAAGACTAGAAAGAAGCAATAAACACATGGAAGCATAATGTGGTTAAAGAAATATGAATTCAGAATCCACCTCTAGGAAGTTGTGAGATTTTGGATTAGCCCAGCTTACTTCTCGCCAAGTCTGTGTCTTACCTAAAATGTTAACAGTAGCTGTTCTACACTTGTGTTTAAATTCCAGCCCTGATATTTCAGGCAAATTAGTTAACATTGATGATGTTCATGCTCCTCATCTATATAATGGGGACATCTTTACCTAGACGGTTGTTTCAACATGCAGTAGAGCTTTATAATGTTATCTGTATCATATTGATGGAGCTGTCATAAAAAATGACACAGACTGCCAACGTATCAGCAGAGTGAAGTTCTCTAAAGGCTTCTCTTGGCTGGAAGTTAGATGCCTTTTTCCTGCATCTTCCTGGAGTCTCTCCTTTGTGCATACCCTTAGTGTTTCTTTTGTGTCCAAATTTCCTTAAGACATCCATCAAATTGGACTTACCCTAATGGACAGTGTATCGTCACATCCAGGTACTGAAGTTAGGCCTTCAGCACAGAAATTTTGGAGGGAGACAATGTAGTTCATAACAATAGGCACACAAAAGTGGACCATTTCTTTCTCTTTCTAATGACAGAATTTTCCTTCACAGCACTGAATTTCAATTTCTCCAACTGAGGAGGAGGAGATGCTAGACTATTTGATTTGATCTTATAGAAATTTAAGAACTTATAGAGATAAGTGAGGCAGGGAGGTTGCAGTTTTCCTATCCTGGGTATCCTGAGGTGGTACTTGTTATTCTAGACTTTCTCATAAATGGCATTGGCTGTATGGTGGTGAATCTTCTTTTTGTTATAAAACACACAGAAAATTTTTTTTCCATTCACTATCAGAGATTTCTAGAGTTAGAACACACATCATGCAAATCAAAACAACCAAAAAGAAAGTCAGAGAAAGACAGCACTCTCCTTGCAATAAAATTTAAGTTTCTAAAGCAAGGTATAGTACTTGGGAAGCCAAGACAGGAGGATTATAGGTTCAAGGATAGCATCTGCAACTTAGTGAAACCCTGCTTCAGAAATAAAAGGGGGGTGTGGGTGGAAAGTACCTTGGAGGTAGAATGCCTCTGAGTTCAATCCCCAATACCAAAAAAAGTAAAATAAAATAAAATCAGTAAGATTCTATAACAGGAACCTTAGAGGATACGGACACTGTTCACATTAGAAACTCACTGGGCTTATCTTTAAATTTTCTAACACCTGAGCACCAAGTGCAGCCAATAACTGTATAGCCCCTACAGATGGAGAAACTGGCAGAGAGGGCATTAGAAAGGGTGAAACTGCCACCAAAAAAGGAAACTGCTGTCAGGGGGAGACAAACCTGAAAACAGGAAGACGCTCTGTTTCCCTTCTCCCCCGGGGCTTGAAGAGATTTGAAAATAAACTCCCAGGATTATCAGGCAAGGGGAGAAGATACTACTGATCCAGAGAAGAAAGAAGAAAAGAATCGTTCAGTGGAGTCACTCCAGCAAAAGCACTGGTATAGTATAATACATGATAACTAATGCTTTTTGCTTCAAAGGTAAGGGAATAAAAACAAGTAGAGGGAAAAGTAGGGAAGGGAAACATAGCCTTTATAGCAGAAGAGTTTTCCTTGTAGGTGATGGAAAAGCTGGCAAAAAGGCTTCCCTGTGAAGACAAAATCATTGTGACTAATAGTATCAATTAAAACTCTTCTCTACCTATAACCACCTATTTGACACAGGCTTAATTAACTGCCTACATGAAATTTGGTTTCTTCATTTAAATATCAAGTACTCACTGGGCATAATGGAACACGCTTGTAATCCCAGTGCTTGGGAGGCTGAGACAGGAGGATTGCACAGGTTTAAAGCCAGTCTCAGCTATTTAGTGAGGCTCTCAGCAACTTAGTGAGACCCTGTTTCCAAATAAAATATAAAATAGGTCTGAGAGTATATCCTGGAGGTAGAAAGCCCCTGAGTTCCATCCCCAGTACCACCACTAAATAAATAAATAAATAAATAAATAAATAAATAAATAAATAAACAAATAAATAATATCAAGTATTCTATTTTCAAAACACACAAACACATACACACACACACACAACCTACTTCATGCGAACAATGTGTTAAGGGACCATAATCAGCATGGTTCACAAGATTAATAAAAATTAAAAGGTATAAAACATACTCTACATTAATACACAAGCATAAATGAATTATCTAGGGTTTACTACAGCTGAGAAGTGGCTGTTGTAATTACTTTGTATGTAAAAGCTGACTCTTTCATGGAAACACAGGACATAGGTAAATATTTTTACCCCACTTGACAAATGAGAAAAGGAGACACAAGGTAATTTTCCTAAGGTCATACTCCTAATAGCAGAAATAGGATTTGAAAGAAGGCAGTCTGACTCCTGAATCCACATTCTTAACCATGTACCAATGGCCATTGCAAAAATAAGACATAAGACATAGAATCTTTAGTAGCAACATCTGATAAGCATAAGCTATTGTAGTTATTACTATTTATTCCTCAATGGTACCTATGCCATTCAATGAAGGCTTGATTCTAACATCAAACAGTCCACCCCAGAATTCAAATCAGAAATACTCTTTGTCAAAGGGGAAATTGAACAGATATGTAAAACCTAAATTCACTCTTAAATAAATAAAACATTAAAAATTTAAGTATATATTAAGTATATATTTGAATATTTGTATATTTTAAATATATATTTAAATATATATACATGATCATTAAATAAGGAAACAAGAGAAAAGTGGTAAATGACAACTCCTACATGTAAAATAAACTCAAATCTGAAATAATTATCAGAAGGAACAACTTAGCTGATAATAGGAGAATCAAATGCTTCCTAGAAGCTGAAATGTTGATGCCTAATAAAGATCACCCATGTACAAAAGAGTTAGAATGGAACTCTCACATAAAGGCAAAAACTTGAACATATCTAATAATCAGTGAAAGGGGAAATAAAAAACAAACATCCCCTCAAAACCAAAAAATAGAACACCCACAATCTGGGAACTCAGTAGAGAAGTAAATGACCCAACCAGGGCCATGACTAGAAAAGACCCACCCACAAATATTAGAACATTATATTATGTTTAACACTATATTATGTTTATAGGGAGGGGAAGGAACAAATTTGCATGTTTCTGGGCAAAGAAACTGAATTGACATAAAATGGTCCCTGCATTTGCTAAACCTACAGGGTCCCAACAGAAGCAAATGTTGAATATCTGGAATCATTTCTTCAAACCCTCTGCTCAAAGATGCAGTTATTTTGAAGCATACATAAAACATTTTCCAACCTGATAATGTACTATGCAACAAAAATAAGAATACGTAGAAAAAATAATTATACATTTATAAAAAACATTTCCAACACTTTAACAGTTGAAATATAAATGGGGCTTTTAAAGATGTCCTCTGTCAAAAACATGGTGAAACAGGATCTTTCCGTACTCCCCTTGCAGAAACATCAACTTGAACTCCTCACACTTGAAAATACCTTTTGCAGTGTAAGGAGTACAGGCATGAGGTTGCCACACCTCAGTGGAGCATAGAAATAAGAAAATTTGCTTCAGAGGCTGAGACAGGAGTATTACAGGTCCAAGGACATCCTCAGCAATGTAGCAAGACCTTGTTTCAAATGTTTAAAAATAAAATAAAAAGGGGTTGGAATGTAGCTTGGAGGTAGAATGCCCCTGAATTCAATCCCCAGCAACACACACACACACACACACACACACACACACACACACACACACACTGCATTGAAGAGGGTAGGAAGGATAGTATACATTACCTGTTTTACCCCTCTCCAACACTGACCAGTAAACTATAAAAAGAAATCTACTACTCATGGAAGAAGGAAGAAAATAGGAATCAACTTATCTATGATCTCCAGCTCCAGGCCTACTCTATGAACCTTGAACTTGGATGAACACCATGGTCATGGCCTTGAGCTCCATGTTGGTTCCTATAAGCCTAGCCTTTAGACCTACCCCAGCACCATGCTATTTCCTATAGACTCAGGCTGTATATTTACTCTAGAGACAGCATGACACCACAGTTCCAGGACCGCTTCTGTGGTCCCAGGATCCAGGCTTACACTTTCAGTTCCAGTCTTTCAACAGGCCCCTGTAGCATCAGAACAAAGGCAAACCCCCACCACTCCAGGCTCTAGGCTGGCCCCATAATTCTGGGATCTAGTGGACCTCAGATCTAGTCTCACAGTAGTAGATCCAAGGTAAAGATTCATCCTAGAAGATTTTGATATTGGACCAATCTCTGCAAACCCAGGCCAAGCCAGTACCCAAGGACTCAGGACTCCAGCCTATTCCTTTGAATTTAGGCTCCAGGCAAGTTTCCATGCTTGATTTCTCCTGCGGACCCAGGATACAGGATAGTAACCTTGAATCAAGTACCAGGCCCACCAAAGCATCAGGTGAGCCCTTGCAATCCCAATATCCAAGTCTGTCCTCAGGGACTCAAGTTATAATTCCAGTACCTGGACTCAGGTGGTAAGCCTAACAGAAGAAATCATGATTCAGGAATGAAACAGTGAACACAAGAACTAGGACTACACACTTGTTAATCCAAGAACCAGGCTCACATGCTCAGACTCCAGTAACAACCTCCAGTAGCCAGCTTGCTGAGAAGTGTGCTGGATGTTGAATGGTTTTCCCTGCTAAATCTTGTCTTTAAAGATTGGAAGAGATGTCTTCTTCAAATGTGGAGACATCAGTGCAAGACCACATGTGATATGAATAACCAGGGAAACACAATAGCACCAAAATAACAAAATATACAATCTGACCTTCAATAAATGGAGATCTATAAGCTTCTTGATAAAATGTCAAAGATAATCATTTCCAAAAACCCACAGCGAGCTACATCAGGACACAGACAGACATAAATGATACTAGACAAATAATATAAGAACAAAATGAGAAGTTCAACAAAAAGATAAAAACCATAAAAAAGAACCAAACAAATATTATGGAGCTGAGAAAACAATGACTGATCTAAAAATTTTTATAAAGAGCTTCAATACTGTGCCTGTTCAGTCAGAAAAATTAATGAGTGCAAAGATGGATAAATTTAAATTACTTGGTCATAGAAACAAAACCACATAAGAATGAAATAAAATAAATAAAGTCTAGCAGACTTTTGAGATATCATAAGATGGCCCAATAAGTATATTAAGGATGTCCCAGATGAACAGAGAAAAAGGGCAGAAACTTACAAAGGGACTCTAGATAATGAAGGGGAAAACTTAGCAAAGCTGAAAAGGAAGGGTAGGAAATGAAGAAGGCTGAGGTTGAATAATGGAGGAGCTATATTTGAATATGTGTAAAAGTATGAATGTACCATGGCTAACCTGGACACTCATTGTTAGGGGGAGGAGAAGTGGGAGGGCATTAAGCACAGTCTGAATGTATGCCAATTTCAATATGATTCACATAAGAATAAATAAATGAATAATAAATAAATAAATAAATACATCCAAAAAGACCCAAGCTGGACATGATGGTGCATGCCTGTAATCCCAATTCTTGGGAGGGCTGAGACAGAAGAACCACAGTTTTGAGGCCAACCTTAGTAATTTAACGAGGTCCTCATCAACTTAGTTAGATCCTCTTTCAAAATAAAAAGTAAAATAGAGCTGGGGCATAAGTCACATGTAAAATGCCACTGTATTCAATGCACAGTGCCTCAAAAACAAAAACAAACCAAAAAACAAACAAACAAACAAACCAAGCACATCTCAATCTATAGAGAAATTAACATCCAGATCTATGAAATTCAAAGATTACAAAATAGGCTAAATATAAAGAGAAGATAAGTGAGACACATTACAATCAAATTCACAAGTCAAAGACAGAATTTTGAAAGAAAAAGCAGCTTATTACATACAAGAAAAACTTTACAGGCCAATTAGCATATTTCTCAGCAGAAATATTGCAGGCCAGAAGAAGAGTGGGATGATATATTAAAAGTGCTAAGAAAAAAATGATAACCAACATCTCTGTATCTGGCAAGGGTATACAGCTATCCTTCAAAAATTAAGGAGAGATTTAAAGACTTTCTCAAACAAATGCTAAAGATGCTCATTGCCACTAGGCCTGCCTGACAAAAGAAAAAACTTAAAAGGAGTTTCTTACGTTGAAATTAGGGATATTAATTAACAAAATAAAAAATATGATGCTGTGAGACTCACTAAAAAGTAACAATATATAGAAATTCAGAAGACTCCAATACTGTAATGGTGGCACATAAAACTAATGAAAAGTTTAAATTCAAAAGTATTAAGAAAGTAATAACTTTAATAATTTATTAATAGATAAAGTAGCAAAGATATAAACTGTGACATTAATAACAGAAAATGTGGAAAGTTAAGATGTAGAATATTCATATATAGTTAAAGTTAAGTTCTTATCTTGAAGTACAATATTATAACTATAAGGAGTTTTATGGGAATCTCATGGTGACCACAAAAAAAAAAATCCCTAGTAAGTACATAAAATAGAAAGAGAAAGGAATCAAAGCATACTAGTACAAGTTGTCATATTGAAAAGAAAAACAAGAGAAGAATAAAGGAATTATACCAATTCTTCTTAATTGAACCCAGAAGATAGAAGCATAGGTCTATTTACTAACTAATTCCATGTGGCCAGCATTCCCTTAACACCAAACTCAGAAAAAAAAACACTTCAGACTGTTCTCTGAAGTTTGATCATGTATGTAGATAAAAAATTCTCCACTATTAGCAAGTCAAATCAAATAAAGTGTAAGGATTATACCATTACTGTATTAGTCACTGCTGCATCACTATAATAAAATACCTAACATCGGTTACTTATGAAGTAAGAAGACATTTATTTTGGTTCAGTTCTGGAGGCTCAAGTCCAGGGCTGGCTAGCTCCATTGGCTTGGACCTCTAGTGAGGCAACACATTGTGGAAGAATCCTGCCTCAGAGTGAGTGTTTACATCTCAAGCCAGGAAGAGTGTGTGTGTGTGTGTGTGTGTGTGTGTGTGTGTCTATGTCAAGGTTCCATTGAGAGCAGTATTCCAGTGACCCAAGGATCACCCACTAGTTCCCACTTCTTTCTTTTTTCTTTTGTTTGATGGTACTGGGGTTCCTGGAAGCCCTTCTACCTCTGGGCTACACTCCCAGACCTATTTTATAGTTTTATTTGGAAACAGGGTCTCTTAAGCCAGCTGTGCTTAAGAACCTGTGCGATCCTCCTGTTTCTGCCTCCCAGGGGCGGGGATTACAAACATGCACCACCACGCCCGGCTAGTTCCCACTTCTTTAAAGGTCCATAGTACCTTTCAATACTGCCACTGGCAGGACCAAGACTTTCCGTATGGACCCAGGGACCATTAGGGAAATTTGACATATAATTTCCTATATATTATAAATTTGACTATAGCAATTATCAAGTAAGATTCTTCCCAAGTATAAAAGACTTATTCAACATTAAAAATCAATTAGTGTTTTATGTCATATCAATGAATTAGTGTTTTATAACATATGAAAGAAATTCACATGCTCATATAAATAAATTCAGAAAGAGCATATAACAAAAATCCAAATCTGCTCATGATAAAAACTGTCAGTAAAATGGTAGATAAATAACATCTACAAAAACTCTACAACTAGCATCATACTTAAGGCCGAGAAGCTAAAAGCCTTCTTGCCAAGCTCAGGAGAAAGTGTTTAGGATATCCCCTCACACCACAGCTTTAACATTGCACCAAAAGTATTAAAATATTATGGACATATTCGCTTCAGCTCTTTTAAAATGATCTCTATTATTCAATTTCTTGAATGTATCATGGTCTTTTAAATAATAAATATTCTTGAAGGCTCAGTAGTGTTATGCATTGTTTTATGACTGGAGATATCTCAGTGAATAATATGGAAATAGAATACATTCCCTTTAGAAGGTAACAGCATATTATGAAAATATAGGCAAAAATATGCAAATATCAAATAACATTTTAGAATATATTGTAATGTAATGATTTCTTATTTGTCTTTGTGGCAGGGATGACTAGCTATTCACAAAAGAATCAATTTTTCTTTCTAGTAGGGCATCACTGTGCTTTGTGAGCCATAGCTTACATTTTTTGCTCTGCCTTGCCTCTTGACATAGCATTATGTCTACTTGCTCCCAAAGACTGTGAGTGAATCCAAAGTGGGACATTTCCAGAAAGGATATAAAAGTCCCTGGTAAATTCTCTGCCCTTTCTTTGACTTCATTTATAAACTTGGAATATAAGTGTTGAAGGCAGAAGAATCACCATTTGCCATGAGCCAGAGGTCTTCAATAGCCCACTAAATATCTACAATTCAATGCCATGCTATAAGAAATATGTTATGTTGTGTTAACATTTTGGAACTTTAAGGCATATATTTTATACTTACTTTAATATTAAAATAAGAGGAATTGGGGAAACTTGTAAAGAAGAAGGATGATTGTAATTTAAATAGGGTGATCAGAGAAAGCTTTGTAGAGACTATGATGTGTAAGGAAAGGCATAAAAAAGAGGAGAAGGAATGAGTTGTGAATTTCTTGGGAAATAATTTTTCTAGATTGAACAGCCAGATGCTGGTGTATTATAAAATAAGAGTAGAAAGGGATTGATGGTTTGAGAATATTTTTGCCTTTACCTTATTTCATAAAAATCCTGCAATGGACAAGTCCCTGAAACATTTTTAAGCATAACTGTATGTTTTTTAGAAAAAGATAAATCAATAAATGTGAAATTCCTGCATTCCAGGCTATACACATTTAAAATTTAGATACATATTCAAAAACTAGCTCTTAATAAAGAATGCAACAATTTTATACACTCACCATCACTGTTTTTCTATCTTTGTCATCACAGAGTAATCTGCATTTTCTCACCTTTGCTAATAATAACAAACATAATGATAACAATAAGAGTTCACATTTATTGAACACTGCTTATATGCTGGCCAAGTCATTAAGTACATTCTGAATATTAATGAAAATCTTGTGTAAATACTAGTGTTATCAACATTATTTTCACAGTATATATAAGAAACTGGATCGTAGAGAAGAGTATGATTTCAGAGACTGAGCTCTACTCAACTGAATAATTAAAGTTATTTCCTGTTTGAGTTTGTTTCTTTGATTACTGGTGAGATTATACTAATGAATTTTTCATATTTAATAGGATATTTGTACTTTATATAAATTTTATGTTCAAATTATTCCTCATTAATGTATTAAAGAAATAATTTCAAACAGACTTCTAAAGTTCTATACCAATTTGGTAATATTACATCTTACAAATAAGTTATAGTTGTTCATTTACCTTTTAAATTGGTAACTAGTAATCCACTCAACTATATGTTGGGTAAAAGATGCCTGATTAAAAGAACAGATCCCCTGGGCGTGGTGATGCACGCTTGTAATCCCTGCGCTTGGGAGGTGGACACAGGAGGATTGTGCTGGTTCGAAGCCAGCCTAGCTTTCTTATGAGACCCTGTTTCAAAAATCTCTGTACCTCTGGGAGTATAGCCTGGAGAGACAAGGGTTTCCAGGAACCCCAGTACCACCACCAAAAAACAAAACAAAACAAAACAGATCCTGTATGCATCTACTCACTTGAAGTTGAAGAACAGGCAAAAGTAGTATAGTATATATTATATATATATATATAGTATGTGTAGTATATAGTAGATATAGTATAGTATATATAATATACAGTAGTAGTACACTTGGATAAAAGTATTATTTTATATAATAAATTACATATTTTCAATTAAAAGTCATTTCATAGTCAATATAAAACATATATAACTTTACAGAGAAACTAAAGTGTGTAATTTTTAAATTCAGTAATTAGAATTAAAAATATAAATAAAATTAGAGAAAATAATATAGAACATTATTATGTCATATTAATAAAATTCAAGAGATACAAGATACGAAGCATTATGATATTTTCATTGAGATAAAAATAATGGATTCCATAAAATTACTGTGTCCAGTGCGATAAATTGTTGTTAACACTCAGACATTGATCACTCAGATCAAGAACATTTTTGTCAACTAGAAATTTTTCTCATGTCCTGCACTGGGCAGTGTCGTCATATTGTGAATCCCATCCTATTAGATTAATCAGTCTGCTATGCACATGTGTGTTTTAATGAGATAGAATATGCACATAGCAAAATATATAAAATATATAGCTCATATGTATATGCCTATCTAATGACTACCCAAATAAAGACAGAATATTTACATTACCCAGAAGTTGTCTTTTATTCCTTCTCCATTAACATCCCATCAGAGTGAAAACATTTTTATTTTTATCTCCCATACTACTTTTGCCTGTTCTTCAACCTCAAGTGAGTAGATGCATAAGGATCCGTTCTTTTGACCAGAAATCTTTTACCCAACATGTAGTTGAGTGGATCACTAGTTACTTCTCTTTTTCAACTGCAGTATTACAATGTATGAAGATATCAGAATTACTCATTCTTGTTTTGACTGCATATCTGGTTTCTACTTTCATGTTTATGAATACATATGCTATGAACATTCTCTTAAATAGTAAGAGATGAATTAAGGAAGCTGAAATAAAATAGATACATGAAAGATAAGAGCATCCAAGTAAAGCAGCAACAACAGTGGAGACCCCATTCATAATATAACTAAATTATCTCTAATTAGAGTTAAATTTAATAAGAGGTGTGCAAAATCTTTATAAAGAGAACTGTAACATTTTGTTGGAATTGATAAAGAGCAGGAACTGATGAAAATAAACCATATACCTGGATCTTTCAGCTAAAATAATTAAAATGTTCAGTATTTCTAGTTTAATCACATAAAACTAGCACAATTGTGATTGCAATATAAACATGATTTTGAATTGAATAATTTCAAAACTATTCTGGAAAAAAATTAGCAAATAAAAATATTTTATCAATAAAAACATAACTGTGAGGGGGCTGGTGCTACTGAATTTTAGTTACATATAGCAATGGAGAAAACTGAGAATTGAAATATTACCAGTATTTTCAGAAGTTATTAACAAGTTTAGGCCTCAGTTTTAGCTAACACTTGGTTTCTATATGGCAACTAAACATAATTAACTAAGAGCCATCTCAGTGGTGAAGACAAAGGGATTTTACAATGAAATTATGTGTTTCCACTCCACTATGCTGAGGTGCAGGCAGACCCATTGGTTAGACTCATGAGGATAAGCAGAATTTTGATAGATGCAGCACCTCAGAGTTGCTGGGTTTATAAACCAGGATAGATTAGGTTATGCTGCAGAAAGGAACATCAATATCTTGGAAACTGGATATAATAATAGTTTATTTTTCATTCACTCAAAGTCTATCTGTCCTCAATGCAGTACACACATTCCAGCATGCTTCGATCTTGTAGTGTCTCTACCCAAACACAAGCTTCTGCAGCAAAGAGAGGGAAGGGAGAATAATGCAGAAGAGAGTGTATTTCTTTAGATCACATTTCATTGGCCAGAAGTAGTCATGTGACCATGGTGAACCCCTTAAGGGTTTTCAGTCAAACAAAGATTATTGGGTATTGATGAAAATTCTAGCACACTGACTGACCTATATGAAGGAAGGATGGACTAAATACATGCTTCTTGACTTTGCTCCCTTAAAACTTTGCTACAGCCCAGTGTATTGGTACACACCTGCAATACTGAGACAGGAGGGTTGCATGTTTGAGGCCAGTGCACAGAAACTTAGCAAGCCTGCCTGCCTGTCTTCCTTCCTTCCTTCCTTCCTTCCTTCCTTCCTTCCTTCCTTCCTTCCTTCCTTCCTTCTGTTTACAGTACTGGAATTGAAGCCAGGAGCATTCTACCTCTGAGATACATCCCAGCCCTATTTTTTATTCTTCATTTTGAAACAATCTAAGTAATTGAGGCTGGATGTGAATCTGTGATCCTCCTGTCTCAGTCTCCCAAGTACTGGAATTACAAGTGTGTGCCACCATGCTCAGCTAAGATCCTGTTTCAAGATAAAGAAATAAAAAGGGTTGGGATTGTAGCTTAGAAGGAGAATACCCCTGTGTTTAATCCCCAGTGCCTAGAGAAAGGAGAAGAAAAGAGAAGAGTAGAGAAAAAAGAGAAAAGAGAAAAAAAGAAAAGAAAGTTTTTGCTCTATAATGCCAGGATGTCTTTCAGCTCAAATGAGAGGAACTTCCGCCTATGTTTATGGCTCCACAAAGAACTTTCTCAGAATTTTGTAGAACTCTTTGTCTACTCTCTACTGAGTGAGAGAGGACAGAGTATCATCATGCACAGGAGCCTTCCAATGATATTTTAGTGCTCCTGAAAAATGGCTGAGCTCAGATTCTATGAGCACTTACTTCATAGAGGTTATACAGAGTGAACACCATGGAACAGGCTTAGAGGCTTCAAAACAGATCAGCTGCAGAAGGTGGATGGATATATATTCCCTGTTGATTCCTATGCCAAAAATAATTTATAGTGCTTAACATACATTAAATGTCTCACAAAAACAGTCAAAAAAGAAAACTGGTCTGCATGGGACTCCGTTCAACTCGAAAGGAGCATACATTCTAGAATATCTTCCATACTTTCAACTATTAGCCAGTTCTTCATCACTATAACAAATTCCCAGAAAAATCTACTTAAAGGGGGAAAGTTTACATTGCTATCTTCAGTGGTGAGGAAACACATGATGGTGGAAGGGCTCTCAAGGCATCCTGGAAGGAGGAGAGGAAACAGGGACATTATATACCTTTCAAGGACACATCCCCAGAGACTCTCCTCCAATTAGGTCCCATCACCTAAAGTCTCCACGCCTCTCAACCAGCGCTACTAGCTGGGGACTAGGACTTGAGCACATGAGCCTCTGGGGAACCCTCTACATTCAAAATATGACACCTATAAAACAACTCTCTTTTTCTGTCATTCAACAAGTACTCATACATGGATCCATACATATATCTTGTTTATTTCCTGAAAACTTTTCCAAATTGTTATAAATTTAGAAGAAATTGACTTGTAAAAAAATCCAAAAAATGGCATCTCAACTTTTAAAACCCAAATTAGATTTTAAAATGCCATCATTTATTTAAATATACAAATTAAATATATTGTAGGTGAAAAATTAACCAAGTGTAGAGACGAGAAGAGGGTGCAGAAGAGGGAACTCAGTTTTAAGGCCAGACATGCTGTATTCTGATTCTAGTGACCTCTGCATTTCAGATTCTTCCTCTGTAAAATTAGTGGGCCAGGTAAGAAACAGACTTTGGGTGCAGTTATTTAAGGTGAATTCTAAATAATTCTTTTTTTTTTTTTTGGTACTGGGGTTCCTGGAAGCCCTTCTACCTCCAGGCTACACTCCCAGACCTATTTTATTTTTGGAAACAGGGTCTCTTATGCCACCTGCGAGATCCTCCTGTCTCTGCCTCCCAAGCACGGGGATTATAAGCATGCGCAACCACGCCCGGCTAGATAATTCTTTAGAATATCAGCTTTAGAGTTTGGTAGATAGAATTGGGTTTGAATACAAGCTCTATTACTAGTCTTAGTCTTGAGGAAAGTGACTTTTCTAGACCAGGTTTATTTATGAAGAAAATAAGGATAATAATACCTCCTTTGTAAGATTCTTATGAAGATAAAAAATAATGTATGTAGTGATACTACAAAGATCCCAGAATATAGCAGGTTCCTAACAATTACTTGTTTTCTCCCCTTTGATTGGATTTTTAATGAGGGTTTTTATTTATTTATTTTTTATTTTTTGCAGTATTAGGGATGGATCCCAGGGGCATTCTACCTCCAAGCTACACCCTAAGCCCTATTTTTTATTCTTTATTTTGAAACAGGGTTTCACTTAGTTACAAAGCGCCTCACTAAGTATCTGAGGCTATATGCAAACCCAGACCCTCCTATCTCTGTCTCTAAAATGCTGGGATTACAAGTGTATGCTTCAACACTCAGCTATGAAGGATTTTATATATTGCTGCTGTATATATGTTTTGTCGTTGATCTTCTGTGCTTAGTCAATAAAGCTAGCATTCAAATTCTATTGAAGCATGCTTTGTGTCTGAGTGTATACATACTCATACAACACACACAGAAGTATGCACACACAAAGAAGCACATGTGGATTTGTTTCCTGTTTTCCCTGAATTTTGCAAATTTAGCTTTGTGCAATTTATTTAACTAATTATTTTGATAATGTATTGCGATGTAATGAGTCATTGCAAAATTTATTTGCCTGAAATATGAGACAGTGAACTATTTGCAACAAGACAAATCTAGCTCACAGTTTGTTATTATGACTAATAAGATAGAATTAAAAATATTATTGTTATTAAACAATTGTAAAAATATGCAACAAAGGCTATGTATGGCCTTAAAAGCCTAAAATATCTGCTATTTGTCCCAATAGAGAGAAAGTTTGTTGTATGTTGGATTAAAACAGCAATAAATGTTTATTTTGTTCAAAATATGCAGTTTGGGTACAGCTGAGTGGGGACAAGTCAGTGCTTTTCTACCTGAGGTCAGCTGGACAGGACCAACTGATGCTAGACAGTCTACTCCCTATGGCTCACTCACGTGACTGGCAAGTTGGTGCTGCCTTCTGAGTGGGATCTTGGTGGGCTAGAAGGCCAGGGTCTTTGGGTTGTTTCCATATAGTCCAGGCTTTCTTATATCATAGTAGCTGGGTTCTGAGGGCAAGAGGACTACAAGAGAGACAAGCAGAAGCTGTATTGAATTTATAATCTAGCAGCAGTCATCACATAGGGTCAGTTTCTTCATAATCTTAGTCAAGCAGATCCAGAAGCCCAGCACAAGATGATCTGGTCCAACACCAGATGCTGTTGTAGATGCATAGTGATGGTAATTATGGAAACACTCATGGCCTCCTGTTGAACTCCCTACATATTATTTATTTCTGATTCCAGGCTCGTTTTGAGGTACGCATGGATTCTTTGGTTATTCCAAATTCTGACTTACCTCCTCACACTAATACTTCAGGAAGACTAATTTACGTCTTATTGCTCTGATTCCCCAGCTCTGCCTCCTAGACCTTCATTTCTCCACCCCCTCCCAAAATTACATATGGTCTAATTCCTTTACCAGTTCTTTCATGGTACAACACTTATAATGAATCTGCTTCTCTCACTGATTGCTGGTTGATTCAGTGACTGGTACCAGAAGTTGTTTGTGGTGGAGAGAACCTCAGAGATGGACATTGGATTGGTTCTCTTATCTGACTAGAGTTAAAGGCATTACAGACACTGAACTGATACTAATAGAAAATGCACAAGTATAAATGTATATTTCATACAAGTATACTTTACACAAGTACAAATGCACTATAGAATGCGGTGGCAAAGAGTCATTTAAAGTGTCACTGTGGTCATAAAAAGTTAAGTGTGAATAAGGTTTTTTAATGTCAAACAACATCTTACAGAAATAGTATATTGGAATTGTGGCCTTGTTTGGTGACTTGTACATTATTAAAAATATACAGAAAGAAAATTTTGAACTCAAGACTTTAAATTCTTGCCTCAGGTTCTGGATTATAAACCAGAAAAAGGCCTGATCTCTGTTAACAGTAGTATTGAGGTTTCTGAAAAATAAGCCCAAAGATTAAGCCTTTGGGTTGATGGATTATAATGTAAATAAATTTATAACCTTGGGAGGTCTCTTTTCTCAAAGTTAGGGTATTGATTGTCAAATATTGGGGCCTTGAAAATTGAGAAAGTGGTAGCTGGACAGATTCTTATCGCACAAGTATCTTGATTTTTAAATTTTTGCTATACAGGCATGGTGGCATGCAATTGTATTCCCAGTACTTTGGAGGCTGAAACAGAAAGACTGTGGGTTCACTGCCAGCCTCAGCAACTTAGTGAGGCCCTCTGCAACTTAATGAAACCTGATTCAAATGGGGGTATAGCTCAGAGGCAGAATGCCCTTGGGTTCAACACCAAGCACTAAAAAAATGTTGAATCTCTTTTGCCAATAGAACCAGCCTCTATTGAATTTAAAAGAAACTAAATGGTCTCTTCTGATACGTGTTGAAGGAAATTAATGCTACTCTGTATGACCTACACACTACCTCTGCTAGAGGTCTTGCTCATGGATTTACAAGAAGGCTTAACTACTAACAGGTTCCTTGGATTAAGTACAGAACCCATGGGAATATATCTGAAAACTAAATTCGAGGATATTGAATGAGGGTGGAAAAAATATAGTAATCTTGGGCTGAATACATTGATATTGTACCTTAAGCACAGATTATTTTTTAAAAATTTTTATTGGTGTATTATAGTCATACATCTTAATGGGATGAAAGATGGTGGAGACATACATGCACACCTCACCCAATTAGCCATTATCCAATCCCTACCCCATTCCCTCCCCATCCCTCTTTCCCATGCTTGGCTTGGTGATTGACTTTGATATGTTTAAGTATAACATGTATTTTAGAGAGTTTTCCTCTTCCCCCATCCCATCCCTTCAGTTAGGTCACCTCATTTGCTCCTCTATAGAAGCTCCTTCTTTATCTAGAGTTCCTCCTGTTACCCATTTCTCCCTAGCTTTTGCATATTAGGGAAAACATCCAATTTCTTCTTTTTTGTGACTGACTAATCTCACTTAGCATGATGTCCTCCAGTTCCATCCATTTCCCTGTAAATGATCTTGATTGGTATAATCTGAGCTATCTGCTTTGTTGGTTGACTGATACATGAAATTACATAGGAACTTCAACATTTGTTGAAGGTGGGATGCTAAAATGTAGTTGGTATTATACAGAGAAATATCTAGGGGTGAAGGAAAGTTTGAATGCTAGGGTAAAATACCATATAATATCTGCTCATTCACTCTCTAAGTGTCTCACAAGATGGTATAGAGGACATACCTTTCTTTAAGCCTTTGAAAACATCCTGGAGAGAGAAGTAGAATGACACTGGGAGATGCTGCTAATTTGAACTTAGGTTTCTGAATTCAAGAACTTAATGAGGAAGATAACATAGAGTTGTAGGAGACAAATTATGTTTAAAATATTAAAACAAACATCAAAATTGTAGGCCTAAACTAACTCACTAAACTAATTATACATATTTATATATATTTATATAATATATTTACATATTTATTTAAATATTACATATTTATGTACTTGTATATTTTATACATTATATATTTATATATGCACATGCACATATATACTAGATGGATATGTGGATTAAAATTCAAATATAGAGAATTTGTCAGACTGGATAAAAAAAATAAGGTTGTATAACTATATATTCTCAACAGGAAGCAGTTTAATAATAAAGGCCAGAAAAATTACAAGCAAATGCACAAAAAATACATGTTACAATAGGGCAGGCATAGTAATAAAATTGGAATGGCTATATTAATATAAAGTAGATTTTAAGAAGAGGGTTACTTCTGAAATGACATAAGGATAACAGAACTACACTCTAAATGACTGAAGTAAAAATACCAGAAGACAAGAACAAGCCTACAGCTCTTGTAGGTGATGTCAACTTTCCACTTTCAATAATTTATATAAATAATAATAATAAATGCTAATTAATAGTTTATATAAGATCTGGAAAAAACTATGAACATTATTGAACTAGATGATATTTACAGTCCACTACCCTGAATAATTTTAGAATCAACAGTTCTTTCAGTTACACAAAGAACTTTCAAAAAGAAAACCATATAATATCTTTTAGATTGCAAAGTCTTAGTTTTTTTCTTTTATTATAATAGAATAAAATATAAAATTAAATGAATCTATTTCAATCAAAATCTATTATATTTGGTAATTATCATTACTTTTCTAAGTAACTATTGGGAGAGAAATAAAATAATAAAAAACCTTTAAAACATATCTTAAATGAACTAAAAATGGAAATATGAATTTCAACATAGAACAGTTTGATGAATGAAGCTAAAACCAGATGGAATATGCTTCTACTGGAAAATAACAAAGGCTTAAAATCAATAATATAAGTTTATATTTGAGAATATGCAAAACAGCAAATTAAAAATATATAAAGTGAACTAAGTAATAAAGACAGAAATCAATGATATATAAAATATGTAACAAGAGGTATAACATATTTTAAATTAACTAAAAAGGGAAATATGAAATACAACATAGAACAGTGTGAAAATGAAGAAGGGCTAAAATGGTCTTTGGAATAAATGAATGTAATTGACATGAACTTAGCAAAACTTACCAGAAAAAATACATTTAAATGCACACACACATACACTCACACACACACGCACACTGAGATGAAGCCATAAAGAAGACAGAGATGAATGATATCAGAAATAAACCAGGAATACAGTTTAATGGTAGAGTGTGTACTCAGCATGTAGGAGGCCCTTGTTTCAATCCCTAGCACCATCCTACCCCTGCCCTCAAATAGAAAGAAAAAATGAGCCATCAGTATAAATCTTACAGATATTAAAAGGATAACAAATGAATATTACAAGCAAGTATAGGCTAAGATATTGACAATTCTCTGAAAACTAAAACAAAAATACAAACCATCAGATAGGCTTATTTCTAGGAATTTCAATGCAACAGTTACATATTATTCAATGAATGTCTCAACTGCAAAGATAACAGAAGTAATGAATAATAAAAAGATCCCTTGATGCCACATGGATATCATTTATGAAAGGAAAAATTATGGTACAGCAGCAGCAGAGAGAAGAGACAGTATGCAGGCAGAAGAAACTCTGAGGCATACCTCTCCCTAGGGTCTTTCTCATTTGCACTAGACATTCAGATTAAGCCACAATTTATGTAGTGCATATTGGCTCCAAAGGAGTTCCCTAGACTTTCTAGCAGCCTTTTATGACTCTCTGCCTATGTAGCCAAACAAGACTATGCAAATGATTAGGCTAAGTTTGCATCATTAAAAAAAACAAGTGGACTTTAGGAGCTGCCAGGGCAGTTTCAAACATCATGCTCCACACAATAAATCATTATATGTATCATGTTGTCTTTATCTTGATCAAGAATGAATTCCAAACATTCAGGAATACATGCACATTAGCACAGTATCCTAATTCAGCCACAAAGTAACTGTTTCCTTTATGCCCATGTTAATACAAATGAAGGAAAACGGAATACTATCTTGTTAGTGGAGGCAAAGACAGCCTTTGGAGAAGGGCTTTTCCACAATATAAAAAATCTACAAACTAACAATGTAAAAACATTCAAGAATTCCAGTGAACTTGAACATATACTCCTATAAGAGGTGAATGTATGTCCCTAAAGCACATAAATAATTTAATATTCGTGATTATTAGAGCCATCTTAAGATAATAGTATGCCTCCACCATCTTGTACTCCATTAAGATGTATGACTAGAATGCACTAATAAAAAAAAGTTAGTAAATAATGTCATTGATTTGTAATTGCTAAATTTTTAAAAACTGACATACACAATATTGAATGAGCTGTGGAGCAGGTTAAACACACATTATTATTGGTAGGTCACTAAAGTGGTTCAAACACTTTAGAAAACTATTGTGAATTTTCTATTTAAATATACATCTGTTCTACGATCCAGTAGTTATAAGAATTTACTCAAAAATAAAAATATGTATGCATAAAAGTGTTTAAAGCAGCATTATTCATAATGAGCAATAAATAGGGCGAGGAATCTTTTTTTATTTTTGAAGGTTTTAAAAATTTGGTGCATTGTAAATTTTATATCATATTAGAGTGTAGAGTGTCAAACAGATGCATACACATAGTTCTTGGTGCCCTCCCCAGTGGGTCCTTTTCTTCTCCCTCCCCTTTCTCATATATGTTTGTGATATTGGAATTGGCAGTTTTGCATACATTCATAGCATTATTTCCAATATTACACTCTTTATAGCTTCATCTCCCTTCCATAATTCCCCTCAGTCACTGCCCTGGAGACTCTGCTTGTCTATCTGATATTGCTCTTATTACTGAATAACTCTCTGGCTTCACATATAAGAGGAAACATATATCTACTCGTTTTTTGAGACTGTCTGTACTCACTTAGTATGATATCTTCAAGTTCCAATCATTTTCCTGAGAAAGGTGAGATTTTTTTCTTCTTAATTGCTGAATAAAACTCCATTGTGTACATATGCCGAAGTTTTGTGCGACTATGAACATGGATATGCAAGTGTTACTTTAATACTCTAATTTCATTTCCTTTGGGGAGATGCCCAGGAGTATTATCACAGGGTCATATGGTAGTTTCATTCCCAGTTTTCTGAAAAACCTCCACAATGATCTCCATAGTGTCTGTACTAGTTTTCAGGAGAGAATCTTAATATCCATTAACAGGAAATAAGCAATATACATAATTTTGCAATCTTTTTGCATAAATAATTTATGGTATATTGGTACACTGGAATATTTTTCAGCATTATGAAAGATTGCACTATTGATGCATGCTACAACACTGATGAATCTCAAAATATTAATGGAAAGAAGCTATATACAAAGGGATACATATTGTATAACTCCATTTGTATGAATTTAATGAAGAGGCAAAAGTAATTTACATGATATAAATCAGAGAAGTTGTTGCCTATGGTTGCATTAGAGACCTTTTGCAGATGATAGATTAGTCTATATCTTAATTGAGAAGATGGTTACACATTTGTCAAAAGTCATTGAATTATACATTTAAGATCTGTGTATTTCACTGTTTGCCAATTTTGTCTCTATATTAAGGAACAAACATTTTGAGAGATAATAAAATGCAGCATATTGAAAGAAAGAAGACAGGCCCAAATGGCATATGGGATTCTATTTATCTTGATTTTGAGCAAGCAAAATTTATGGGATTAGAAATCAGGTTAGCAGTTGTCTCTGAGGGTTGAAGAAATACAGAAAAGATAACAAGGCGACTTTCTGGTGTAATAGAAAATAGTGTTCTACATCTTGTTTGTGATGATGGCTACAAGGATACATTCATGTATCAACATCCATTGAAATGTTCCTTCGATACCTGTGGCTTTTGTTTATATCAATCAGTGCAATAAAAAGAAAATTTAAACTTTAAGTACATATTAGAAAAGATAAGGACCTAAAAACAATGTTTTGTGTATTGATTTCAAGACGTTAGAAAATAGCAAATTCAATTCAAGTAATGTAGAAAAAGGAAAACAGATAAGAACAGAAATTAATGAGGTAGAAAACAGCCTGCAGTAGAGATAATGAAAAAAGCATTAGATTTTTTAGTAAAAGGAACATTAGAATACAAACTCTTGCTAGAATTAATGAAGAAATAACAAGAAAAGAAAAATTATCAGTATCAGAAATAAGAATGTAAGTCAGTATTGATACTTCAGACATTAAAAATGATCATGACATCATTATTCCAATACAATTAAGATACAATAAACAAATTTGACTTAAAATTACCCATAAAAAGATACTGTAATAATTTATATATGTATAAAATAAAATCTCTAATTTTTAAACTTGATGTGTTACACTTGTAATCTCCATAGTTGGGAGACTTAAACAGGAGGATTGCTGGTTCAAGGATGGCCTCAGGAAGTAATGAGACTCTCATCAATCTCGGAAGACCCTGTTTCAAAATAAAAATAAAATAGGGCTGGGGATGTAGCTCAGAATTAGAATGCCTCAGGGTTTAATCCCAGTACAAAAACAACAACAAAGTCTCCAGTTTTAGATAACATTACTGGTGAATTTTTCCAAATAGATGAGGAAAGACCTAATACTTAAATAACGTTTACTTATTTTACTGAATCTGAATAATCATGATATAAAAACAGGACAAAAATATTATAGTAAAGAAAAATGTCAGGTCAGACTCTCTCATGTACCAATATGAAAAGTATTTATAAAACAAAGGCAATATTTGTCTTTCTTCTCCTTTAAGGACCAATGCTCCTCCACTGTAGGGATACCACAATGTCTTTACCCATTCCTTTGCCAAGGGTGGTCATAAACCTAGATCATTTTCATAGTTTGGATCTTGTGAATACAATGCAGTGTAAAGGAGGACCAAGGTTTTGAGAACCCATTAGCCCACCATATCCTCCAGTTCCACATCTGGGAAGTCAAGTAGCTATGGATTAAAATTATTTTAAAACTCCAGAAAGTTTCTTTTCTTTCTTTCCATTTTTTGTGATACTAGGGGTGGAACCCAGGGTCTTTCTACCTCCAGGCTATACTCCCAGACCTATTTTATACTTTATTTGGAAACAGGGTCTCACTAAGTTGCTGAGGGCCTCACTAAATCGCTGAGGCTGGCTTTGAACCTGTACAATCATCCTGTCGCAGCTTCCCAAGTACTGGGATTACAAGAGTGCACCACCAGGCCTGGGTAAAAACCCAGAAAGTTTCAAAAGGCAAAATTTTAGTTTTCCACATTTTAAGCACTATTCTGAACCCTAGGGGATAAAGTGCCTTCAGTCCTTTCACAAATGTGTCTTTCCAGTCCTTGTGGGAGCATCTCTCACCTCATGTTTCATTTGTGGACTACATATTAGGCTTGTGATACTTGCATCTGTACTGAGTGCATACAGAATTTTCCCCTAAATAATGTAGAATATCAACAATTCACATAATATTTGAATTGCGCTAAGTATTACAAATAATATGTAGGTGCTTTAAAGTATATAAGATGTTCATACATTGAATGCAAATATTGTGCCTATCTATCTATTTATTTATTTATTTAATTGGAGATTGAAACAAGGAGCATTTTACCTCTGGTAGAATGAGCAACACCCCAAAGCAACAACCAGGCCCTTTTGTTGTAAATGTTTTACGTTGAAACAGTGTGTCACTAAATTGCTGACTATCTCACCAAATTTCTCACACATACTGAGATTGAGAGTATGTACCACCATGCTCGGCTTATTTCATGTGTGTGTGTGTGTGTGTGTGTGTGTGTGTGTGTGTGTGTGTGTGTGTGCATGCATGTGCATGCACATGTGTGTGTGTGTGTTACTGAGTACAAGATGGTATAGGCATATATGCACATATCACTCCTTTAGCTCTTACCCAGTTCCTGCCCAATTCCCTCCCCTTCCTTCCTTCTTATGTTTGGCTTAGTGATTGACTTTGATATGTTTGTTAATGTACATCATATATATCATAGAATTTTTATCTTTCCCTTCCCATTCCTCTCAGTTAGATTGCCCTATTTGCTCATCTATATTATCTCCTTCTGTGTCTAGAATTCCTCCTATGACCCATTTTTCTCTAGCTTCCACATAATACAGAAAACATCCAATTTCTTTTTTGTGACTGACTAATCTCACTTAGCATAATGTTCTTTAGTTCTATCCATTTCCCTGTAAATGACGTAATTTTCTTTTTCTTTATGGCTGGGTCAAATTCCATTGTGTTCATATCCCATAGTTTTGTAATCTATTGATCTTCTCATGGACATCTTGGCTGGTTCCATAGTTTAGTAATGGTGAATTGGGCAGCTATGAATATAGATACATAAGCATTAGTTTGGTAATTTGGTTTCTATTTTTTTGGGTAGACCCAGAAGTGGTATTGCTGGATCATATGGTAAGTTCATTCCCATTCTTTTGAAGATTCTCCATACTGTTTTCCAAAGTAGTTACACTACTTTGCAATCCCATCAATTACTTCTTCACATTCTCAGCAGCATTTGATGTTGTTTGTGTTTTGAATGATTGCCATTCTAGTTGGAGTTAAGTGAAATATCAGGGTAGTTTTGATTTGCATATTTCTGATTGCTAATGATGTTGAGCATTTTTTTTTCATGCATTTACTGGCCATTTGAATTTCTTCATAAAGTGTCTATTTAGTTCACTTGCCTATTTTTTGATTGGGTAATTTGTTTTCTTAGTGCTGACTTTCTTGAGTTTTCTGTGTATTATAGATTTTAGTCCTTTATCAAAGGAGTAAGTGGAAAAAATCTCCCATTCTGTTGGCTTTTAGTTGAGGCTCTTAATTTTTTCCTTTGCTGTACAAAAGCTTTTTAATCCTATGTATTGATCTGCCTTTTAGTTTCTTGTGCCTTTGGTGGCTTGTTGAAAAAGTTTTTATCTGTGACTTTGTATTGCAGTTGTTGGACCTGTGCCCTCTTAAAACAGCCTCAAGGTCTCTGGTCTAATTTCCAGGTCTTTGATACATCCTGAATTGACTCTTGTGCAGGGTGAAAAGGTGGGGTTTATTTCCACTTTTCTTCATATAGTTAACCAGTTTTGCAAACACCATTTGTTGAGCAGGCTATTTTTTTTTACAGTTTATGTTTTTGGCCCCTTTGTCAAAATTTAATTGGCTATAAGTGTGTGGATTTGTTTCTGGTTATTCTATTTTGTTCCATTGAACTATTTATCTGTTTTTGTGCCAGTACCATGCTGTTTTTTTTTTTTTTTATTACAATGGCTTTGTAATATAGTTTTAAGTCAGGTACTGTGATTCCTCATGTATGTTTTTTGTTGCTGAGAACTACTTTGGCTATTCTGGGTTTTTTATTGTTCCAAATGAGTTTAAGGACTGATTTTGCTATGTCTGTGATGGATGATCTTGGTAATTTTATGGGTATGAAGTTGAATCTGGAGATTACTTTTGAAAGTATGGCCATTTTAATGATATTTACTCTGCCTATCCATGAACATTGAAGATCTTTCCATCTTCTAATATCTTCTTTGATTTTTGTTTTCATTGTTTTATGATTTTCTTTTTAGAGGTCTTTTACATTCTTGGTTAAATTTATTCCTAAGTTTTTTAGTTTTTTTGTGGAAACTCCTGAGTGCATGTGTTTTCTAAATTTCTTTATCAGTGGATTTATGGTTGGTGTAAGAAAAGCTTCTGATTTTTTAAGATTGATTTTGTATCTAGACACTTTGCTGAATTTTTTGATCAGCTCTGTAAGCCTATTGGTTGAGTTTGTTGGGTCTTTTACATATAGTATCATTTCATCTACAAATAGTGAAAGTTTGAGTTCTTTCTCTGTACCCCTTTGATTTGCTTTACTTGCCTTATTTAGTTCACTTGCACATTTTTGATTGGGTTGTTTTTTAAATGTTGAGTTTTTTGAGTTCTCTATATATTCTAGATATTAGTCCTCTACTGGAGGAGTAGGTGGCAAAAATCTTCTCCCTTTCTGTTGGCTCTCGATTGAGGTTCTTGACATTTTCCTTTGCTGTACAGAAGCCCTTAAATTTCATGCAATCTCATGTATTGACTTGCCTTCTAAATTCTTATGTCTTTGTGGTCTCGTTGAGAAAATTTTTATCTGTGCCTATGTGTTGCAGTGTTGGACCTATGCCTTCTTCAAGGAGCCTCTAGATCTTTGGTCTATTTCAAAGGCTTTGATCCATCTTGATTTGAC
Source organism: Muscardinus avellanarius (assembly GCF_963383645.1). NCBI lineage: Eukaryota > Metazoa > Chordata > Mammalia > Rodentia > Gliridae > Muscardinus > Muscardinus avellanarius. The sequence goes on along the minus strand of NC_137789.1, from coordinate 99,153,067 downwards.
TCTTATGCAGGGTGAAAAAGTAGGATTTATTTCCATTTTTCTGCATATGGTTAACCAAAAATGATCTACAGATTCAATGCAATACCCATTAAATTACCAATATCATTCCTCACAGACATAGAGAAATCAGTTCTTAAATTCATTCAGAACAACAAAAACCCAGAATAGTCAAAGTAGTTCTCAGGTAGAATCACAATACCGGACTTCAAACTATGTTAACAAAGCCATTGTAATACAAACAGCATGATACTGGCACAAAAACAGATACATTGACCATTGGAACAGAATAGAAGACTTAGAAACAAATCCACACACTTACAGCCAATAGATTTTTGACAAAGGGGCCAAAAACACACACTGAAAAAGAGATAGCCTGTTCAACAAATGGTGTTGGCAAAACTTGTTGGGTCTTCTAAGTATAGTATCATATCATCTGCAAATGTGAAAGTTTGAGTTCTTCTTTTCCTATTTGTTATTATTCGATTTCCTTTACTTGCCTTATTGCTCTGGTTAGTTTCAAGTACTCTACTCTAAAAAAGTGGTGATAATGGACCTCTTTGTCTTCTTCCTGCTTTTAGGGAGAATTTTTGCAGTTTTCCCCCATTTAATATCATATTAGCTGTGGGCCTATTGTAGATTTCCTTTATGATGTTGAGGTATGCTTCAAACTAGATCACATCCTCAGCCACAAAGTAAGCACTAGAAAATTTTAAAAATGTGGCATACTTCCCTGTGTCCTCTCAAACCATAATGAAATAAAACTAGAAATCAACTATAAGAAGACCAAGAGAAACAACATAAACATGTGGAGACTGAACACCACACTGATGAATGAAAAATAGGTCATAGAAGAAGTGAAGGGTGAAATCAAGAAATTTCTAGAAACAAAAGAAAGTAGAGATCTAAAATATCAAAATCTCTGAGATACTTTGAAGGCAGTATTAAGAGAAAAACTAATAGCACTGAGTACCCACATAAGAAGAGTAGAAAATCACCACGTAAATAACCTAATGATGCATCTCAAATCCCTTGAAAAACAGGAACAATCTTACCCCAATGCCAGTGGAAGACAGGAAATTATTAAAATCAGAGCAGAAATCAACAAAGTATAGAATAAAAAAAATACAGAAAATCAACAAAATAAAAGCTGGTTTCTCCAAAAAATTAACAAGATAGATAAACCACTAGCCAACTTAACAAAAAAGGGAGACATAATCAACCCAAATTACAAAGTTAACATCTAAAAAAGGAGACATTACCACCAACAGTGTAGAAAGCCAAAGAATTATCAGAAACTACTTTGAAAAACTATATTCCAACAACATGGAAAATATGGAAGAAACTGTAAAATTTCTAGGTAAATAAAACTTTCCTAAACTGAATTAAGAAGAAATAAAAATTTAAACCAGCCAATAGCATTAAAAAAAAGATTGAAGCAGCAATAAAGAGCCTATCAAAAAATAAAGCCCTGGACCAGATGGTTTCCCAAGCAAATTTTATAAAAAACTTTTGTAGAAGAGGTAGTCCTCATATTCCTCGATCTATTTGGTGAAACTGAAAGAAACAGGTTTCTCCCAAATATATTCTACGAAGTCAAAGTGTTATTTATAGCAAAACCAAATAAAAACAGCTCAAGGAAGGAAAACTACAGGCCTATATTGTTGATGAGCTTGGACGCAAAACTGCAAGACAAAATACTAGCAACACTCATTCAACACCACATCAAGAAAATCATATACCATGACCAAGCAGGATTCATCTCAGGGATGCACGGCTGATTCAGTATATTAAAATCAATCCATATAATTCATCATATAAACAGAACCAAAGACAAAAATCATATGATCATTTCAATAGACACTGAAAAAGCATTTGACAAAATCCAATATCTATTTCTATTAAAGGCCTGAAGAGAATCAAAATAGAAAGAACATAACCCATATGTATGGCAATTTATATAAAGAACTTCATTATCTGCATATTTTGATATCCATGGAGTATCCTGAAACATCTACATGGATACTGAGGGATGACTCTAAACTAGTAGATCTATCATACTGTTAGATCAGATTATATATTCTATTTTTAATTTTTTGAGGCTCCTCCATAATGGTTATACTAAATTATTCTTCTACTAATGGTATAAAAGCATTTTCTTTTCTCCACATCCTTTCAAATACTTCTTTGGTGTTGTTTTCAATGATAACCCTCCTAAAAGTTGTGAAGTTGCATCTGATCATAATTTTGATTTGCATCGCCCTAATGATTACTAGTGTTGAGCATCTTTTCATATTCCCATTGGCCATTTGTATGCCTACCTTGTAATGGAAAAAGCAAAGCAAAACAAAACAAATGAAAGCATTTTCCATTTTGTTCTATTTTATCTGAAAAGACACAGGTCTCTTAGTCTAGGAAACAAATTTTAATTTTCTTCTCGAAATAATTTGTTTCCTCCTGCTAAGTTCAACACAAAATAATTTCTACATGATCAATTTTCCAAATGATAATAATAAATATTATTATATTTTTGGTAGATTTTTGACAAAATAATATAGAAAAGCTCAATGTAGGAAAAGTGAACACTAAAGACTTCCTAAGAAAGAGAAATTTATTTTTGTGGGTGCAGAGGCATGGCCATGCAAAAATATATCTCAAAACTACCAGGAAAAAATTCAACATTTAGAAAGAATGAAATCTCACCAGACAGTGGAGTAGCATAGGACACTCAGGCCTGTAGGTTTGCAAAGCTTGGGGGGGGGGGTGAATGAAAACTTAGTGTTCCTAGGAAGTTGTGGATGCAAATGATACAGTGGTGTAGGGATGGAGGGCTGGAAAGTGACGAGGCAAGCAAGGTTGGCTGAGTTTAGTGTGAGGAGAACATGAATGCTTTTACTTATTAATAATGTATTTATTTACTTTTTGGTAATTGTTGGGGAAAAGGGTACAGCCATAGAATATCAGAACCAAGCAGACATAAATATTTGAGTTTTTAATTAATTTTCTGGTAATACTGGATAAAGAAGCTCTATTTTAAGATATTTATTTCTATCTCCTGATAAGAACCAATCCATACTTTAGAGGTTTTACATGTCTTTTTATTTTAGGTGGACAGGATGTAGATTTATTGGTGGGCATGATTATGGAGGAGACAGCACAGTGGTTATTCTCATAAATTGCAGGTCCACTTGTCTTCAGGACCAAAAATGGGGAGTATTCGACCCAACAACTATTAGGATGAGACTCTTCTCAGCTACTATATTTTCAAATTCACCATTAAACTTGGTAAAGCCCAACTTTTTTGAGATGCGAATCTGTTGGAAGCTAGAGAACCTGACCTTGACCCTGCCTTCACCCCAATCGCATGCTCCTTATTCTTCAGCTTGGTGCAGGTGGACACAGTGACTCTGTATAAGCTGGTCACCATGTCTTGAGGCTTTCCAAAGGCATCCCAATAACATCTGGAGCCTTGACTGGAGACAGAAGGAAATCAGAGGTATCCATCCTAAAAGGCTGTCCCCATATCCCTTAGGTTCACATGCACAAGCAATAGACTATGTCCTCTTCAGAAGAGGCTGCTGGTAGCCCGATGCACACTACATCCCCACAAGGAAAGGAGTCTGGGTGGCAAATTGGCTGCAGATATTTTGACGTTCTAAATAACAGTGAACAACCAGATGACTTAAAACACTGATAAATATATGCAATATCAAGAGATTTCTAAATAACACAATGTCATATTTCTCAGGGATTTTAGTAGTTTATGATAAATATTTCATTACTGAAGTAAATTTTTAGGACAGTATTACTCTGCTTAGATAATTTTCACAGGTATTCACATATAGCACATTATTTACATTTATAATTCAGTTTTATTTTATGGACCTTATAATTTTAAAACCAATAGATGCCATTATTCAAATCAGTTTTCAAAGATTTTGAAAGTACATTTATTCATCTTTTTGTTTTTACATGTTCTTTTTACCATAATTCACAGCTATATTCAAGAGAAAATAAGTGGCCTCAAGAGTGTTGCTTGTTTTCCACAAACCATTTATAAGCACTTAACTACATACTACAAATGTGCCAGTGACTAGGGATACAATAATGAATAAATTGTGAATGTTAATTCCTTACTCTTACAATTTCACTTGAATCTGTCTCCTCCCCTCACTACAATTACAACTAATATTTTATTTCTCCAATTTCCTCAAAGACTGAAACTTGGTCCTTCACTTCTTAGTTTACTAACCCTTCCACTCTAAACACAACTTTCTTGTTACCTTTCTTTCTCTGTTGCAAGAAAATAAAATTAAATAGAACTCCTATATTCATGATCATTGTTTTTTGCTCAATTACCTCTCAAAAGATCAATTTCAAGTCTATACATTCATTAAAATCCTGATTCCTCTTCTCCTTAAATCTCAAATAAAACTTAGACTACAAATCATTATTGGGACCTTTATCAAGTGCAAGCCTTCAATCTATAAGCCATCCTCTATCTGCAATTTGTACCAACTCTCTCTGTGTCTTGGGGAATACCCATCCTTCTCTCTCTGGTTAGGCCACCATGCACTGTGTTTCCATTCCTACACTTTTTCTTCTCAAGAATATCATACTCATATTATCTCTTCTTTTTCTTTTATTTTCACTCTGTCGTACTACATCAGGATGCAAAATAAAACCAAAGGAAATATATTTGGACTCCTCTTTACCTAAAGAGGGAGCAATATCTTTTCTTTCCAATTTTTTTCTTTCCAATATCTTTACTCTCCAAATTCTTAAGACAGTTGTGCATTTTCTCAATTTATCTCACACTTGTACACTTTTTGTTCAGATATATTTCTATACTTTATCAATTTTTTACTTATTAATACCCTCAGTGATAGTGATTCCAAAGTTCAATAGATACATTTCAGTTCGCATCTTACTTAAATACCTATAGAACTTTATAAGTTGAATATGATCCATTTATTTAGACTTGTTTCCCTTGGTCTTCCTTGAATTACTCTGAACTTTCTTCAGATACTTAACCATCCAGAAATCCCCTAGAGAAGTTTTAAATATTAAATTCATTCAGATTTAGTCTTCTAATTTTTTTGTCATCCAGCCTCCTTTCTCTGAATTCAGGGCTTCATGTGATAATTTGTATGCTGTTACTCCCCAAACTTTTATTATTAGCTTGAACTTTTGCCCCGAGCCACTAACTCATATATCCAAATACTTCCCTGACATTTTCACTTATACATTTAATGAGAATCTCACAATTACCATGTTCAGCTCATGATCCTATGTCCCAAATCTGATCCAGGTCCAGAATTCCCTCTCATAGAGAATGTCATTACCGAATCCCCTTCTTCTCTGTCCCAATATCTTAAAAGTAGACCCCCTTTCCTCCTGAATATCTTTGGCAGTTGGTGAGTAAGTGACTTCAGTCATACTCATTAGAACAGTTTAGTGGCCCAAAGAGTTTGTAAAATGCTTGGGATTGAGATGAGGAAATAATATGTACAAGAAGCTGCTTTTAATTTTTTTATTTTTTTATTGGTGCATTGTATTCATATATCATAATGGGGTAAAAAACTTGTGTAGACCTACGTGCATACATCACCCACTAGCCCCTATCCAATTCTGCTTTTAAATAAGTAAGCATGGATTGTTTATCTTTTCTTTTTTAAAATCAGTCTTGGAGGTGCTTATGTTTACTCAGGTTTTTGTTTTGTATTTTTGTTTGGCAATGAAGCAGCCCAATTCCTTCTCTGCTGCTCAGAAGCTCTGGGGAATCACAGCATAGTGCTGCTCCTTGGTTGCACTGATGACCTTCAGGTCTCCTTATCCTATGGAAGTAAATAGTACTTCACCCTCCAAGAGCATTCTGTCTGTGAAACATCATTAACTGAAAGGTAGGCATAGAGAAGTGGTTTCTAGGCAACCACAGCATATGCTTATTTTTTTATTAGTATTATTTTTTATTGGTGCACTGTATTCATACATCATAGTGGGATACAAACTTTTTTAGACATACATGCACACATCTCCCAGTCAGCCCCCACCCGATCCCCACCCCATTTTTTCCCCATCCCTTCTTCCCATGCTTGGCTTAGTGGTTGACATCTAGTATTATAGCAATTTATCCAAAATTAAAAATGATAATCTCACATAACAGTTTCATTTGTCTGATACCAAGCTTTTGATGACTTAAAGATAACATTTCAATATTTCTTTTTGCTTTCTTTCTTACCAGAGAATATTTTTTTTTCTATTTTTTAGGTGAAACTGTCATATATTTATATATTTATTTTTCAGAAAAAACTCTATCCTAATATGGAATATGGACTCTAGATACCCAAAACGATCTTAAAAAAGAACAAAGCTAGAAGATATATATTTTCTGATTTCAAACCATATAAAGCTACAATAATTGAAACAGTGTAGTACTATTCTAAAGGCAGATATATAAACCATTGGAGTTAAATAAAAGCCTAGAGCTAAATTCTTCCCTATATTGTCAAGTTATTTTTGACAAGGTTTCCATGAACATTTGGTGGTAGAAATAATAATATTTTAACTAAATATTGTTGAAACATAATAATTACATGAAAAAGAATAAAGTTGGACCCTTACCTAATCCCATATACAAATATTAACTCAAAATAGATAAAAGACCTAAATATAAATCTTAAGACTATAAACTTTTAGGAGAAAATCTGGGTCATAAAACCTCACAACACTGAAATTGACAGTGATTTCTTGAATATGATTTCAATGGCACAGGCAACAGAAGAGAATACAAACTCCCTAAAAAATAAAAAAAAATATTGCATATCCAAAGACAATGTAAACAGAGTTAACAGTTACTAATAGAATGGGATAAAATATTTCCAAATGCTATATCTGAAGGTATATTAATATTCCAACTAGAAATCCTAAAAATTAACAACAATAAAGGCAAACAATACCCTTTAGATATAGGTAAAAGACTAACATAAATAATGAATCTCCACAGATAACCAATCTTAGTTGTCTGTTGGATGGAAAATCTTGTTTCACTAGTTCTGGTGTGTTACCTATTTCCTCTTTGTAGTTAATCTCTTTGAGTATTTTCTCTAGTGCTGGTTTTGAAGACATAAATTCCTTCAGTTTCTGTTTGTCATGGAAGCTTCTTATTTCTCCATCTAATTTGATAGAAAGTTTTGCTGGGTAGGAAATTTTTGGCTGGAAATTGTTTTCTTTCAGAGTTTGGAATATGTTATTCCAAGCCCTTCTGGCTTTCAGGACTTGGTTTGGGAAATCTGGAGTGATTCTAATTGGTTTGCCTCTGAATGTCACTTGGCCCTTTGTTTTTGTTGCCTTTAAGATTCTCTGCTTGGCTTCCACATTGGTCATTTTGACAATTATGTAGCGTGGGGATCCTCTTCTCTGATCCTGTTTAAAGGGAGTTCTATAAGTTTCCTGGACCTGTGTATCGACCTCTTGCTCTATGTTTGGAAAACTTTCTGCTATTACTTCCTTGAAGAGATTGTTGATCCCTTTGTTTTCACTTTCTTTTCCCTCCTCTATTCCAATTATTCTTAGGTTAGCTCTCTTAAGATGGGCCCATATTTCTTCAATATCAGATTCCTGCTGTTGGATATTTTTTCCTAGATTAGAAACTATGCGTTCATTTTTGGAATGATCATCTTCTAAGAGTGAGATTCTGTTCTCCATGTGGTCTAATCGGTTGTTTGTGCTTTGAATTGAGGCCTTTACTTCATTAATTGCATCCTTTATCTCTTTTTGGCTCTCTCTGAGTTCTTTTCGAAGCACCTCTATTATTTCTACAGTTATTTTCCTGATTTGATCCTCTAGAAATCTCTGATTTTCTGTTTTATTGGGTTCTGATGTTGTGGGGTTGTGGACATTCATTGCTCCAGTATTATTCCTCTTTCCCATGATTTCGGAAGTTTGTGCCTTCTCTGGGTTCTTCCCTTGGGTCACTATGACTTCGCTTAAGGTGTTCTGGATCTTGAGTCAGTAGTATCTTAGACCCCTCTACTCCTTTACTGGGTTGTATCACAGAGTCTCCGACCCAGAGAGTCGATAGAGGCTGCTTTAGACTGTGGGGGGTGCCAGGTTGCACGTTCTCCTATGGTGTGATAACTCTGCTACCGCCACTCCCCCACTGGGTCAAGTTCCAGGGAGTACAGTACTGGGATTTCTCCTCTGTGGCCCTCAATTTGACTCACTGTTCTTGAGTACGTAGATGTAGCTGTACTGGATTCGGTGAATCCTCTGCTGCTGCCGCCGGTGGCAATATGGCGCCACTGCCATGCCTTCGGCTGTGAGGCTGGCGTATTTCTTCTTGGTTTTGATTTCCACTCTGAATCCCTTCGGCGTGTGTTGAGCTCAGCCACTGGGAGCTTTAGATTTTACCTGTGGCAAGAAATCCCGCCTGGCTGTTCCATAGCAGCTCACCTCGGCTTGCTGTAGCCGTCCAATGAATTTGCCGCTGCCGCCTGCAGTATGGCGCTGCTTCTGCGTCCTCGGACATGAGGCCGGTTATCTCCTCTGTGGCTCTGAGCTCTGTTCTCAGTCTGCTTTCTCTCTGGAGCCTGGTGATTTTTTTGTTTCTCTGGTGATGGTGTTTTCTGGCTATGAAAGGCGCTGATTTTGTGGTAATGGAGATTGTTAGCGGGGCTCTTAAGCCCCACTTTTCTCGGTCACCATCTTCCAGGAAGTCCAGTATATGCTTATTTTAAAATGTGACAGTTCAATGACAATTTGAATCATCTGACAGTTGAGTAACTTACAGATTTCTAAGCTCTATGCTTTTAAAGACTTCCTCAAAAGTTCTGTGCTCTTTGATCTGAATGACTACATAGGTGCATCCTGTTTAATATTTCTATTTATGGACATTAAAATTTCTCTTATATTCTAGTCTTAAAATACAAACTAATTATAACAGTTTGTTGCATATGTTAATCATGGGCATTGTTATTCCTGTTTCAAGTAACATTTGTAAGACATGGTATTTGAACAAAATTTTACATATGTATTTGTGCTAAGAATTAGAATTACATTTAAAACTATCTAAAATTCCGATTCTCACTTTTGTGCTTCCCTTCAGAGTGTTTCAATAGCTGATTAATTTTAAATGGCTTTAATAAAAATAATAACAGCTACCATGTTGAAAGCCTATAATATGCAAGGTACTTTGCTAAGTGGTTCATGCATATTACTTCATTTTATTTTCACTTAGTACTTGTGAAACAGGTGCTATTAAACACTATTTCTTTCAGATGTGAAAACTGAGGCCTAGCAAGATGAAGTAATGGTTTCAACATTCAAAAGCCAATACATAAGCAGAACCATAATTTTAATTAAAGTGTAACACACTGACTTCACAGTTTATATTTCTTGCCTTTATTCTATTTTACCTGCGAAGAATTGTCCACTCAATGTTCCAGTCCTAATTTACCTATTTCTTTCCCTTTATTGGTTTATATTTTCATAAGTCTACTAAATCTGTTGCCTTTGATGTGAACAATGAACTCTATGTTGTCAAGTGCAATGTCTTCCTCCTCTAGGTCATTTAAAACACAAAACCATCCTTTATAAACAGAATCCATATTTGACTTCGTGACTCAGCCTCTTATCTCATTGCTCTTCTTCTATGCTCACATTTCCTCCACCTTTGACCAAAATTAAAATGTTGGCATTTTCTAGGTCTCCTTCTTTTCTTTAATTGATACTCTTTTGGTGTAGATTATTAATTTGCAGAATGTAGATGATATCTGTAGTTTAATAAATTCCAAACCTAATCTCCAGCCTTTATCTCCTATAGATATTCTTTAAAAAACATACACAATGAATTTACCTCAGCCCTAAAGATTGTGTCAACTGCAGGAAAATAGATGGAACCAGATAATATTATACTCAGTGAGATCAGCCTGTCTCATAAAGTCAAGGGTTATATGTTTTCTCTTATATGTAGAAATTAGTACAAAATGAGGAAGCACAAGGGACTTCAGTTAAATGAGAAAAGAGACCAGTAGAATAAAGGAAGGGGTTTCTGTTGGAGTGGGAGGAAGATAGAAGAGAAAAAACAAGAATTGAGGACAGTAATAGTTCAAATAAGGTTATGTCTATTCAAGAAGTTTTCACTACCAATCTCACTAACACAGATGTGGAGGGAGGAAGGGAGAGCAGGGTAGGAGTGAGTATATGGAGCAAAATACACCAAGTGATGTGTGCATGTATGTTTTCTCACTCTGAATCTCACTATGATGCATAATTACATTATACTAATATAATCATGCACACACACACACACACACACACACACACATTTAAAGACCATTTATGTATAACTAAAGTGCCTATGTGACTTGTTCTCTTGGAAATCTAGTAAATATCTCAAACTCAACAAGCCCAAGCATAACTTGATTCTGTGTCCCATTACACTCCCACATTTGCTTCACCTACAGCCTTCTCCATGTCTGTTAGTAATAACATTTTCTTTCCAGTTGCTCAAGCTATTATCTAGATTTATTTTTTTATTACTACCTTTTATTTATACTTCACATTAAAAGAGTTAAGAAATCTTACCAGAGTAAGATCCAGAAAATACTCAGCATCTGACAATTTGTTCACACCTCTTCTGCTATAATTCTGACACCAGCCAACATTATCTGTGGCCTGAACTTTGTGGATGGTGCTCAGACTGACTTAGTCCTTCCAACCTTTCTACCACAAGATCCAATCTAAACACAGCAGCTGGAGTGATTCATGTAAAAAGTCAGTCGAGTGAAGTCATTCTTGGCTTAAATCCTTCTGACATTTTCTTTTCTTGTTCAGAATATTTAAGTCCTTATAATAACCCTGCAAGATTTGCAACCCCCGCTCATTTCTGAGCTTCCTTTCCCATGATCTCTCCTTTCACCTTCGTTCCAGCCACATTCACATGCTGCCTTGCTTTTCCTAAACATGCCCAGTTTACTCATGCCCCGGCGGCTTTGAACTCATGCCTCAAAGGCTTGCCTTGGCTGTTCCTTCTTCCTGGAACTTTCCTCCTCAATATCTGATGGCCAGTTCCCTTTCTTCCTTTATGTATTTGCTCAAATTTCATCTGAAAGAGGCTTACCCTGACTACACTAATTAAAAGTGCAATGTGTGTCCCATCCACAACTCTTCAGATTTCCTCATGAAATCTGTTATTTTCCAAAAGAATTTTTAACTCCTAATATATTTATTGGAGTTATTTATTTATAAATAAATGTGATTTATTATTTTTATTGATCATTATCTAATGATGTATGCATGAAAGTAGGCTCCACAAGAGCAGTGACTTATGTTTGGTCTATTCATTAATGTGATTTTTTTTTTTTTTGGTGGTACTGGGGTTCCTAGAAGCCCTTCTAACTCCGAGCTATGCTCCAAGATCTATTTTATACTTTTTATTAATTTGGAAACAGGGTCTCTTAAGCAAGCACAGCTGGCTTCGAACCTGCGCGATCCTCCTGTCTCTGCCTCCCAGGCTCAGGGATTACAAGCGTGCGCCACCACTCCCGGCTTAATGTGTTCTAAATAGCTAGAACATTTCTGTAATAGTAGTGATTAGACATAGATATAGACATCATATATATATATATATATATATATATATATATATATATATAACTATATATATAATATATATTACTACCATATGTATTGCATCTATATTATATATTATGTATCATATATTTTATATTGCATACCATACATATTATATCTTACTACTTTATGTATATTACATATCTCACTAGTATATCACATATATATTTCATGTCCTCCTCTACTTATGCTCCTCCAATAATATAAATAATATATGTACAAAATGTATATAAAATACATTTTAAATGGATGACTGAATGAATAAAAAAAGTAGAACAAGAAAGAAGTCAGGCCAAGAAAAACAAGAAAGAAAAATACAAGACTTCCGGGAAGATGGCGACCGAGAAAAGCGGGGCTTAAGAGCCCCGCTAACAACAAATCTCCATTACCACAAAATCAGCACCTTTTATAGCCAGAAAACATCACCACAGAAACAAAAAACATCACCAGGCTCCAGAGAGAAAGCGGACTCAGAACCACAGAGGAGATACACCGGCCTCACGCCCGAGGATGCAGCAGTAGCGCCATACTGCCGGCGGCAACGGTGAGTTCACCAGACGGCTACAGCAAGCCTAGGTGAGCCGCTTCGGAACAGCCAGGTGGGATTTCTCGGCGCAGGGAGCATCTAAAGCTCCCAGTGACTGAGCTCAGCACATGCTGCAGGGATTGAGTAGAACTCAAAACCAAGAAGAAATACGCCAGGCTCACAGCTGAGGGCGTAGCAGCGGCGCCATATTGCCACCAGCGGCAGCAGGAGCGAATTCACTGAGTCCAATACAGCTACATCTGTGTACTCAAGAACAGTGAGTCAAACAGAGGAGAAATACCAGTACAGTACTCCCTGGGACTTGACCCAGTGGGGGAGTGACGGTGGCAGAGTTATCACACCATAGGAGAACGTGCAACCTGGCACCCCCCACAGTCTAAAGCAGCCTCTATCGACTCTCTGGGTCGGAGACTCTGTGATACAACCCAGTAAAGGAGTAGTGGGGTCTGAGATACTACTGACTCGAGATCCAGAACACCTTAAGTGAAGTCATAGTGACCCAAGGGAAGAACCCAGAGAAGGCACAAACTTCCGAAATCATGGGAAAGAGGAATAATACTGGAGCAATGAATGCCCACAACCCCACAACATCAGAACCTGATAAAACAGAAAATCAGAGATTTCTAGAGGATCAAATCAGGAAAATAAGTGTAGAAATAATAGAGGTGCTTCGAAAAGAACTCAGAGAGAGCCAAAAAGAGATAAAGGATGCAATTAATGAAGTAAAGGCCTCGATTCAAAGCACAAAAAACCGATTAGACCACATGGAGAACAGAATCTCGCTCTTAGAAGATGATCATTCCAAAAATGAATGCATACTTTCTAATCTAGAAAAAAATATCCAACAGCAGGAATCTGACATTGAAGAAATATGAGCCCATTTTAAGAGAGCTAACCTAAGAATAATTGGAATAGAGGAGGGAAAAGAAAGTGAAACCAAAGGAATCAACAATCTCTTCAAGGAAGTAATAGCAGAAAGTTTTCCAAACATAGAGCAAGAGGTTGATACACAGGTCCAGGAAACTTATAGAACTCCCTTTAGACAGGATCGGAGAAGAGGATCCCCACACCACATAATTGTCAAAATGACCAACGTGGAAGCCAAGCAGAGAATCTTAAAGGCAACAAAAACAAAGGGCCAAGTGACATTCAGAGGCAAACCAATTAGAATCACTCCAGACTTCCCAAACCAAGTCCTGAAAGCCAGAAGGGCTTGGAGTAACATATTCCAAACTCTGAAAGAAAACAATTTCCAGCCAAAAATTTCCTACCCAGCAAAACTTTCTATCAAATTAGATGGAGAAATAAGAAGCTTCCATGACAAACAGAAACTGAAGGAATTTATGTCTTCAAAATCAGCGCTAGAGAAAATACTCAAAGAGATTAACTACAAAGAAGAAATAGGTAACACACACCAGAACCAGAGAAACAAGAGTTTCCATCCAACAGACAACTAAGATTGGTTATCTGTGGAGATTCATTACTTATGTTAGTCTTTTACCTATCTCTAAATGGTATTGTTTGCCTTTATTGTTGTTAATTTTTAGGATTTCTAGTTGGAATATTAATATACCTTCAGATATAGCATTTGGTAATATTTATCCCATTCTATTAGTAACTTTTAACTCTGTTTACATTGTCTTTGGATATACAATATTTTTTTTTTATTTTTTAGGGAGTTTGTAGACTCTTCTGTTGCCTGTGCCATTGAAATCATATCCAAGAAATCACTGCCAATTTCAATGTTGTGAGGTTTTATGACCCAGATTTTCTCCTAAATGTTTATAGTCTTAAGATTTATATTTAGCTCTTTTATCTATTTTGAGTTAATATTTGTATATGGGATTAGGTAAGGGTCCAATTTTATTCTTTTCCATGTAATTATTATTTTTCAACAATATTTAGTTAAAATATTATTATTTCTACCACCAAATGTTCATGGAAACCTTGTCAAAAATAACTTGACAATATAGGGAAGAATTTAGCTCTAGGCTTTTATTTAACTCCAATGGTTTATATATCTGCCTTTAGAATAGTACTATACTGTTTCAATTATTGTAGCTTTATATGGTTTGAAATCAGGAAATATATATCTTCTAGCTTTGTTCTTTTTCAAGATCGTTTTGGGTATCTAGAGTCCATATTCCATATTAGGATAGATTTTTTTTCTGAAAAATAAATATATAAATATATGATAGTTTCACCTAAAAAAATAGAAAAAAAAATTCTCTGGTAAGAAAGAAAGCAAAAAGAAATATTGAAATGTTATCTTTAAGTCATCAAAAGCTTGGTATCAGACAAATGAAACTGTTATGTGAGATTATCATTTTTAATTTTGGATAAATTGCTATAATACTAGATGTCAATCACTAAGCCAAGCATGGGAAGGAGGGATGGGGAGAGAATGGGGTGGGGATCGGGTGGGGGCTGACTGGCGATGTGTGCATGTATGTCTACAAAAGTTTGTATCCCACTATGATGTATGAATACATTGCACCAATAAATAAAAGAAAAGAAAAGAAAAATACAAATGTGCCAATACTTTAGGTCCAAAGACCATAATTTATCAGTTCTATAATGGGGCACTGAAGACCTAAAGTGCTTATGTGTATACATTTATTCTTTGAGTTTCATCAAGGTTCAAATTGAGTCTACTGGCCTCCGAGGCCGGGATTGGAATCCTGCCAAGGGGTTAGACTGGTGCAGGGGCCAATGGCCAGCATCGGAGCCTGGCGTGAGGCAAGTTCACTCCTGCGGCCTCCAAGGCCGGGACCAAAGCCAGCTTAGGGGTTAGACCGGTTCAGGGGCCAGCGAGACCAGAACTGGGGCCTCCCATGAGGCAAGGCCGCTGCTTGAGCCAGCGAGGTCTGGATCTGTCCACTGAGTAGCCAGGCCACTACTGGGACCATCAAGAGTGGGATTGGTACTTGCAATGCAGCATGCACAGAGAAATATCGCAGAAAATATAAATCAGATGCTTCTCTTAATCAGCAATAACTAGGAGGAAAAGGGCAACAGGAAGAGGTTGAGCTATAGAAAGGGCCCTATAGTGAAGCAACTAATGTGACCAATCAGAGGGTATGTAATACTGGAGGACGGAGCCTCTTTAAAATGCAGGAGGTACATAAACAAATGTATCAAAGTAAATCACCAAAGAAGTGTGGGATGAAGGGAGGGGGAGGGAATGGGATGGGGGCTGGAGGAGGGCTAATTGGATGATGTGTGCTTGTATATCCTCTCAAGTCTTGTACTCCAATGTGATTGATATATGACTACAATGCACCAATTTAAAAAATAAATTAATTAAAAAAAATGTACTTAACATTGTAAAAATGAGAGGCACAGTTAAGTCACTATAACCTAAATTTGTACAGAGCCTAAATAAATCTGTATAAAAGTTTTTCTGCTTATATTTTTATAAAGTAATAAAAAGTTGTTAGATAATATGCATAAATATTGCTTTATAATGCTACATACACATATGTACACACATATATAGTTTATGTATATTAATCTGTAGAAATAATTTTTGCTTTGAAAATAAAATAATTTTATAAATGCAAAAAAAAAAACAAAACAAAAAAAAAAACAAATTGAGTCTACCACAGTGCTGGCTGCAAAGTTTGATCCAGTGGTAGGTGGATCTAGTGTGTGACTGTGTAAGTGATATTCATAAGAGTCACCTAAGGGGAAAAATATACACACACACATGCACACACACACACACACACATGCATGCACACACATGCATGCACACATACACACACATGCATGCACACATACACACATCTACCTATTTCTGCCCATACTTCTAGCTAAAAAGAAGTCTCATAAGCCCTCCTTGGTGAGAAAATGGTCTTATTCAGGAAAAACATGGCTCTGAAGGTATATTTGATTTGATTCTAACCAAGATTGGTTACTATTAGAAAAGAATTTGGACAAAAGTCAAATTTCCCTGAGTTTTAGCTTTATCAATTTTATTTAAAAAGACCAATAACAGTATTGCTAAGATCATTGGAAGTTTAGACAAATTAAGATAGATGTATATAAAACTTTTTGTAATATTTTGGTATGAGGAATTCTCCTCAGGTTTAAATTGTTAGGCCAGTTAAAAGGTTTAAAAATGTACCTTTCAGCTGGGCGTGGTGGCGCACGCTTGTAATCCCAGCATTTTGGAGACTGAGACCAGAGGATCGTGGTTCACAGACAGCCTCAGCTACTTAGTGAGGCCCTCTGCAACTCAGTGAGACCAGGTTTCAAAATAAAGAATAAAAAAAAAAAAATTGGGCAGAGGTTGTAGCTTGGAGGTCAGATGCCTCTGGGTTCCATCCCCAGACTCACACACATACAAAAAAAATTAAATAAATAAATAAAATCCACCTTTCACTAGTCCCCATCTTCAAGCACCTCCAATCCCTGAAACCAAGAGCTATCTTTACAATGTTTCTCAACACAGTTAAGATGAACTAAAAAAAAATGTTTAATATTTGTTCACTATGTTAAAATAAATTGATTCTGGTACAAGGTAGACAATTAAAAACATTAAGTGATTTATGTCATATTTTCCTTAGGCTATTCTATGGGTCACAACATTTAGTGTGTTATAGACTAGGAAAAATAAAAATAAAATAATATCCAGTCCAATTAGGTAAATTAGAAAACTTCTCATGTCTAAAGCAATGTTCTTCTTCTGCTCTAGTGACAAAGTGAATGAAGGTAGATCATGGATCTCTCATACCAAAAAGACATGAATTGTAATCTTAGTTCCCTGGTTATCATCTGTGTGGTTTCTTGTGTGCTGGTTCACTTCTCAGATCCTTTTGGAGTTGTCATTCTTTCTCAAAATGAATCTTAATATAATTGCTTACAAGATTTACTGTGAATATTAAATAAAGTATCACATGTGAAAGTGCTCAATATCTGAGGTTGTAGTAGTAAACACTGTCTTCCCTTTTCCTATATTTATTCATTGTTTTTTGTTGATAATCTAGTCCTTGCACTTTTAAAATTGTCCTTCTGCCTATCCTCTTCTTTTAGAGTATTTGAGTTTTGTTTTTTTATTCTCTCTAAAAGTTTAGGCACTATCTTTATCAGGAGGATTGGGTCAAGTTCAGGCTCCAGGACCCCAGAGTATCAGGATCCCCCCATTGAGTCCCAAAACACAAAGCATGATTCTCTGCATCTGAAATTTTAAGTATATATCTAGAAACAAAGTGCAGCCCCGTCAGGCAAATGAAAAAGGATGATATCTTAATTTCCCACTCTGTTGAGTTTTCTAGATTTTGTGGGGCAGGAAACATTTATTTCCTAGGGGACTAACTCAGCCCTTTGGGTAGCTGAATTTCTGAGCCACCCTGGGCTAGATTATCGACTTATAGTCAGTGGGTAAATATAGAAGGAGATGATAAAACTGAAAAATTATATGTGAACCTTGAAGATTAAAGAACAGCGTATTTAGAAACTTAAAAAATATAGGTTCAGAAAGAAGCCTTGAAGTTAACAACAAAATAAGAAAGAAGGTAACAGTATTTCACATATGAAAAGACATGGAGATATAACTCACAAGTTTTTTATGTCACTTATTTTCCTTTCACTGGCTAACTGGGTTTTGCTGTGACTCTGGCTTAGAAGACCTGGTGCAATTTAGATAGTAATGACATAAGTAACCTGAGGGAAGGTCAAGAATCCTGTTAACTCATATATCATTCTTTCATTCATTCAAAGGATGCAGAATCTAAACACCAAGTGTTCAAAAAAAAAATCCTGTGTTTATTTGATTTCGATTTTCCCTGCTTCTGCAAGAATACTGACACAAAGTGAGTATGTTACAAATATTTGCTGAATAGAAGAATGTTTTCCCTAGAGGGCTGATATTTGGAGGTTTTGTTCTAAATGTAAAGTGACTTTGTTCTCCCCAGCACACTGTGGATGTTAACCTTCATTCTACTTCAAACATATCCTGATAAGGTTGTGCCCCACTCAGCATCTCCCGACCTTAGTGGAAGGCCTTGAATGGGAGGACAAGCACATCATCTTTACTAAGAAGGTTAGATGCTCAGGCTTAGTACTGCTTTGTGATATTTGAGAGATATCAAAGGCCAGGACTCTATGGCCACTGCTCAAAGGAAAAACTAAGGCCTTGTAGAACCTTCATGTGTCATTGACAGTGTTGTTAAACATTGCAATGCAGAATGAAGGGTTGCAAAGCACAACTCAGAAATTTACAAGGTCTGCCTGGAAATGAGACAGACTTTCAATCGATTTATCATGGCACTCACCATGCTTGCTTCAAGGTAGAAGGAACCATAAATACAGGGGATGAGAGTGAATCTGAAGTTTGAGCATTTTAATTTAGAAAAATAAATATGTGGGCCTCAGAGGGGTCATTGTCTTCTGGCAATTTCTTTGATTGTCATTTGTCATCTTTCTGGCAGCTGGTGGAACTGCAGGTTGCAAAGGCATGTTGCTGAGTCTGGAGAGAGGCACAGCACCAAGCTTACTCATATATTTCAGATTACAAGACCCTTGAAGAAGAATCTTTAAGATCCACTTGTCTAACCCACTGATCATATTCATGTAAAATTAAATCATCCAGTATATTTTGTTTTGTGTTAGTCATGTGATTAAAAATTTATCATTCTTTATTGCACTGAATTGATTGTGTTGTGCAATATTTCAATTTGGTGCTTAATCATAGGTACTATTGTTTTATTTTAAACATAATTTTTGAAAGACACCAAAGAAAATGCCTAAAATTTTTCTGGGGATAGAAATATAAGACATATACTTTTAAAGCTATCTTGATGTTCCCTTTAATATTTTCATTTTTGTTTTCCTAGTTAATTCTAATCTGTAAACATAAACCATAACTTTTCTGCTTTCCAGGTAGTATTTGGAAGATATGGTTTTATGATAAATACATTATGGTCTATGGACTCATACTTTATCTAGTCTTGCAATTTTGGAGAAACATACACAACATTTAATACTACAATTATAAGATAAAAGAGTAATAAACAGGGGTCTGTTGTACATCAGAAGAGAAAACCATTGGCTACTAAGCTCAAATGGGCTAGGAGGAGGAGAGAAAGAAATATGTTTTGATAAGGTCACTTTTGTTAAAGAAAATCTGTTTTAAAAGACACTTCCAGGCCCCAAAGGCACAAGAACAAAAAGCAAATCAATATGGGAGATTGCATAAAACTGAAGAGCTTCAGCACAGCAAAGGAAACTATTCAGAACCTCAACCGAGAGCCAACAAAATGGGAGAAAATTTTTGCCAACTACTGCTCCAATAGAAGAATAATATTTAGAATATACAATGAACTCAAGAAATTCAGCACTAAGAAAACAAATAATAAAATAAAAATTTGATTTATCCCAGAAGAAGATAAATTTAAAAATGGGCAAATGATTTAAATAGACCTTTCATGAAGGAGTAAATTCAAATGGCCAATAAATGCATGAAAAAATGCGCAATATCATTAGCAATCAGAGAAATGCAAATCAAATACCCCCTGAGATTTTACCTAACTCCAACTAGAATGGCAATCATTCAAAACACAAAGACAACAAATGCTTAAGAGGATGTAGAGAAGTGGAAACTGTAAAACATTGTCGATGGGATTGCAAATTAGTGCAACCACTTTGGAAAACAGTATGGAGAATCCTCAGAAGAATGGGAATGAACTTACCATATGATCCAGCAATACTATTTCTGGGTATCTACCCAAAAGAAAGAAAAACAAACTACCAAACTAATGCAGGCATATCTATGTTTATAGTTGTATAATTTACTGTTGCCAAACTATGGAATCAGCCAAGATGTCCATCAACAGATGAATGGATTACAGAACTGTGGGATATGTATACAATGGAATTTATTTAGCTGTAAAGAAAAACACAATTAAATCATTTATACGGAAACAGATGGAACTGAAGGACATTATGCTAAGTAAGATTAGTCAGTCACACACAAAAAATAAGAAATCAGATGCTATCCCTAATATGTGAAAGCTAGGGAGAAATACATCATAGAAGGAACTCTAGATGAAGAAGGAGATTCTATAGATGAGCAAATAAGTTGAACTGAGGAGATGGGGGAATGGAAATTCTCTAATGCATATGATGTATTTAAAAAAAACATTTCAAAGTAAATCACTAAGCGAAGCACGAGAAGAAGGGATGTGGAGAGAATGGGGCAAGAATTGGGTAAGGGCTAAATGGGTGATGTGTGCAGGTATGTTTCTATCATCTTGTATCTCATTAAAATGTATGACTACTATTCACCAGTAAAAAAATTTAAAAAGACACCTTCATTGTTTTCTTCCCATAGAAAATATAGTTAAATTGATGCAGTTGTTTTGACCTTGGAATTATCTGGTTTGGCCAGTTAGATGCTGTTCATGATATTAAAAATGTTTTTAAAATATTTCTAAATGATAATTACAATAGATGATCTTAAATCTTATTTTTTCTGTAGTCTACCCATGACCGTCATATTCTCTGATTCTTCTCTCATTGGTGGCAAGGATATATGGTAGAATTTGAGGATAGGCTGGCTCACTCATTTTAAGACGTTTGAGATTTAGGTTCACACACACACACACACACATACACCCTAACCCTCATGGTTTTGCTTTTCAATGATCTGTAATAAACCATGGTCCAAAATTATCAAATGGGAAATTTCAGAAATAAATGTAAGCCATCCTCTTGTCCAGCTGACCCATGCTACACATGCTACCCATCCATCAGTCACTTAGGAGCTATGTATGTTAATAGATTAACTGTTGGGCAGTCATTTCTGAAAAATTACCTCATCACTTGCTGTTATAGTTTGGTATGAAATGTTCCCTAAAGAGCTCATTTATTAATGTTTGGAGTTGATGTGATTGAGTCATGAGAGTTGTAATTCCAGAAGTGAATAAATCCATTATTCATTATAATGAGTTTATCTAGGTTGTGACCCAAACCAATAGGGTATGGCTTGAGGTGAATCCTTGAGGGTGTGACCTTGAGGATATATAAATGGTTCCCCCTCCCCTTGCTCTCTCTCTTGCCTCTGGCCTCCATGATGTGAGGCAAACAATTTATGTGCTCTCCCTCTCTTTGACTCCCATCACCATGCCCTGAGATCCATGGTCCCCAGCCTCATACTGACAGAATCTGAAACCATTAGAAAATAAATCTTCTTTCCTCTAAGTTGTGTGTCAGTGTTTTATTTAGATCACATCTGCAAGAATTCTGAACAGAACATTTGTTTTTTAACCTTTATTTTACTTAAGAATAATTCCAAAGTGCAAGAGTTGTGATAATGGCCATTCTGAGAAGACATGGAATGTTTCCTTTTAGTAAAATGTTAAAAGCTCTTGGATTAATAAGGGAAGAAAAAAGTCTTATTGAGATTGCTAAGATCCTAGTATATTGTTATAATTGTTCTAATTTATTTCTAAGTCTCATTTTATAAATTAAATTTCATTAATTATATGGAACAGAACATACGGAGTCTATTACTATCTACTGTTTTAGGCAAAACATGGGGGGATCTTAAAACACAATTCTTATGCCTAAGGGGGAACTACTGCAAACAGCTTTCTGAGGAAAACTTTGCATGGTATAAAGCTCATCCACTTAAATTACTCAATTCAGTGGTGTTTAGTATTTTATAAAGGCATAAATTAAGACCATAGTCTTTTACCATAATTGCATCAACCAAAATTTTAGAATCTCATTATTCCAAAAAATATAATTTCCACTGCCAATTACTCCCCCTCTGCCTCTCAGCTGTTTCTCCTTAGGATCAATATCATTTCTATCTCTACATATTTTTCTCTTTTGAATATAATATATAATATGTGATCACTTGGAATGGGCTTCTTTCATTTAGGAGAATGCTTTTGAGGTTCATCTACATTGTCACATGTAACATTAGTTCATTAATTTTTATTGCAATATATTTTATTGCATAAATATATCACATTTTCTTATTCACTACTCAGTTGACTGATATGTGGGTTATCTCCACCTTTTTATAATATGCATAATAATGCATATATATATATATATATATATATATATATATATATATATACACACACACACACACACACACACACACAACACACACACATACAGATTTCATGAAAACCTGTGGTTTCATTTCTCTTGGACATATACTCAAGAGTAGAACTGTTGGAACATATGATAACTGCTTTTAATATTTGTGGAAATGATTTATATTTAATAGTGTATTTATTTTTGCTTTTAAAATTTATTGAAATTTAAATGGAATGCAGCTAAATAAAGAGTTACAGATTCATTGTACTCAGTTCAACAAATGAGCATGTATCATGCCTTTCAAAGAAGAAATAAGACTAGATGCTATCCACAGAAAGGTCATGATTTAGAGAGAAAGACAAACATGTTTATTTAAAAATGTTAGGAATCATAAGAGAGCAGGTAGAATGCAAATGTATAGGAAAGTCAAGAAAAACATCTAAGAAGAGAGACTAATGTTACCAGAAGCTGGTAGGGCAGGGAGAAGGAAGAAATGCATTGTAAAGCAAGAAATCATCACATCCTGAGGCATGAATCAGGTGGGTGAAAGGTACAGCAAATTCACTGGAAATCAAGCAACACCAACATGACCAGGAGACTAGTTAGGAAGGAGGTGGCAGCAGGTGACTGAATAACCTCAGACCTTAGAAGAATGCTTCAAGAGAATTATTATTCATTTATTTTCTTTTATTCTTGAAAGGAATAATACAGAAAAACAACAAGAAAATGCTTTGAGAACACAACTGGCTATGAAAAATTTTATCATTATTAAAGCACTTATAAAAAAGCAATACTTTATTTTTAATTCAAACTATCCAGTATTACAATTTTATTTTTATGTTAAAAGTCATCAGTGAAGATTGTAGACAATTTGAAACATACTGAAGTGTAAAAAGTAAAAATCAATAGTAATCTTACAACCTAGTAACAACCAATTAAAACATTTTGAAGCTATCTATATCCATTTGTATATTATAGCTACTATACAGTTAGAATTTTAAAGAGGGAGCACACTTGTAATCTCCATGCTTGGGAGGCAGAGACAGGAGGATCGCGCAGTTTTGAAGCCAGCCTTGCTGGCTTAAGAAACCTTATTTCCAAATAAAAATATAAAACTAGGTCTGGGAGTGTATCCCAGAGGTAGAATGGTTTCCGGGAACCCTAGTACCACCAAAAACAAACAAACAAAAAAAAAAAAAAACAAAGGAATTTTAAAGAGGGATATGTTTCTTAAAGAGGGGTTATCTATAAAATTGTTTTAGCTGATTTTTATAATTAAAACTATATTATAAATATTTTTCTGATTATTCATATATTCTCCAGGACTGAGATTTTTAAAACCATGTATAATTTCACCACAAGGAACAACTGAATGGTTAATCAAATCTCTTATAAATGGTTATTTATGATGACATTCTCTTAACCCATTATAATCTATGAATGTCTTGATATTCTAAATGGTCTCTTGATATGGATAATTGTTCACTAAAATTATTTTACCTGGAATAATTAAAATATATATTGAAAGAGAAAACTTTTGTGAAAAAGGAAGAAGGCATTTTATGCATTTTGCAGATAAAAAAAACTCTAGAAAAAATAGTGGAGCTAGTGGCAAGGACAGTAATTGTTGGCTTTGATTGCCTCAAAAATTTAAGCAGCAAAACATTAAAAAATAAAAAAAGATACCAAGCTTTTGATAACTTAAAGATAACATTTCAATATTTCTTTTTGCTTTCTTACTTACCAGAGAATATTTTTTTTCTTTTTTTTAGGTGAAACTATCATATATTTATATATTTATTTTTCAGAAAAAAATCTATCCTAATATGGAATATGGACTCTAGATACCCAAAATGATCTCGAAAAAGACCAAAGCTAGAAGATATATATTTTCTAATTTCAAACCATATAAAGCTACAATAATTGAAATCATGTAGTATGTGAGATTATCATTTTTAATTTTGGATAAATTTCTATAATACTAGATGTCAACCACTAAGCCAAGCATGGGAAGGAGAGATGGGGAGGGAATGGGATGGGGATCGGGTGGGGGCTGACTGGGCGATGTGTGCATGTATGTCTACAAAAGTTTTTTGTATCCCACTATGATGTATGAATACAGTGCACCAATAAAAAATTTTAAAAAATAAATAAAAAATAAAATAAACCCAGGCAGAGTACTCACAAGATACAAAGAAGAGCTGATATTCTTAATGCCTGTGAATAAATACACATATTTTAAGCAGCAGCAGTAAGTGTTCTTAATATCAAATGTTGTAAGTGACCATGTGTAAGAGATTTGATAATTTAGTCAGCTTTTACTTATGGTGAGTTTTCCTTACAGTGAAATTCTATGTGGTCTTAAAATGGAGAACAAGTGCGACTTTTCTTTCTTTGATAAAGTCAAACACCTAATAAAAATTTAAAAATTGTTTCTTATTTGTGATAAAAAAAGAAAAAACATATTAATCAAAATCTGAATCATTCTTTTGCACATCTAACTAACAAAGTTAAAAGCCAATCATTTTCATCTGGAGGAGGTGAGTGGCTAGCATGAGTATGTCCAGCTCTCTTGGTGTAAGTGCAATGGTCAAGACTCTTAAGCACAGCACATGCCTTTAAAACATTTGTGCTTAGAAGAAAAAAAAATTGCAACTGTGGGGCACAGCACATCTCAGTAGCTGGAACAAATAAAGTTCAACTACTGAGAAGGCAACATCTTGACTGACAAAATAAACAAAGCAGCGAAAGATACTCATGAACAACAACCACAAAAAATTGAATTAAAGCAGAGGGAAATCCAGTGCTCTGAACATGAATTTCAGTGATCTGAACATGAGATCCACTACAGAAAGCTGTAGCACATGACTGACATGGAGTGGCAGTCAGCTTCATCTTGGGCCACCAGCCCAAATCACATTTACCAGCTCCAATACACAAATGACAGGAAACAAAAATAATATTTCAATAATAACCTTGAATTTCAAAGGACAACTCACCAATTAAAAGACATAGACTAGCAATGTGGATTTAAAAACATAATCCAAATATATGCTGTTTGCAAGAAACTCGTCTTATAGCTAAAGACATTCATAGGCTGAAAGTGAAAGGATGGAAAAAGATATATCATGCTAATAGAGACCAAAAACAGGGAGGGGTAGCAATGCTGATATCCAACAAAACTGACTTTAAGCTAAAACACATCAGAAGAAATAAAGCAGGGTGCTTTTTTATTAAAAAATATTCACCAAGAATATTTTGATATTCTTGATGATATATTAATTATTATATGTTATATATAATTATATATATGACAAATATATATTTGATAGTAATGATAGTAATATAATAATAATATAATGATAGTAATATAATGATGGTAAATGTTTATACCCTAAATATGGGTGTACCTACATTTGTAAAACAAACCCTTCAGACATCAGATCTCAAATAGATCCCAATACAATAATATTGGGAGGCTTCACACTACTCATGCCACAAGATCAATCTTCAAGGCAAAAGATGGGTAAAGACTCTTCAGAACTAAAGAAAACTATAAACCAAATGGACCTAATAGAAATATACAGAATAGTTCAACCAGAAACAGAAGAATACACATTCTTCTCAGGAGCCCAAGAAACCTTCTCTGAAATAGATCACATCCTGGGCCACAAAGCAAGCACAAGCAAATTCATAAGATGTAATATAATTACCTGCATCTTTCCAGACCACAATGTAATGAAAGTAGAAATCAACAACAGGAAGACCAAAAGAAACTATTTAAGTACATGGAGATTGAATGAAACATTATTAAATGATGAGTGAGTACAATCAGAAATAAGGGAAGAAATATAGAAATTTCTGGAATTAAATGAAAGTAGAGACACAACATACAAAATTATGGGACACTCTAAGGCTGTGTTAAGAGGAAAGTTTATAGCATTGTGTACCCACATAAGAAGAACAGAGAGTTGTCAAGTAAACTACCTAATGACAAATCTCAAGGATATAGACAAACTGCAACAATTGAATCCCAAAGCCAGCAGAAGGAAGAACATAATTAAAATCATAGCAGAAATAAATAAAATAGAGAATAAAAAATACAATTCAAAGAATCAACAAAATAAAAATATGGCACTTGAAAAGATGAATAAGATTGAAAACACCCTGGCCAACCTCACCAAAAGAAAGAGAATTAACTCAAATAATTAAAATTGGAAATGAAAAGGGAGACATCACCATAGTGGGGAAATTAGAAGGATTATCAGAAACTATTTTGAAATTTTATATCCCAATAGACTGGAAAACATGGAAGAAATTGATAGATTTCTAACCAGATATAACCTACCTACACTGAAGCAAGCCTAAAGCAACCAATAGCAAGCAAAGAAATAGAAACAGGAATAAAAATTATGCCATCAAATAAAAAGCCCAGACCCTGATGGGTTCCCAGCTAAATTCTATAAAAAATTCAATAAAGAACAATCTCAACACTTCACAACTTGTTCAGGGAAATCAAAAGAGATGGAATTCTCCCAAACTCCTTCTATGAGGTAAGTATCACATTAATATCAAAACTAAATAAAGATATCTCAAGGAAAGAAAATTACAGGCCAATATTCTTAAAGAACATAGATGCAAAAATTCTAAACAAAATACTAGCTACATACATTCAAAACCATATCAAGAGAACTGTACATCACAACCAATTTGGTTTCATCCCACAAAAGCAAGGCTGGTTCAACATACATAAATTAGTACATGTTTTTCACCACATAAATAGAACTGAGAACAAAAATGACATGATTATATCAATAGATGCTGAAAAATCATTTGACAAAATCCGACACCCATTCATGTTAAAAACACTGTAGAAAACTGGAATAGAAGGAATGTATTTCAACATCCTTAAGACAATATAAAATAAACACAAAGCCAACATCATATTAAATGGGGAGAAAGTAAAAATATTTTCTCTAAAATCAGGAACAAGACAAGGATGCCCACTATCACCATTCCTTTTCAATATAGTTCCTGAGACTCTTGCTACAGCAATAAGACAAGAGAAGGATATCAAAGGAATTCAAATATAAAAACAGAAATTAAAATTATCCTTGTTTGCAGATGACATGATTCTTTATCTAGAAGACCCAAAGAAGTCAACCAAAAGAATACTGGAGCTGACTAACCAACTCAGCAAAGTTCCAGGATACAAAATCAACCTAAAGAAATCAGTTGCTTTTCTTTATGATAAAAATGAATCCATGAGGAAATAAAGAAAACAATCCCATTTATAATAACCTCAAAACGAATAAATACCTAGGAATAAACCTAACCAAAGTTGTAAAATACCTCTACAATGAAAACTATAAAACACTAAAGAAAGAAATTGAAGACGACTTTGGAAAATGGAAAGATCTCCCTTGCTCATGGATAGGCAGAATAAATATCATCAAATGGCCATGCTGCCAAAAGTGATCCTCAGATTCACTGCAATTTCTATCAAAATACCAATGAAATTTTTCATAGAACTACTTAGGAAAATTAGTCATGAATTTTATATGGAGAAAGAAAAGACCTAGAAGAACCAAATCTATTCTCAGCAATAAGAACTATGCAGGGAGCATCACAATCCCTGACTTCAGATTAGACTACAGAGCAATAGTAGTAAAACAGCATGGTATTGGCACAACAAAAGGCATCCAGAACAATGAAACAGAAGTTACAGAAACAATCCCATACACTTATAGTCAATTGATCTTTGACAAAATGGCCAGACACATACACTGAAGAAAAGACAGTTTTTTCAACAAATGGTGCTGGGAGAACTGGGTATCTATCTGTAGAAAGATAGAACTAAAACCTTACCTCTCACTGTCCACAGGAATCAATTCAAGATGGATCAAAGACTTAGAAACTAGACCAGAGACTGTGAAGCTACTAGAGGAGGACATAGGCTCAACATTCCAAAATATAGGCACAGGCAGTAACTTTCTCAACAAGATGTCCATAGTACAGGAAATTAAAGCAAGAATTAACAAGTGGGATGGCATCAAACTAAAAAGTTTCTTCTCATCAAAGGAAACCATCAAGAACCTAAAGAGAAAGCCTATAGAATGGGAGAAGATCTTTACCAGCCACTACTCTGATAGAGGGCTAATATCTAGAATATACAAAGAGTTCAAAAGTCTCTAAACTAACAAAACAACCCAATTAAGAAATGGGCAACAGAACTGAATAGACACTTCACAAAAGAAGAGATACAAATGACCAATAATTACATGAAAAAATGTTCAACACCATTGGCCATCAGGAAGATGCAAATCAAAATTATGCTGAACTACATCTAACCCCAATCAGAATGGCAAGCATAAAGAAATTAAATAACAACAAAAGCTGGCGAGGATGTGAGGAAAGAGGAACTTTTTTACACTGTTGGTAGGCATGTAAACTAGTTCAGTGCAAACTATGGAAATCAGTATGGAGATTCCTTAGAAAACTGAAAATGGATCCACCATATGATCTGGATATATCACTCCTGGGTATCTTTCCAAAGTGGTTGAAATCAGAGAATTACATTAACATATGCATACCCACGTTCATAGTGGCACAATTCATAATAGCCAAAATATGGAACCAACCTATGTCTCCATCAAAAGATGAATGGATTGCACAATTTGGGAAATACATACAAATGGAATTCTACTCAGCAATGAAGAAGAACAAAATCATATCTTAAATCTGCAAAACAATTCCATGCAGGATTTCCTACACACACACACACAAAAAAAAAAAAAAAAAAAAAAAAAAACTTAGGAATAAACTTAACCAAGGAGGTAAAAGACCTCTACAAATAAAATTATAAAGCATTAAAAAAAAGCCGGGTATGGTGGCACACACTTGTAATTCCCGCACTAGGGAGGTGGAGAAAGGAGGATCACGCAGGTTCAAAGTAAGCCTCACTGACTTAATAGACCCTGTTTCCAAATAAAATTATAAAATAGGTCTGGGAGTGTAGCCTGGAGGTTGAAGGGTTTCCAGGAATACCAGTACCACCAAAAGAAAAATAAAACCATTGGGAAAAAAAATCAAAGAAGATCTTAGAAGATGGAAAGATCTTCCCTGTTCATGGGTAGGGAGAATAAATATTATCAAAATGGCCATATTCCCAAAAGTGATCTACAGATTCAGTGCAATACCCATAAAGTTATCAAGATCATTCCTTACAGACATAGAAAAATCAGTTCTTAAATTCATTTGGAACAACAAAACCCCAGAATAGCCAAAGTAGTTCTCAGCAACAAAAACTTTGCAGGAGGAATCACAAATACCTGATTTTAAACTATACTACAAAGCCACTGTAATAAAAATACAACATAGTACTGGTACAAAAACAGACATATAGACCAATGGAGCAGGATAGAAGACTCAGAAACAATCCACACACTTTCAGCCATTTGATATTTGATAAAGAGGCCAAAAACATACACAGGAAGAAAGATAGTCTGTTCAACAAATGGTGTTGGCATAACTGGTTAACCATGTGCAGAAAATTGGTAATTAATCCCACTTTTTCACCCTGTGCAAGAGTCAATTCGAGAAGGATCAAAGACTTGGAAATTAGACCAGAGACCTTGAGGCTCCTTGAAGAGGCCATAAGTCCAACACTGCAACACATAGGCACAGATAAACACTTTCTCAACAAGACCCCAATGGCACAACAAACTAAAAGGTGAATCATTACATGGGACTGCATAAAACAGAAGAGCTTCTGTTTAGGAAAAGAGACTGTCAGGATCTTCAACCAAGAGCCAAAAGAATGGGAGAAGATTTTTGCCACCCATGCCTTAAATAGAGGACTAATATCTAGAATATACAAAGAGCTTAAGAAACTCAACACTAAAAAAAAAAATAATCCAATAAAAAATGTGCAAGTGAACTAAATAGACACTTCACGAAAAAAGAAATTCAAACGGCCAATAAATGCATGAAAAAAATGTTCAACATCATTGGCAATCAAAGAGATGCAAATCAAAACAACCCTGAGATTTCACTTAACTCCAACTAGAATGGCAATCATTCAAAACACAAACAACAACAAATTTTCATGAGGATGTGGAGAATTGGGAGCCCTAAAACATTGTTGGTGGTATTGCAAATTAGTGCAACCACTTTAAAAAACAGTATGGAGAATTCTCAGAAGAATGGGAACTAATTTACCATTCGACCCAGCAATACCTCTTCTGGGTTTCTATCCAAAAGAAAGAAACTAAACTACCAAACTAATCCATGTGTATCTATGTTCATAGCTGCACAATTCGCCATTGTCAAACTATGGAAACAGCCAAGATGTCAATCAACAGATGAATGGATTACAAAACTATGGTGTATGTACTCAATGGAATTTTACTCAGCCATAAAAAAACAAAATTACACCATTTTCAGGGAAATGTGTGGAACTGAAGGACATTATGCTAAGCAAGGTTAGTCAGTCGTAAAAAGTAAGAAAACAGATGCTTTCACTAATATGTGAAAACTAAGGTGAAATGGGTCATAAAAGGACCTCCAGGTGAAAAAGGAGATCCTATAGAGGAGCAAAAAAGGCAACCTAACTGAGGAGATGGGAGGGTGGAAGAAGGAAACTCTCTAAAGAACATGATGTACATAAAAGAAAAAAAAACATGTATTTGTCAACCACTAAACCACAAATGGGAGGTAGGAAAGGGGAAGGAAATGGATGGAGAAGGGCAGGTTTCAATGGGGCGATGTGTGCATGTATATCTACACAAGTTTTTTTTTTATCCCATTAAGATGTATGAATTCAATGAACCAATAAAAAAAGAAAGAAGATGGAAAAGACCTGAAGAACATTATGTTAAGTGAGATTAGCCAAGCACAGAAAGAGAAGGGATGTATGTTTTCTCTACTATGCCCAAACTAGGGAGTATTAGGGATATGAGGGGGACTCATGATAATGGAGGGAAAACCTCAGCAAAGCTAGAAAGTAGGTAGGTAAGGAAGAAGACTGAGGGTGTTTAATGGAGGAGCCACATCTGAATATGTGCAAAAGTGTGAATGTAGCATGGTCAACCTGGACACTCATTGTTGGGAGGAAGAAAAGAGGAAACAGAGGGGAGGAGGGCACAAAACACTGTGTGAAAGTATTCCTTTCCAATATTATCCACATACAAGTAATAAAAAATGTTTGTGCTTAATGATGCAATCTAAGATGTTTTCAGCACCTGAGACAAACATTTCTTGCCAAAGATATTAATATCAGGTATTTTTATACTCTAACATGTATTTTCAGTATCAGAAAGTAATCATTATAGTTTTAAATAAGACATATGTAATAAAATATTTTTTCACTAAGATTGTTAGCTTCAAATTTTTATAAGAAATTTTGTATTATAAACTATATATGAAAAGTCAAAGTACAAAGCTACTTATAAATTATGATATGTTACCATTTTTAAAGCATAAAGAAGACTTAGAGGAAGATTTGTGATGCTAAAGTTGGTTTTTTCTAGGAAGTAAGCTGCAGTTAACTGAGATTTAAAACAATTTTTTTCTCTGTTTCTGTTTTGTGTGTGGGGGCACTGGGGATTGAACCTAGGGGCATTTTACCTGAGCTACACCCCAGCCCTTTGCTTTGAAATGGGATGTCTTGAGTTCTTTGTTTGGAAACTGGATGTCTTGAGCAGTATTCTCTTTGATGTACCCAATAAGGCTGACCATACAAGTTAGATGAAGGAAAATGTATTTACTCACAGTTTTTGAAGGTTTCAGAGGTTTAGTCTGTGTCAGGCTAAGTTCAGGGCACAGTGGTGGGAAATTGAGGGAGGGAGAGATTGAAAATCTTTTCTCTCACATTATGGAGGCTAGGAGTAAAAAGGGAGCAGGGGGAAGAGAGAACCTTATAGAATTTTCAAGGCCACACCCCCAGAGATCCTTCTTTAGAAACCAAGCCCCACTTCCATCATTGCTACTTTGTTTTCATAAGAACTAGGGCAATATTACAAATCCAAACTATTACACAGATTTTTTCTGAATTTCTGAGAGTCTCACCAAGTTGCTGAAGTTGGTCTTGAATCTGCAATCCTCCTTTCTCAGCCTTCCAAGTAGTGGGATTGCAGGCATGAGCCACCATGCCTGGCTTTACTGTTTCTTAAATCCTGTTTTCACACTAGTTAGGTACCTTGAGATAGATGCTTGTGCTAGGCAATATCTACAGGAAGAATAACAGCAAGAATATTTCCTTAGTTCTATTATTTGTGGCTTAGTGGGTTCTAAATCCACCATGTAACTTGAATATGTGGATAGCATTCTTGCTCTGTGCTGAGCCCTACTCATTGAGAAACTCTGTCTAATTCATATCAGTCTCTCACTGAAGGCCTGAGCTCATTTCCACAGCTTCAGTTGACTGGATTCTGACTTACATAACTAAATTTCTTGAGCCTGAAGCTGGCCTCACCAAATCTTCTACCTTCTTGATTTTCTGCCCCAAAGTGACCATATGATTGGAGGGTGGAAAGTGTTAGATATCTTCCTAGAATTTTCTTCTCATACATCTAAAGAGTATATCTTGGTTACACTTTTGGACATTGAAAAGTACACTAATTGTGAGTAACAAAGGGTATTGTATTGTAGAACAACTCCTGTGTATTAGATATAGTACTAAGGATTTTTATGTGGGCTGCATCCTTTAGGATAATAACCCTGCCTGTAGGTAGGGTGTCCACACAGAACAAGGCACTTTTCCTATGAGATGCCAGTCAATGGTCATTGTATTTCTACAGATAAATATTTGTTTTCCAAATGTAGTCTGAGTTTCTGAATGGCCAATCTGTCTCATAAGTTATCTGTAATTCTACCCTGAGGCTCATGTTTGGTCCTCTTCAGTAAGCATTTGTTAAAAGTCCCAAGAACAGTAAGTGACAGCTGTAATTTTAATGCTTATTGATATGATTTCAAGGTAAAAATTTCCACACTTTCCAAGTGGATTAAGGGGAGTCATCTATCATAAGTTACTTCCTTACCTGGAAGCAAAGGCCATCGATTTCCTGAGTCTAATATGAGTTGAAATCTAGGATCCCACCACTAGTTGGATGTGTTAGAGTCCCACAGAGCAGAAGGTGGAGGGCAAATAGAAGAAACCCAAAGGCATGAGCTCAGAAGACCTCCCTGAGCTTGTGGGTGCAGATGACAGGGCCATGGTAGACAAGTCCCACTGTGCTCATGTTGGCAGGTGCTCTGCTCTGAGGACAATGGAGGACCTTCTGCTGCAAGTGATGCATCACAAGATGGAAAGCAGTGTGTGACTTTAGAAAAACTTATGGACACATTTGATCTTTAGATTTGTGCTGTGCAATACAAATAGACTAAATGTCCTATATATTATTATACATTTTTCTGGTAGCCACATTTTAAAAGTTTAAAAGGTAGGTAAAATTAATTTCTTAATTTTAATCACACACTTTATTTAATTTAATGTAACCTAGCTATTATCATATAACATGTGGTTGTTGCTATAAAAATTAGTTAAGGAGAAAGTTTGCCTTCCTTTTTCTGGATTTATTCCTTGAAATGTGGCTTGTGTTTTACCCTTACCCATCTCACTTTGAACAAGACACATCCATGAGTTCTTCCTCATGGCAAGTGGTGGCTGTATGAGACAGGGTGACTCTACACTTCATGCTACCTTCTTGAATCCTAAAATTTAGGATTCAGGCTTGCTTGGGACCCAATATAGTATGGGCTGTGCAAAAGGCTTCTGTGGGTGACCTACATTTTTGTGCTTCTATGTATGTACTATACACTGAATTTAAAGCTCAAGAAAATTTAATATATACACAATCTCATTTAATCAGTGCTACAATATATGTAGGTTTTATAGTATCTATCACACAGATGAGAAAACTAAAGTACTGTCAGTCTGCTGAAATCCTGCAATAATGTGCCACAAACTGGATGGATTAAAATTCAGAAATAAAATTCTGAAGATCAGGAGTATGAATGAAAGCCATGTGTTGTATCCTCTCTCTCTCTCTCTCTCTCTCTCTCTCTCTCTCTCTCTCTCTCTCTCTCTCTCTCCTATTTGTTTATATTTATTATTTATTTATTTATTGGTATTGGGTACTGAACCCAGAAGCATTCTACTTCAGAGCTATACACTAATCCTTTGAAACAGGATTTACTAAGTTGCTGAGGGTCTCACTAAGTTGCTGAGAGTTTTGCTAAGTTTCTGAGGTTGGCTTTGAACCTGCAATCCTCCTTTCTTAGCCTACCAAGCACTAGTATTACAGGCATGCTCTGCCACACCTGGAGGACCAGGTCTATCTGAAGGCATTTGGTCTTCACCTAGCTTCTGATAATTCCTTGGTTTGTGGCAGCATAACCCCAGTCTTTTCATGGTATTCTTGCTGGTTATATAAACACCCAAGTGCATTATACCACTAAATTCTACCCCAGCTCTTCTTATGAAAAGTCAGGGTATCATCAAGTTCCCGAGGCTGACATCAAACTTGTAATCCTCCTGCCTAAGCCTCCTGAGTAGCTAGTACTACAGGCATGTGCCACTAAACCCAGCTTGACACACACATTTTGGAGAGACCTTCAAATTATTACCCAGAGGCATGAAGAGATAATCATCAATCACCCTGCTTTAGACTGACTGGTTTTGCTTATGATGTGTTTGCATATTCTTATGTCTGTGTCTGAGTTTATATAGATGTGTTTCTCTTTATTTTTTTTTTTTGTGGGGGAGCACTTATCACTCCAGTCTCCAGGCATATAGAAGGCATTCAGCAAGTATTTTCTAAAAAATGTAAAAGGAATTTAAAAAGCAAATTTCTTACAAAGTAGGAACCACATTGGTGTTATCACTGTCATATCAGGGAGGTACATACCTTTTATGGTTTGTCCTTTCTTTGGCTAAAATCCCTTATTCTCAGGCTTTCTAATACTGATTATAAATTCCATCTGGATAGAAACTTGGCTCAGCATCTTGGCCACAAGCTTTTAATTGATGCTATGCTTATTGGAATGTGAAAAATATGAGTTCTCATTTTATGATGCTCTTTTATGCCTGTAAAATTTCCAAATAGTTTGGTGCCTCAAAAGGCTCTCTCTGCCTTGTTATTGGTTTTTACAGAAATGAAATCTAGATGCCCCAAGAATAGACCTACAAAGTAAAAATTAGTGGCTGTGCAGAGGCAGTATCTTGAGCAGATAGTTGTCTTATATGGAGATATACTTTTACAAGTACTCCTATGAAGAGCCCTCATCCTGCCACAGGTGGAGCTAAAGACAATCCACATCTAGCCTCACAGAGTTTCCTACTCATAAAGGGGCTCCCAGCATCCTCAAGCCCAGATCCACCTGTTCATACGCATGCTTTCAAATCTCTATCCAGCTGGCTGGATTTTATTTCAGATTCTATAGTGAGGAACACACATTTTTTGGCATTAGAGATGTTAATGTGTGTTTTGTGAGTTCCCATTCACTGAACTAATGTTTATTGAGAACTGATTGTGTGCTCAGTGTTAGGGATACACACAAGTGAGACTATGAGGTTTCCCTTAAAAACTTCACAGTTTAATCAGTAATACCAACATGGACATAAAAGCTTCACACTGCAGTGGGTACAGGTCAACAGTAGAGTCAGTACAGAACACTTTGAGGGCACAAAAATGGAGATTTGCACTGTGAACAATAGGATCACATAGATGGAGAACTCAGCTTACCACAACATATTTTTTTTTCTTTTTCTTTTGCAGTACCAGGGATGGAATCCAGGGAATTGTACCTCTGAGTGACACCCCCAGCCCTATTTTTAATTCTTTATTTTGAAAGAAGGTCTCATTGAGTTGCAAAGGGCCTCACTAAGTAGTAGCTGAGGTCGTCTTGAAGCCATGATCCTCCTGTCTCAGCCTCTCAAATGGTGGGATTACAAGCATGTGCCACCATGCCCAGCTACCACAACATGAATTTTATATAGGCAGAGCCAACTGCTTTGGGAAAATTAGTAATTATCAATAGGCAAAGAGCATGAGAGAAAAATACTTTGACTTTTCTTGGTTTTAATAATGTACCTTGAGTAGGGCTCTTTCAACCCCATTCAATGTCTTGCAATAATAACCAGATCCTGTCTGGGCCACAGAGCGCACACTGTAATGATCATAGAAGTCCTACCTACTTTTTTCTTTCTACAGCATGACAAGGATAATCAATATCTTCATGTTGGATACTGACATTTAAAGCAAATTTGAAAAGTTTCCCTTGGAATTATCATTACAGCACTATGATTTTAAATCTTACCATATCTAGCAATGTTAAACTAGAACACTGAAGTTTGGGGAGATTACATGACTTGTCGAGGTTCAGAAGGCATTTTTTCAGTTATGTTAGCTATTAGTTTTGCTTTTGAAGATGATAGAAATAAAAATTGCAAATTATCTCATCAGAAAGACTATATACTGGCCCATTGTCTAGAAAGTGCAGAGGTAAACGTGATTCCAGAAAGGACTAATAATAGGGAACCACCATATAACCTCAATATACCACTCCTTGGAACCTTTCCCAAAGAATTAAGTCTTAATAGTATAGTGATCCATGCATATCTATGTTTAGAGCAGCACAATTCACAATAGCCAAATTATGTAGCCAGTCTAGGTGTCCATCAATAGATGAAGGGATAATGAAAATGTGGCATGCATACACAATGAAATCTTACTCAATAATAAGGAATAATGGTTTTATGACATTTGCAGAGAAATGGATAGAACTAGAGAATATTATGCTAAGTTATATCAGAAAGTCAAGGGTCTTATGTTTTCTTTCATAAGTGGAAGATAGAGAAAATAGGAAAGGAAGGGACTTCAGATAAAAGAGGAAAGAGAACAGTAGAATTATTGGAGAGGATAGGGGTAGAGAGATGTGGATGGAGAAAAGAAGAATAGATGAAGAAAACAGTTAAATAATTTGTGTCCAATATAAAGATATCACTGTCAATCTTACTAACAGGTATGGGGAAGGAAGGAGAGAAGGGTGGGACCCAGAGGGAAACAGAGCAAGTATTGTGCACATGTATGCTTGTATCACACTGAGCATCACAATGTACAGTTACAGTGCACCAATCATAGGATATTATAAAAAGAAATAGGGATGATGACATCAATGAGACTTTTCTATTCCCAGTTTGTCATTTTCTGCATGCTGACTTTATTTTCTCAAGCAAGTTTTTCCATGTGGTAAGGTTTCCCCCTTCCAGATATTTGGGCACATCCTAGAGAATGTACTAGTAGAAGGCACAGGGTCTTTTTTACTGCTATTAAAAGCTAAATCTCACAGGACACCATCCTTACCAAGCTCACTACAGATGGGGTAAGGTTCTTCCCCAATACAATAATGTGCTTTGAAGTATTTCTAAGAAGAAAAATTCATGTTGTTTTAGGCAGTCAATATAATAAAAGTTGAAACTAAAATTCATCACTGAAGACTCCAAGCCCAACAGCACTTCATTCTATTTAGATGTTGAGAATTCCATAATTGTTAAGTTATGTATCTAAAGAACTGAGTCATTTACACTGAGATGGTTTACAGCCATTTCAGGTTTATATTGATACTAGAAGTTCATCCAGCCCCAGGATTGTCTGGTCTTCTTCTAGTTCCTTCTATCAATAACAATTGGCTCAGGGCTGCATTATAACATTTGTGGGCCCTATGCACTTCTGTTTTTTCTATTAAAAATATTAAAATTTTTATTTTACTGCATTGGTATAAAAATTATTAAAATTATGTATTTAAGCTGGGAGTGGTGGTGCACACTTTTAATCCCCGTGCTTGGGAGGCTGAGACAGGAGGATCACACAGGTTCAAAGCCAGCCTCAGCTACTTAGTGAGGCTCTTAGCAACTTAGTGAGACCCTGTTTCCAAATAAAATATAAAAACAGGTCTGGGAGTACAGCCCAGAGGTAGAAAGCCTCTGGGTTCCACCCCATTATCACACACACAAAAGTTATATATTTAAGCACTTGCCTTGATAAGAAAGCTAATTTTGTTCTTCTGACAAAAAACAAAAACAAAAATATTAAAATATTTTCCAAATTCATTAAAAAATATGTGTACCTTAAGCACTATATACCAGACCAATAAATTGTGCCTGAATAAGCATGAATTTGTCTGAATTGGCCAAGGCAAAAGCTTGAAATTTATCTTTAATATTTATTTCTATCCTACCTACATCCGATTCACTATCTTCCGTCCATATTACAACTAAAGTTTCTCCCAATAATCCAAGTACCCTTGATTTTTATCCCTACAACTATTTTTATCTTCCTGGTCTGAACAGACACACCTTCTTATCTGGTCTTCCTGATTCCATCATTAATGTTCTCCAGTCTATTACTAGTGCATTTAGAATGAGATTTGAAAAACAAACCTTTGGTTTTCAATACCTCATGAGCTTCATGATCTTCTTGAGAAAAATGAAACATTGAGCCCATAAGAGTAGAGAGAAGAAGAGTGGTTCCCAGGCATAAAAGAGAAGAGAAATTGGGAAATGGACACAAAGTTACAGCCAGATAGGAGGTATAAATTCTAGTGTTCTATTACACAGAATGTGATTATGGTCAATAATGTTGTGTTATGTAATTCAAATAGAAGATTTTGTATGGGATGTAATGTTTGAGATAATAGTTAGACTAAATATCCTGATCTGATCAATATACAATGTATAAGTGTACCAAACCCACAATATACCATAAACATGCACAGTTATAATCTATCAATTAAAAAACACTGAACAATAATCTTGGCATAACCTGTAAGTTTCTAGAAGTTTCTACTCCTGTCTTCATCACTAAACCTATATTATATAGGACTTTGATTTAGTCTTTCTAACTTGGCCACACTGGACTTCTCTCAAGTCCTTGAATGCAGCTTTAGATTTTGCATCTCAGGACCTTGTGATACATTCTTTCCTCTGGAATGTTCTTTTTTTTTCTCCCTGACATATCAAATTAAATTCTAGCTATTTCTTACATCTTTCTTCAAGTGCTACTTTGTCAGGGAACCCTATTCTGTCCTGTCTCAAGGGCTTGTATATTTTCTCAGTAAAAGAATTATTTATTCTTTGTAGTTTTTAAAAATTGTACTTAAGCCAGGCATGTTGGCACACACTTGTAATCTCAGTACTTGGGAGGCTGAGACAGGAGAATCACAGGTTCAAAGCAAACCTCAGCAGATTAGTAAGATTCTTAGCAACTTAATGAGACCCTATTTTAAAATAAAATACAAAATAGCTATGGACTGTAGCCCAGAGGTAGAAGGCCCTGGGTTTTGTGGTATCCTCAGTACCACCCAAAAAATTGTTCGTAAATATCTAATTGTGCAAATGATAACTAAAATTCTATATCACCCACCAGGGGTAAGTGCCATATCTAATTTTTGTTATTATTTACATACTGTGCCTGCTACACAGTACATCCTTGATATCTGTCAATTGGTCAATGAATGAACGAATGCAATATATGTTCATATGCCTTCAAATATTTCACACTTTGAAACTCACAATAGGTTTTTGAGGTTTGTCCAATGGCATTATAGTAAACTCTGATGATGGAAGACATTCATAATCACCACTTTCATGAGTTTCTTTCTTGCTGTTGAGACACAGAAGTAATTACTATTAAGTTCTTTCTAGTTGGTATGCACCATTCTCAAGTAGTAGTCATGATACTGAGTTAGCCTTTTAAAGCTTTTTAGTCCACAAAACAGAAAGATTTAGATGCTAGAATAGGTTTGTTCTTAATGATCAGGACTTACTGTTTTCTGTCATATTGAATTAGATGAAATCAGTTATCAAAGGATACAAAGAATTGGGTGGATCTTGGAGTAAGAACTAAACCTAAGAAATGGCAATATGTAATGGTGAAAAAATACACTCTGGTGAAAGGGAAATACATAAAGAGGAAGAGGGAATAAGGAAGAGGGAAAAAGAAAAGAGGCGGTAAAAGAGAACTTTTATAAAATAGGCAGCAAGATGTCCTTATTAAAACATGAATCCATTTAACTAGAAGACATTAGATAAAAGGCATTTTCCCAAGAGAATCCAAACACTGTATTTTTTTTCTGGATGCAGCTTAGTTATTGCTAACAATTTGCTATGAGCTCAGAAAATCACAGGACACATGGCAACGTTAAGATCTGCATTATCTGCCCCTTTCCTCACCTCAAAAGTCGCACCCACTTTCCTTGCCTCTTTGATGATACTTTGATTATTCATCCCAGCCAAAGCAAAGCCATACTTAATATATTTCTAAGAGTCAATTCGTGTACAGCTTGGATAATCCTGCTCTACAATTTAAAAGTATAATATGTTCCATAGTAAGAGAGAAATTTTAATTTCAGTCGAGGTACTTGATTCACACAGAACACTTGCTTTGTGAAAATGAGCTAGGTCTTTTGACTTGGAAATGAGCCCATCTTCCTTATCCTTTTTGTTATAACAGACAAATTCCAATGTGTTGAAGTATGTTGATACAGGGAAAGGGATGCAAGCATGATGTGCATCATACAGCTGCCCTTGGTATCTGGAAGAGCCACATTACACAGGTTCTCATAGAAAGACACTATGAAGACATTGGTGCACATGTTAAACAGGCCTTGCTTATCCTGACAGATGGGAAGGAAATTCAAAGTGATATCCAAGTTTCACCCTATAGACTCTATAGCAGTCTTCTGGTGTAAGCCACTAGCCATTTTCCCTTCCCTGTTCTTGTAAGTTATATTAATGTAGGGCCTATAGAACCTAAGAAATACACAATAATGTTGTTGAAATAAATGCTTAAGTAAATAATCAATGGGTACTACTTTTGAAAAAACACTTAAAAGAGATAATGGATGTGGAGTTTATCAAGATTCTAGTTAACAATAATAGAAAAGAGTCTCTGAGAGGTCCCTAGCAGGAAAGTACAGATAGCATTTTAGGGCACTGTCCTAAGAAAAACAAATTAGAAGCTCTCAGCACCACACCTGACTTTGCAGGATTGAAGGAAGGTATACAGTCTTAAGAAGTCCCTCCATACAGAAGGCAACAAAAGATATAGTCTTTTGACAAAACTGCTTTGTCAAAAATCAGCTGGTATAAGGATTTGTGTGAAGATTTGTCCTTGTATCTTTCATTCTACTGCATATCCATGTTTATAGCAGCAAAATTCACAAAAGTCAAATTATGGAACCAATGTAAATGTCTATCAACAGATGAATAAATAAAAAATATAGAGTATATATACATAATGGAGTATTACTCAGCCATAAAAGGACAGTATTATGTCATTTGCAGAAAAAATAGATGGAGCTACAGAATATTATGCTAAGTTAGACCAGAAAGTCTCAGAAAGTCAAGAGTTACTTGTTTTCTCTCATATGTGGAAGCTAGAGAGAAAAGAGAAAATAAAAGAGATTGGACAAATAAGGAGATAGAACAATAAAAAAGCATAAGGAGATTGGCTGAGGGAAGTGAAGAGGAGAAAAGACAGTCATAAAGAAGAAAATAGTTCAAATAATGCTATGTCCATTTATGAAAGTATTAATATCAATATCACTAAAATGAATGAGAAGATGGAGGAGTAGGGTGGGATCCAAAAGGAATCACAGCAAGTGTGTGCATGTTTATCTGTGCCACTTTGAACTTCACTATGATGTGCAATTAATACACCAATAAAAGTGTGTGTGTGTGTGTGTGTGTGTGTGTGTGTGTGTGTGTGTATGTGTGTGTTTGTAACTGTGATATCTAGAAAGTAAAGATGGATGCACTCATAAGACAATTTTATCCTCAAATCTAGCTGGGATGTTTGGCGAAGATGATTCCCTCCTGAAGCCATTCAATAAAGAGAGGAGGAGTCACTGCTGCTTTAAATGTGAACATACCAACATGATTTTAACAATGTAAAAAGTCAAGGATACATGACACTACCAATAAAGGAAAATAATACTCTAGTGACTGGCCCTGAAGAAATAAAGATCTATGAATTTTATCACAAAATTTAAGAATAATTTAACTATTAGCCAACAATTCAGAATCTCAAAAATAATACATGAAGTTTAATAAAGAAATAAAATCATAAAAGTAAATTAAACATGAATTCTGTAGCTAGGGTACAATAATGTAATGAAAACAAATGCAACCCAGAATGTCATCAGCAGACTTAAGGAAACCAAAGAGTTTATAAACTGGAAGATATCCAGTCAGAGGAGAAAAAGAAGCAACATGGAAAAAAATGAAGAAAGTCTATAACGTAGATCAGATGCCAAGGAAAGGCCTACCATTTACATGATGGTATTATACTCCAAAGGAGGAAACAGAAAGCTAATTTAAATAAATTATGACTGGAAGTTTCCTAAACCTAGGGCAAGATATGGCCATCAAATACATGAAGCTCAGAGTTCTCTAATAGCACTCAATCCAAAGAGGACTTCACTAAAACACATTATAAGTCCTAAGTAATAAGATGACTTATTCACAAATCCTAAATTCAAATCCTAGTTCTGATACTTAATAGCCATGTAACAATGGTCACAAAACATATTTCTTTCCTTCTGCTATTTTTTAATTATCATTTTTGTTGTAAAATACATATGACAGAAAAGTTACCAGCAAAACCATGTTTATGTGTATAATTCTGAAGTGTTAAATATACACATGTTGTTGTCACATATTCTTCTCTTTGTCATGGTCTCATGACGTTAAAACAGTTAGCATAATAATGATGTCTTAGTTTACTTGTTTTTCTATAATAAAATGCTCAAGGCTGGGTAATTCATAAGGAATATAGAAAGTTCAAGATCAAGGTGTTGACAGGGTTGATGTTTGGTGAGATTGGTGTTTGTTTTCCTAAGATGGTACCTTATTGATATGAAAGGATGAATTTGGGGTCCTTCCTTGTCAGAAGAAATGGGCAGATGAAAATGGACATAGCTATTTCCCAGCAGCATTTTTCTAACATTTACAAACCCTTCTATGAGTGTAAAGTGT
Source organism: Muscardinus avellanarius (assembly GCF_963383645.1). Taxonomy (NCBI): domain Eukaryota; kingdom Metazoa; phylum Chordata; class Mammalia; order Rodentia; family Gliridae; genus Muscardinus; species Muscardinus avellanarius. The sequence goes on along the minus strand of NC_137789.1, from coordinate 99,109,793 downwards.
TCATTTCTTCATTACCTCCTAAAACCACACCTCCTAACATTATGACATTGATGACTAATTTTCAACACATGAATTTGGGACAATATTTGGACCACAGGAAGTAATAAATTTTTAAACATGGTTTACTCTCAGCACTTGATTTGTGGCTTGGGGATTAAATAAAGAAGAAAAAAACTAGCTTTTTTATTCATTACATTCATGAATCATCTGACAGATGCTTCCTACAAATACAGCTTTGGGCTCTAATAGTTACTTTAGTTCTAAAAATAATGAAATATTCATTGAACAAGGAGTTCCTCAGAAAAGAATTTTAGGATTGTTTCCCAAAAGTTGAAAATAATTCTTAAGGCTTTATGTTGCCCACTTTGGCAGAGAAAATTAGAGTGATTTTGATTGAAAGACATTTGCAACTTGTTAAGTGAGAAGATTTTTTTCCTTTTCCTTTTCTTTTTTTGTTCCTTTTTCTTCTTCCTTCCTTCCCTCCTTGTACTAATGATTTAACCCAGAAATATTCTACTGTGGAGCTCTAACCCCAGCCCCCCCTTTTAAATTTTTTATTTTGAAACAGGCTCTTACTAAGTTACTGCACAGGGCTCAAACCTGCAACCATCCTGTGTTGGCCTCCTGAGTACTAGGATTACAGGTGTATACCATTGCCCAGATAATGATGGAAGTGCCTTGGTTGGGACTCAGACTATTCTTGTCCAAGAATACTTCTCCATGGGTTTGGACTCTGTCTTCTGAGTCTCTCTTTCTTTTCCATTAAATATTCTTGAAGCTGATCATCATCACTTTCACTTTGCTTATTAAAATAAGTTAAATGCTTTCCCTATTGAAATGGGAAGTGATTTCTGGGAATATTTTTAAACAATCATAATTTTTGTTTTTATTCTGCTAATAAGGAAAATGGCATCTTGTTTGCCTTCTATTTTTATTGGCATTATCCCTGTAGCCACAATTGGTTGCAGCCACCAGATACTTGAACTTATTCCAGAATTAGCTTCATTTTCCTCTTTAACTGAACCAGCAGAAAATGGTAAGAACTCATTTATGGAGACCCAGCTTTACCCTGATCCTCAACCATACTAACACCAGTTGCCAGCAGAGATTTTGAAAGTCCTAATCCCTTCTCTTGATTTCTCTGCCCTAGGTAATAAATCACTTCCTGAATTTTTTATATCTTCAACATCCCTTTTTCTTCTTTTAATCACTCAGCACCTCTGTGATCAATTTCATATATATCATATCCTCCTATTGGAATGCCTCATGTGGTTTCTTTTTGGACACTGACAAACATATCTTGCTTCTTTTCCTTATTTATTATTTGCACCTCTTATATCTCAGATTATGGGTTGGGCGTTGTCATTTCCTGGTGGCTGGTTATTAGACAGCTTTCTTTTTTTCTGCTAAGAAGGGATACTGGAGTATGTCTAAATTAGAGCTCCTAAAGTTATTTTGAAGCACATGTGAATGTCAAATAATGAAGTAGGGATCACTGTTTTATCAGATTGTCTAAGACATCTGTGACTCAGTGAAGACAAAAATCACTTAGGTGAGTTTCTCCAAACTAGCTGATTATGAGAAAATTGGCGGGGGTTGGTAGGTGATAGGGTCTTTAGAAAAAGTTGGTTTTTTTGAGTCCATCTTTAGCCAGAATGAGTCTGGGAGAATTTATTTTTAAAAGTTCCCCAGCAAGTTCTGATTAATTGTATGTATGAACCATGGGAGAGGCATGTTGCTAGTGTTCCTTCTCATTTTTGTTCTTGTGATAGGACCTCCTCTCTGCTTTGAGGACTGTCATTTGTTGGGCAAGCCCATTTTGGTTAGGAGAACTAGGGTTCATCCCAGCTAATTCATGAAGTGACCACCTGAGTGGCTACTAGAAGTGTGATAGTGACATTTTATTGAATTCTAAGGACAGAAACAACTTTATAAAACATAGCATTTGGTAAGTTGCCTCACCTTTGTCTCCATTTTGGGGACTGACAGACTATTTTTGCTTTTCTATGAGCATTTTTTTTTGGGGGGGGGTGGTACTGGGGTTCCTTGAAGCCCTTCTACCTCCGGGCTACACTCACAGACCTATTTTATATTTTTATTTGGAAACAGGGTCTCCCAAGCCAACGTGCGTGGCTGGCTTCGAACCTGCGCAATCCTCCTTTCTCTGCCTCCCAAGCATGGGGATTACAAGCATGCGCCACCACGCCTGGTTATGAGCAGTTTTTATGATTTATTTTTCCTGATTTTGCTTGCTTTATGTCTTAGAGCTATATTGCCTATGTAGCTAGCTAAGTTTAATTTGTTCTTTAGCTTCTCAGTTCAAATTTTGGAAGAAGACTATGATTGGTTGGAATAATTATTATTTGATCAGAGATTATGATATACATAATGGTAATAATATGCATAATTATGATATGCATATGGTATGCATTATGGTAAGCATAAAGTTTATCTGAATTTATAACATATGCCTAATTACCCATAATCTCTAAGGAAGTAGAGGGATATGAAAGTAAACACAAAGTTGAGGATATAGATACAGGATGATTTAGAATTAAAACAGGCAAGATTTATAAGTTGTTCTTACCGAATCATCCAAAATTAGGCTCATCAAGAAAGCATAATAAAAACTCAAAGTCACATAAAATTATAACAACTTTCAATATCCACTGAAAGTATGAGTATTGATATAGGTCTGCTTATTCATTATTCTTATTCTGATATAAATTTAAAGACCTAGTTTATTATATTGGAGAAGTAACACTCTGCTCCCTCACATCCTTGAACTTCTGATGTAGAGTTACAAATTGCCTAGATCTTTGGACTATTGAGACTTGGTAATTTTGTCTGTGCCTTGACATTGGTCAACCCATTTGACACACATATCCACCTCTCTTCAGCTGAAAAATGGACAACTCAGGAATAAATCTTTAGGGATCTATAAAATTGACAATTCTCTAATGAAAGTATCTTCACACTGTGACATGAGACATGGAAAATTTATATTTTCTATGGTAGTATGCTGGTTTCTCACTTTATTTCTTTAATATCATCAGACATGGATAAGGTTTTATGAATCAGGGTAAATTTCAATCATCAAAAAGATTTAGGAAATGGCATGGCTTTGTTAATGGAATTTTAGGTTAAATTGAATTTAATAGATTATTTTTCTTCATTGTAAAAAATTTGGGGAAGGAAATAAAACCACCAATTTCCAGGCATTGACCATAATAATTAACATTCAGTACTTTTGAAAGTAAGACTCATAGGCATAACTATTTATTCTTTCTTTGAATATTTATACTGTCCAAGAAAAGTGGAGGCTGAAAGAAATTGGGCTTATGATAAAGTAAAGGATTCATCCTTCCTTCATCTTTCATTGCCACTCTCACTGTATCCTTCTTACCTAGGCTACATGGGAGCCTCAGCTCTGACTCCTCCAACTACCTTTGAATACTATTTTTTTTACAACAGTGTTTTATTTTTTATTCAGGCTAGAAATACAGGCCCTGTTTCATAAATATATATTTTGCATTATCAAGGGCTGATATTTTTCACGTTTCTAGGTGACTCAAAATAAATATTCTTATAATCTTTCTCTCTCTCTCTTTCCATCTCTCTGTCTGTCTGTCTGTCTGTCTTTCATCTAATTTCCCTAAATTAGTTATATTAAAGGAGAAAACACCCTTCTCACTTGAAGGCCAGGAGTAAGTACAGTGTCTGCTGGGAAAATTAGTACAATATTTTCAATCTAGAAATAAGATTGTAATAGAAATTAGAAAAAGCTGTAGATGGAGAGCCTTGTTAAGTCTACAGTGGTTTAAATTTCTATTGAAGGGGGTATGAGTGGAGAGGTAGATAAGAGAGGAACCTGGACTGCAGAAAGCTTCTCAAGGAGAATATGAAACATGGAAAGGTACAGGGATTCACCTTGAACAAGAGGAAAGATGGATCATCTTTTGAACCTTTAAGATGAATGAAGGGGACTAGCAGCATAAAGAAGTGAGACAGAAGTGGCAGAAAATTTGTGGTGTTCAAAATTATGCACCAGGCTTTTCTCAGATCATGGCAGGATTAAAAGTGGCTTGTGTGCATATAATTGTGTGTGTGTGTGTGTGTGTGTGTGTGTGTGTGTGTACCTATATTTCCTGAAGTTGCTTAATGTTCAATGGCAAAGTAAAAAAGAAGTGCAAGAAAAATCTTTAAAATTATATTTGTTCTTCAACATATCCACATATAACATTAAAGGTGTTCCAAACACTGTCAGAATCAATTTGCAAATAGTACCTCATGTACTCCTTATGGCAACTTTAGGTGACAGCTATTATTCTTGATCTTACTTTGTAGATGTTGAAGCTAAGGCATGGAGAGGACAAGTTACTGGCTCAAAGTCACACAGCTGACACATGCAGAGCTGGGCTTTAACCAAAGCAGATGGACCCCAGCCCCATTGTTCTGTATAGCAAAAAAGTAAAAATTGTGGCCCCATTTAGCATCTGAGGTTGTACAAGAACAAGATTCATAGTTCAGGCCTTTATGTGAGTTATATCCTGAAATTCCTCCATCCCATTCTGTACAAAATCATCCATTTTTAGTTTGGGCAACATGGATCAGAAAAGATATACTATATGCCAGAACCCCTCAGATTTGTCAGAACATATAATATTGTGCTTACTGGATGATTTTTTTCTTCTTTCTTTCTTTCTTTTTCTTCCTTCCTTCCTTCCTTCCTTCCTTCCTTCCTTCCTTCCTTCCTTCCTTCCTTCCTTCCTTCCTTCTTTTTCTTTCATGGTACTGGGGTTCCTGGAAGCCCTTCTACCTCCGGGCTACACTCCCAAACCTATTTTATACTTTTTAGTTGGAAACAGGGTCTCTTAAGCCAGCACTGCTGGCTTTGAACCTGTGCAGTCTTCCTGTCTCCACCTCCCGAGTGCAGGAATTACAAGCGTGCGCCACCACACCCAGCAACTGGATGATTTCTTAATCTACTATTGCATTTTTATAAGTAAATTCAGCTTTATTCCTCCAAAAATTATACATGCTCTTTTTTGTCTCTCTTGCACCTCATTATTTTTTAGTATGCCCCTACAAACTATGACCTTGAATAGCCCTCCCATTGGAGAAATTTGATGATGGGCTCAGGGAGCTGGACCCATGTAAAGACCAGCTGTTCTCTTATGTGACAGGAGCAGAGTGAATTGACAGATTTTTACTCCCCAGAATGAAGCCCTGAAGCTTGGACAATTTTCTGGTTGTGGTTTCTTGGACGTACTCATTTCTGATTCTGTCTTGTTCATGGCCAGGCTGAGTCTGAAGCCCTGGCCAGCTTTTGCTAGCCCTTGGGCTCCACAACACAATGCTGGCAGCAGTATCAGCTGCAGTCTTTGTTTGGGAACCCATGAAAGGGAGGACAGAACTGACTGGCATTTAGGGAACTAATTTCCTCCAATCTAATCATGCTTGTTAATTAAAACTGCTCAAACGGTCACTGTGGGCAGTCTCAGAAAGATGCTGTTTGCCAGGGAGAATGCAGAAGGAATGGCAGACATGCTCATCCATTATTTGACAGGGATCATCTTCCTAAGGGGTCATGGCTAACATATATATATATATGTGTGTGTGTGTGTGTGTGTGTGTGTGTGTGTGTGTGTGTGTATGTTTTATGGTTTTATGTTTTCTAATTAGTGAGAGCCAAATTATACTTAAACTCTAGACCTCTCTGGCAAAGCAGATTGTATAAATATTCTGAGAGGTGCACAGTGAGGAGAGATGACACAAACATGCTGAAGTTGCCACAATACTGCTGCAGAAATCATTCAGTTGCCATTAGCTGTTAACAGATAAAAGATGGAACAGAATCCAACATACTTGGCTTCAAAATGTGGCTCAGACTCTTCCTAATTTCATGAACTAAGACAATGAAAACTTAATTATTTCAAAAGTTTGTACGCGAAATGCTAAATATTGAGAACACAACCTATCTCAGGATTTCTAGAACTAAAGAAGATAAAGTATGTGATCAGCTTGGTACTTAGCAGATATTTAATAATTATTGCTTTTAAAACATTATCAGCTCCATCTTTTAAAATAAGTTATAATTTTGGAGAAAGCAAAAAGCATTCAATGCTAAAACTTATAAATAAAAATATTTGCCTTTATTTCACAAGTGACGGCCATAATAGAAACAGGTACATAGTTTGCTATATTCATGTGTTTTGAAGCCATTAATGGATATTTTACTGAATCTTTAATGACATAGTCATGGTTCTATGACACTTGTGAAAAATTTAGAATATAAAATTGTATGTAAAATATGATCATTTTTATATGCACATCTGAAATGACCATAATAGTCAGGTATAGTGGTTCAGACCTTTTATCCCAGCACTTGAGAGACTAAGACAGGAGAATTACAGGTTCAAGGCCAGCCTCAGAAACTTTATGAGAACCTGTTTCAAAATTGTAAAGGGGAGGGGGAAGCTGGGGTGTAGTGCGGAGGTAGAAATTTTCTGGCTTCAGTCTTCAGTACCACAAAAAATAAATAAAAAGGCTATCACTATTATAAATAAAGTTGGCAGTTCTTAGTTCTTTCTGGTAGGTTTTAGGACATTTATTTACCACATATCTTCTGTATTTAAAAAGGATATAATTTTGCTGGGCATGGTGGCGCTTGCTTGTAATCCCTGCACTTGGGAAGTGGAGACAGGAGGATCATGCAGGTTTGAAGCCAGCCTTCCTGGCTTAAGAGACCCTGTTTCCGAATAAAATATAAAATATGTCTTTGAGTGTAGCCTGGAGGTAGAAGGGTTTCATTCCCAGTACCACCAAAAAAAAAAAAATAGAAATACAACCATTTGTTTAGAAGATTGGTCTAGTGGTGGGAGTGGGGTGCTGAAGTCTCCCAGTATTATTGTGTTTGGATTTATGTATGACAATGTCACAAAAAGTTTGTTTTATAAAAGTAGCTGCACCTATATTTTGGGCATAAATGTTGACTATCATTATTTTCTCTTGCTGTATTATTTTCTTTTACCAGTAAAAAAAAAAAAAAAAAAAAAAAAAGACCTGCTTTGTCTCTTCTGATAAGTTTGCACTTGAAGTCTAACTTGTCTGATATCATAGTTGCTACTCCTGCTTGTCTTTGGGTTCTGTTGGCATGGATTACCTTGCTCCATCCACTTACCTTTAGTTTGTTACTATCTGGACAAGTGAACTAAACACACTTCACAAAAGAAGAAATCCAAATGGCCAACAAATGTATGCTCAATAATATAAGCAATCAGAGGTCTGTAAATCAAAACTAACCTGAGACTTAACTTACCTCCAACTAGAATGGCAATCATTCAAAACACAAACAACAACAAATGCTGAAGATGTGGAGAAGTAGGAACTCTAATACATTGTTGGGGGGATTGAAAATTAGTGCAACCACTTTGGAAAACTGTGGAGAATCCTCAGAAGAATGGGAACAATTCTACCATATGATCCAGCAATACCACTTCTGGGTATCTACCCCAAAAAATGGAAACCAAACTAATGCATGTGTATCTATGTTTATAGCCACACAATTCACAATTGCCAAACTATGGAACCAACTAGGATGTCCATTCTTAGATAAATAAGTTACAAAAGTATGGAATATGTACACAATGAAATTTTACTGAGTCATAAAGAAGAACAAAATCATGTAATTTATGGGGAAATGGATGGAATGGTAGAACATTATGCTAAGTGAGATTAGTCAGTCACAAAAAATAAAAAAAAATCAGATGTTCTTCCGAATATGAGGAAGCTAGGAAGAAAAAGGGTCATAGGAGGAACTCTAGATGAAGGAGAAATTATAGTTGAGCAAATAAAGCAATCCAAATGAGGTGAAAGGAAAGAGGAAATAGGGAAATTCCCTAATGTACATGATGTACATTAACAAACATATCAAAGTCAATCACTAAGCCAAACACGAGAAGAAGGGAAGGGGAAAGGATAGGGAGGGAATTGGAGAATGGCTAAATGAGTGATGTATGCAGGTATGTCTCTTCTATCTTGTAATCCATTAAGATGCATGACTATAATGTACCAAGAAAATAAATAAAAACTATATTATCCAGCAATCCCACATTTGGATATAGAACTAAAGGTATAAAATTAGTATCTTCAAGAGACATTTGCACCCCAGTGTTCATCCCAGCACTATTCACAAAACTGAAGTTATGGAAACAAATGTACTGAGAGATTAATTAATAAAGAAAGTGTAGTACACGTAAAAATGCAACAAAATACCAATGAAATAATTTTTCTAAATTTTTTAGTATGTGACACTTAAAACAATTTTTAGAAAGTTTTTTCAAAGTTATTCAAGCAACAATAGTGCTCTTTAAACCAGGTAACTACTTTGAAAGAGTCAAAGTCATTTTCATAAACAGTTCTGATAGTTATGATATAAAATTCCATCTCATTATTCTATTATGTCTTTTTACAAAACTCAGAACCATGTACAAGAAAAAGGAGTATGCATTTTGGGGAAAGTGGCAAATTGAAATTAATTTAAAGCCAATAGATTCAAAACTATTTTTAGAGCACTACAACTACACTTCAGGTACTCTATAGCCATGTGTGACTTGAGCCATCAGTGCTGACTGCTCAGATGTTGAACATGTGCATAACCTCAGAAGATTTTACTGGATAATGCCACAAGTCCAGAGATTTCTGGACAACAGAGTTGACTAGAGATTTATTGGGGGTAAAAGAAAGCCCCATGGTGGAAGAAGTAAGAATTAGCAGGGGAAGGGAGAGTAACTTTTAGTATCCCTGCCTTTCCCTTCAGTTTTCTTCTCTAATACCTATAACTCATGGAGTAACTCACTCCTGATTGATGCTTCCTGCTTTTCCTGACTGCTGCTCCCTACTCTCTGTGATTGTCCACCCTGAACTTTGATTCAGGAGCCCCCTGGACTTCCATGATCACAGGTCATCACAGGGCTCAAGATTAGAGGCTAACTGGTAAAATTGAGTAATGATTATCTTCAAAGTTAATAAAAATAATATAATGGATATAACTGTCTCTCTTTAAAGCTTTCCAGTCTTAACTGTCCTTGAGCATTGATTGCTGCCCTGTTTTTGTTAGGAGTACTTACAGTGTGCAGAAGGAATAACCCTTCAAAGGTCTTTGCCTCACAGGTAAAGCTGTTCTCTTTGTTCTCCTATACCTGCTCTTCCAACTCCATCACAGGGACTGCATCTCCTAGTCCCTCACCACTGGCCCTGGTGGGAAATGCTGTTAAGGCTGAAGAAGAGAAAAGAGGAGTGCCAGAGCTCTTCCTCTCTTCCTGCCTCCTGTGCCATTTCCAGTATCAGCTGTATGGTTCTGGCTCTTGTCAGACAGGTCCATGGTGGCTCCTGATTTATCACCTGATCCTGGCACCAAGGTCCTGTAACACTACCTCCTCCATTTGCCCTCTCAGCCTGTGGTGGTGGGGAACAGAGAGTCCCTGCTATTGCTAAGCTCTAGGTTCCCCTCTATTTTCTGGATCACAGATCTCCACCCCTAGTAAAACCATTTCCCTATATTATATTCTGCCTGATTTGAGTTATAGAGTGGTTTTTGTTGTCTTACTTGGATTGCTGAAATATTTTATGATACTGCTGCCCCCTGCTGATGTCTCTAGCCTTATGTGCCACTTTTTTCCTACTGATGCCTGAGTTCCCTCTGTATTACTCTTTGTTAGATTTCCTGAATGTGCCCTTCCCCCTTTAGCTAATTCCCACATATTTCAAGAGTTTAACATTTCTTTTATAACTATCCTGATGTTCCTAGACAGCCTCAGGTATGCCGTTCTTCTCAGAAGTCACCTACCTCTATTTTGACATAAATAGAGAGTAAGAAATTTCACTATTGTCCCCACAGCTTCTGCTGCATAGAAGACAGTTGATAGTATAGAGGAGAGTATATATACATATTCTATAAAATCTATACTCTATTCTCTCTCTCAGTATGTATATACATACATACATACATACATATATATATATATGTATGTGTATATATATAAATAAATATATATATGTATATATACATACATACAGTGTGTGTGTGTGTGTGTGTGTGTGTGTGTGTGTGTGTACACCAGGGATTGACCTCAGTGACATTCTACCTCTTACCTATACCTCCAACCCCTTTTTTATTATTTGAAAACAGTCTACGTTATTGACAGCCTTACCAAGTTCTTGAGGCTGCCTTTGAACCTGTGATTCTCCTGTCTCAGTCTCCTAAGTACTGAGATTACAAGTATGGGCCACCACATCCAGCTTAAAATTTTTGAGTGAATAAAAAATGGCAAGCATCAAGTGACTTTTCATGGTAACAATGTTTGTGTATCTTCAAAATTCACATGTTGAAACTAATCGCTAATGTGATACTATTAAAAGACTGAGCCTTTGGGAGCTGATCAGGTCATGAGAGTGGAACCCTGATGAATGGGATTCATGTCTTATAAGAAGGGCCCTGGAAATGCCTTGCTTCTTCTGCCACATGAAAAGACAGCTAAAATGTACCATTTTTGAACTAGAGGGTAACCCACATCAGAAACCAGATCTGCTGAATTTTTTTATCTTTGACTTCCCATCCTACAGAGCTATGAGAAATAAATTTCTGTTGTTTATATACCACCTCCTAACCTACTGCATTTTGTTGTAGTGACCTGAACAGACTAAGGCAGAAACTGATTCATGTTAGTGGCTGTAATTCTGTGTTGCACAAGCAGAAATCAAATTTAAGCCTCTCAATTCATTTGTTATTTATATGGTGGGTTTGAATTTGTGAACTTCATTTTCTGGAGTCCTGCCATGAGTACCTTGATGTCCAGGAGCTTTGGCCCATAGATGCCTTGGGACATTACATTGTCTTTTCCATTCCTCATCTCTGCTTGGGACTTACTTACCAATGCTTGATTTAGTGTCTCATTTCTAATAGGTTTCACATTAATGTGCAGCTGGGTAGATATGAAAAAGAAAATCTTTTGGAACCAGAACTGATTTAAAAGTAGGTGGGAAAGTAATGGAATTTTTAGGTTTCAATAAAAAAGCACAGTTGAGGATAAATTTTAGGAAAAAGAAAGCCCACTGATATTCCTTAGAGTACCATATTAATAACCCTTTCTGTATGTTTCAAGTATACATAACTCTGTGTGTGTGTGTGTGTGTGTGTGTGTGTGTGTGTGTGTGTTATGTGGTCTATAATGTCCTACTATGTTAGCTATTGCTATGAGGCTCATTTAGAAAGGCCAGATCTATAGGCACAAAGATAGGGCTAAGTAGCCATCTTACTTATCAATTGCTTGAGAACACATGATATGGAAAAGGCAACCAGAAGGATTTTTCTGCCTCTGAGTTTAAGTCATCATAACTTACTATATTCATCTAAGCTGAGAAACATCCCAGTATCTTTATAGGGTCTTCCATAAACATAAAACATATATTGGCTTGTTCTGTATGGCTTTAGGAAGAAGCACTGGATTGTGGTCTGGGATGTTGATGCAGCTGAGTTATCCATCCATAGAACTAAAAGCCAGTATGAACTCTGGATTCCAGAAGAACATGAGTGGAAGCTGGTGAATGTACAATGGGGTTGCTGTCTATATACTTAGATCATGTCTAGAGTTTGAGCTCTGATAATCATTTTCATCCTGGGTTTCCAACAGTCTGTGCCCTGCCCCCAGCAGCCATAGGTTGAGTTCTGATGTAAAGATAACAAATAATCTGTGTCTGGAAATCAATAATGGTTGATCTGGGACAGAAAGGGTAAAGGGACTCATGGTAACACTTCTATGTACCAAAGTCTGCACATATTTTATATGCATTTTCTCAATTTAACCTCACTGTTAAAAGCTTTCTCCTCAAAAATTTTGCAAGCATAAGACCCATTTTGTGTCACATGGTTACTGATTGTTTTAAGGCAATGATATAAAAATTTAAATAAGAAATAGCCATTTATGAAAGACACTTACTTTGGTACCTTTTGTTCAGTTATGAAAATAGTCCATATTTTGATGTGTGATTGACTACCTAGCATCACACTCCTAATTCTTTTTAGGTTTAGAATGCTCAGCCTCAATCTTGTTTCTAAGAAATTTGTTTTTAAGCATTATAATTTTTTTGGAGGCAGGATTATTAAATAGTCCAGAGAAATAATGCTATGGAAATGGAGCCTGAGAATGGTTACCAAAAACAGGGGAGACATGTAAGGTACACAGCCTTCTCCCCAACCTTGTGTCAACAAAGCTTGAAATCCCTAGCTAACTTACGATACATGCCAGTTAAACAGGATAAAATGAGGAGCTTAATTATAACATTTAAAATATGGCCAACATCCCATGGCTGCTATTTGTTATATGCACTGGCATCTCAAAATCCAGGAATGTCATTCATGGTGGGAGAATGGCTTTAGTCTTTGTAAAACAAACAAACCAAAAATGTTTATTAAAATTGACCACACAGATAGATGGAAAAATAAATAGTCTTAATGGTACACTAAGGTTCAAATTACTTGAGGTTATTTATCAGAGCTCAGTTGTATAAATTTCTAACAGATTTCTGATTTCACACTTTCTGGTTGAAGTGCCATTTAGTTTTCAAATTGACTTATGAAAAATGCAAAAATCAAAAAACATTCACATATGATAATTTACTAGCAAAGCCTTTTTATTGAAGATTTCTGATTTACTCTCCCTTCAGTTATCTCTGACAAACATGCCTCATGCAAGGGAACTTACTGATAACAACATCATCATCATCATCAATCATCATTTTAAATCACTCTCATTGTTATTACACCAAAATTTTCACTGCAAAGAGGTTATTCTCAATGATAACCAATCCAAGAGGGATGTGAAAATACTAGAAATCTGAAATGCACACCTTTTACAGGCTGGGTTTTAGTAGTTAGTAGCTTAAACATTAAATTATTACCTTAAAATATAGACAATGATAGTGTTAAGAGGCATGGGTGAGGCAAAACATGCAAAAATATTTATTATTTTACCTGAAACAATTTCACAATAAATGTTTAATAAAATGTACTTACTGGTTTTCCTAAACTGAGGGTAGATAAGAAAGCTTGAACATTATGGAGTAACCTAAAAATACATTTTCAACAAGAATACATTGTATGTGTATATCTAACAGATGAAATTTAACTAGCAACCAAATTAAGAATAATATTTTGACTTCTGGGAAGATAGCTACCAAGGGAAGCAGCACATACCAGTCCTGTTGACACCTGATCTTCATTGCCATTAAAATACCTTTCTACAAAATTCAGTAAACACCATAACTAGAAAAAGAAAATAATAAGTACAAAGCAGCAAGAACAAAAGGCTAGAAGGCCAATCAGAGAGCAGAAAAGAAACCCACCTGCCTTGCGGCCACGGGCACCATACACAGTGCCACCTTACATCACTGCACCCAACTCCAGAGATAAACAGGAAAACAACCAAGGACCTGGAATAAGTGGCTACTGTTCATCAGAATTTTAAGCCATCAGTTCTTCCTGTACAAACATCAGCTACAACTTTTAGCAGTGGTGGCTGAGCTTACTATGCCCTCCAAGATCCAGAGTGGCACTCAACAATACCATAAGTAAAGCCACCATCCCTGTGGAAGAATGCCCAGTGTGGTGTCCCCAGAGACTTACTCAGCTGTGATAAACTCTCTGAGTCTGAGACGTTGAGGTTTGACCTGACAAAGGTAAGGGTAGAGTCTGCTGTTGGACACTGTGGTGGCTCAGACAGACACAGTCTCTGCATCAGTAAAAAGTGTGGAGGGAGACCTATGCTTAACACTTGATCCAAACAGTAGGATCTCTGGGATCACCACAGACCACCAATTGGGTGAACAAGGAGAAGTCAGACCAGACCAGCCTTAGCAGTGGTGAATGGAGATGCTTGCATTGAGTTTGGTCTCAGAGGCATTTGCCACCTACAGAGGCAGGGAAAGACAGATGCCACATGTGTGGAAAGCATGCAGGGTGACCTATAAACACTATATACAGCCTCACTGATAATGGCTATCTCCATAGACTGAGAAATACTCAGAGAACCAGGCTTACAGCAGGAAAGGTATCAGTGGGACTTCTCTGCAAAGAGAGAGACTGCACAGGCCCAGTCTACTGAATATTCATGTATTTGTAGAATTGCATTAATTTGTTGTTGTTGTTGTTGTTGTTGTTGTTGTTTTGGGTTTTTGTTCCTTTTTCCTGTGTGTGAGTATGCTTGTTTGTTTACTGTCTTTCTAACCCCTCTCCCAAGCTTTTTTCCTTGTACATGCTTACTTTCTTTTCTCTATCCCTTTTTCTTTTTTTCCTCTTCTTTCTTTTTGTCTTATATTAAATCCACTTCATATCACTATACTTAAAAATTTACATTGGTTACTAGAAAATTACTACATATTCACTATCTCTAATCTCTACTAATTTATCAAATCATGTTTTCATTCTATCCAATTCTATTTGTGGCTTTACCCTATTCATGCATTTATGACTTCACTTCCATCCTCATTCAACCTCCACTGTTGAATACAACACAACTTGCCCTTGGATATACCAGATGAGACACAGACAGTGTGAGAACTCTATCAAAAGAAAGAGATACAAACTTCTGAAATCATGAGAAGGAGGAATAACCAAGAGGCAATGAGCTCCCATAACACTACAATAAAAGAACCTGACAACACAGAATTGCAGAGATCTCCAGAATATCCATAATATAACTGTAGAAATAATACAGGACTTTCAAAAATAATTTGGAGAAAGTCTGAAAGAAATAAAGGATGCAGTTATTGAAGTGAAGGCATCAATACATACTATAAACAATCAATTAGACCACATGGAGAATAGAATCTCACTCCTAGAAAATGATCACTTCAAAAATGAACACATATAATTTAGGAAAAACAATTTGACAGCATGAATTGAACTTTGAAGAAAAACGGGCCCATTTTAAAAGAGATAGTAATAGTCAAAATGACCAATGTAGAAGCCAAGAAGAGAATCTTAAAGCAACAAAAACAAAAAATAACCAAGTGACATTCATAGGTAAACCAATTAGAATCACTCCAGACTTCCCAAACCAACTCATGAAAGCCAAATGGGCCTGGAGTAACATATTCCAAACTCTGAAAGAAAACAACTTGCAGCCAAAAATTTCTACCCAGCAGAACTATTTTTCAAATTGGCCTGGGAAATAAAAAAAAAAAACTTCCACTACAAAGAGAAGATGAAAGAATTTATGTCTTCCAAACCAGCACTAGAGAAAATACTCAAAGAGATTAACTGCAAAGAAGTAAAAAGTAATACACACCAGAACCAGAGAAATAGAAATTTTCATCCAGTGAACATCTAAGCAAAGAAGAACAAATAGTACCTCAAACAAAGGTAAATCACAGTATGTTAGAAAATTAAAAAATCATCTTTCAATAAGCAAAGAGAACATAAATGGTCTCAAATCCCCAATAAAAAGACATAAAGTGGCAAAATGGATGAAAAACCAGAATCCATCTATCTGCTGCCTGCAAGAAATACACCTTCAAGTAAAGACAGTAATAAACTAAAGGTAAAGGGCTGTAGCAAGGTAATTTATTCCAATGAAACTCAAAGTCAAGCAGTAGTAGAAACTATATCAGACAAGTAGACTTCAAGCCCAAGCTTATTAGAAGAGAAAAAAATGGGCCAATTTTTAATGGAAAAAGGGAAAATCCAGAGATAGGTGGGAAGATGGTGACTGAGAGAAGCATCACTTGCTAGTCCTATTGACACCCAATTTTTATTGCCTCAAAAACAGCTTTCTACAAAGCCAGAAAATACTATCAGTAGAAGAATAAAAATGATAAATACAAGCAACAGAGAATAAGAAGATTAGAAGACCGACCAGAGAGCAGAAAAGAAACCCACCCAACTTATGGTGGCAGTACCATCTTGCCTCACAGCTCTGTACTCCAGAGCCAAAAAGGAAAACAAGGACCTGAAGTGAGCATCTGTAGATCAATGGGTTGTAAGTTATCAGTTCTTCCTACACAAATACCAGCTACAACTTCCAGTGACTGAGCTTACCATGCCCCCTAGAGATCCAGAGTGGAGCTCAATACAAGAAAACAAACCTGCATCACTTGCAGTCAAGGGCAGAGTGGCAGTTCCATCTTGCTTGAGCTGGCTGAGCTCACCATGCCCACCAGATATCCAGACCAGCCCACACAAAAATCATGAGTGAAATTGCAGTCCCCACAGGAGAACTTCCAGCGCTGCATGCACTGGGACTCATGCAGCCACAGTAAACTCCCTGGGTCTGAGATTTGGTGGTTCAATCCAGTGAAGGAGTAGTGGTGGTTGAGAGTACCAAACCCTCCAGAAATCCAGAGCAGTGCTCAATAACACCATAAGAGAAGTCATGGTTCTTGTTGGAAAACATCAAGCCTGGCACCCTCTGGGACTCACATAGCCAGAATAAACTCCCTGTGTCTGAAACTTCATGGTACAACTTGGAAAAGATGGGAATAGGGTCTGCTGTTGGACAAAGCAGAGGCTCAGAAAGACACAGGCTCTGATCAGTCAAAAGTGTGGAGAGAGATGTATGCTTAATACTAGACACAACTAGTAGTACCTCTAGGATCACTACAGACCTCCCAACTGTGGTGCATGGGGAGAATTCAGACCAGTCCATCCCTAGTGGTGGAGAACAGAGACTCCTCTATTTACCTGCTGACACCTCTAAATACCTACTACTAAGATTGGATCAGACATAATAGCCACAAAAGACAAGATGGCAAGACATCAGAAAATCAAGCCTGAGAACTCTGAAAATATGAGAATTAGGAACAGTAAAGAAATAATGAAAATCACAAATAATGACCTGTAAGAAATACAGAAAGAAGAATGTCAAATTCTGATCTTTAATATGATGGAAGGCCTCAAAATAAAAAGAAATGTGTACAGAAAATGAAAGGAAATGGAGACATTAAGAAAGAATCAGAAAGAGATCTGGAATGAAATGAAAGAGTCAATAAACAAAATAAAGACAGCAATAGAAATTCTGAAAGATTAGATGAAATGAAAATTAGAATATCACTGTTAGAATTCAGTTCATTCAAAATCTCACAGTCAACAGCATATAGCATGCTTTATCTAACCGTCAACAGCATACAGAATTCATGACAGCAAAAAACCTAAACATCTAAAAACTATGGGACAAAATAGAACATCCTAATTTATGGACAAAAGGCATTGAAGAAGAGATAGAGGTACAGACCAAGGATATTTGTAATCTTCAGAGGAATAATTTCAGAGTATTTTCTAAACATGGAAAGAGACTTGGACATGCACATTCAGGAGACATACAGAATGCTATTAAGACAGGATCAAAGAAAGACCACCCTATGCCATGTAGTAATCAAAATGACCAACATAGAGGCCAAAGAAAGAATCTTAAAAGCAGGGAGAACAAAAGAATGGGTGACATATAGGGGAAAAATAATAAAAATCACCCCAGACTATACAACCCAAGTCATGAATGCCAGGAGAGACTGGTATGATGTGATCCAAGACCATGGAAGAAAAAAATTTCCAACCAAAACTGCTATATCCAGCAAAGTCATTATTCAAAATTGATGGAGAAACAGTATTTCAAGATAAGCAGTATCTCAAAAAATTCATGAATTTAAAGTAAACACTAGACAAAATATTTAAAGAAATAAACCATAAAGAAGAAAGAAAGAAGCAGATTTCAGAACCAGAGAAGAGATGAAGTTGATCAGTGGGGTATCTAAGTAAAGAAAAAATAACATTATACCAAGCTGAAGATAGAACACAAAATGACAGGAAGCAAAAATCATATTTCAATAATAACTCTGAACATCAAAGGACTTAACTCACCAATCAAAAGACATAGACTGGCAATGTTGATTTAAAAACATAATACAAATATATGCTGTTTGCAAGACATTCACCTTATAGTCAAAGACATTCATAGGCTGAAAAATGAAAGGATGGGAAAAAAATATATCATGCTAATGTAGACCAAAAAATGGGCAGGGGTACCAAAACTGATATCCAGAAAAATAGACTTTAAGCTAAAACACATCAGAAGAGACAAAGCAGGACACTTCCTTTTATTAAAGAAATAATCCACCAAGAAGATATAATGATAGTAAATGTTTATGCCCCAAATGTGGGTGCACCCTTATTTGTAAAACAAACCCTCCAGGATATGATATCTCAAATAGACCCAAATACAATATTGGGAGGCTTGAACACACCTCTCATACCACTAAATCTATCTTCAAGGCAAAAGATTGAGTAAAGACTCTTCAGAGCTGAAGAAAAATATAAACATATACAGAATATTTCAACAAGGAACAGCAGAATACAAATTATTCTCAGCAGCCCATGGAACCTTCTCCAAAATAGATTACAATCTGGGCCACAAAGCAAGCACCAGAAAATTCAAAAGATGTAATATAATTCCCTGTATCTTTCAGACCACAATGTGATGAAAGTAGAAATCAACAACAGGAAGACCAAACTAAACTATTTTAATGCATGGAGAATAAATGATACACTATTAAATGATGAGTAGGTAAGATCAGAAATAAGGGGAGAAATAAAAAATTTCTGGAATTAAATTAAAATAGAGACACAACTTATTAAAATCTATGGAACACTTCGAAGGCATTGTTAAGAGGAAAGTTTATAGCATTAGGTGTCAATATAAAAAGAACAGAGAGTCACAAGTAAACAACTTAATGACACATCTCAAGGATACCTCAATAATAGAAAATTACAGACCAATATCCTTGATCAATGTAGATGCAAAAATTCTAAACAAAATAGTACCTATATACATTCAAAACCATATCAAGAGAATTGTACACCATGACCAAGTTGGTTTCATCCCAGAACAGCAAGGCTGGTTCAACATATGCAAATCAATAAACATTACTCACCATATAAATAGAACTAAAAACAAGAACCATATGTTCATATCAATAGATGCTGAAAAAACATTTGACAAATCCAGCAGGCATTCATGTTAAAAACACTACAGAATCTCAATTACTATATTGAAGGGAAGTGGTAATAATGGACATTCTTGTCTTTTTCCTGTTTTTAGGGGGAGTTATCAAAGTTTTTCCCCATTTAATATGATGTTGGCTGTGGGCTTATTGTAGATTGTCTTTATGATGTTGAGATATGTTCCTTCTATTCCTATTCTCTGCAGTGCTTTTATTATAAATGGATGTTGGATTTTATTAAATGCTTTTTTAGCATCTATTGAATATTCATGTGATTTTTGTCTTTGGTTCTGTTTATATGATGAATTGCATGGATTGATTTTCACATGTTGAACCAGCCTTGCATCCCTGGGATGAACCCTACCTGGTCATGGTGAATGATTTGTGGTTTTGAGTTACTGTTGCTATTATTCTGTTTAGCAGTTTTGCATCCAAGTTCATCAAAGATATAGGCCTGTAGTTTTTCTTCCTTGAACTGTCTCTATTCGGTTTTGGAATTAATGTAATATTGGCTTTACTGAAGGTATTTGGGAGAGTCTCCTTTTTTCCTACTTTATGAAATAGATAAGGCAAGAAAAGGAAATCAAAGGAGTACAAATAGGAAAAGAAAACTCAAACTTTCACTATTTGCAGATGACATGATACTATACTTAGAAGACCCAACAAAATCAACCAAAAGGCTTATAGAACAGATAAACAAAATCAGCAAAGTGTCTGAATACAAAATCAATCTTAAAAAAATTGGAAGCTTTTCTGTATACTAACCATAAATACACTAAAAAAATTTCAGGAAATATTTCCACGGATTTCCCACATAAAATAAAATACTTAGGAATAAACTTAACCAAAGAGGCAAAAGACCTCTACAAAGAAAATTATAAAACATTGAATAAAGAAATCAGGAAACAAACAGCTACTGAAACTTAGATTGACTTAGTTAAAAGTAATTAGCAAGTCAATAGGAGATGAGAACTAGGCCTTTATCTAAAGACAGATCTACATGATTAGATAAGCTAGCTAAGATGGTAGGAGGGGTTGACCTTCTTGAGACACCTTGCCACACCTTGCTGGGGGAGGTACCTAACAGAGTGAGGGGAGGTACCTTACAGGGACATTTACTACATCAGAATTACATAAACAAGATGGAGATCATGGGTATAAAAGGTCTGGTCCATGTGCTGGTGCTGTATCTTTGGGGTGGTGAATTGGCTTGGACCAACCCCCCCACACACACACTTTCAACCAATTGATTTTTGACAAAGGAGCCAAAAACATACACTGAAAAAAGCCTGTTCAACAAATAGTGTTGACAAAACTGGTTAACCATATGCAGGATAAATGGAAATTAATCCCATTTTCTCACCCTGCACAAGAGTAAATTCAAGATGGATCAAAGATTTGGAAATTAGACTAGAGACTTGAGACTCCTTGAAGAGGGCATAGGTCCAACACTGCAACACATAGGCACAGATAAAAACTTTCTCAACAAGACACCAAAGAGATAAGAAACTAAAATGTGAATCAATACATGGGATTGCATGAATCTAGAATTTCTTTCTTTTTTTTGAGATGTATAAATTTGTTGCTAAGGTAACCTGATGTACCATTTATTTATTTTTTTATTTTTTATTTTTTTAACAATTTTATTATTGAACATAAATAGTATACATTTAAACTATATTTGGTGCCCTCTCTCCCCCACCCCCGTTTTCCCTTCCCCCCCTCCCACCAATGGTTGTCTAGGTTAACCATGTCTTATTCATAATTTTACACATGTTCAGATATAGACCCTCATTAATCAAGATCAGCCTTCCTCCTCTCCTATCTTTCCATTCAAACTTTGCTGGTATTTTCCCTCCATTATCTGGAGTCTCACTGGTATCCTCTGTGTTTCCTAGTTTGGGCATATTAGAGGAAACATATGTACCTTCTCCTTCTGTGCTTGGCTGATCTCACTTAACATAATGCTCTCCAGGGCTTTTCATCTTCTTGCAAATTATATAATTTTGTTCTTCTTTATGGCTGAATAGAATTCCATTGTGTGTATTTCCCACAGTTTTGCTATCCATTCATCTGTTGATGGTGGTCTGGGAAGCCAACAGAATGGGAAAGGATCTTTACCAGCCACCATTCTGATAGGGGGCTAATATCCAGAATATACAAAGAGCTCAAAAAACTCTACACTAGCAAAACAAACAACCCAATCACGAAATGGGCAAATGAACTAAATAGACACTTCACAAAAGAAGAGATACAAAGGGCCAATAGATACATGAAAAGATGCTCTTCATCACTGGCCATCAGGGAGATGCAAATCAAAACTACATTGAGATTCCATCTAACCCCAGTCAGAGTGGCAAGCATAAAGAAATCAAACAACAACAAATGCTGGCGAGGATGTGGAGAAAGAGGAACTCTTTTACACTGTTGGTGGGAATGCAAACTAGTTCAACCACTATGGAGATCTGTGTGGAGATTCCTAAGAAAGGTGGAAATAGATCCACCATATGATCCAGCTATACCACTCCTGGGTATCTTTCCAAAGGGGTTGAATTCAGAGAAATACAGCAACATATGCATACCTATGTTCATAGCAGCACAATTTGTAATAGCCAAAATATGAATCTAGAATTTCTGTACAGCAATGGGAACTGTCAAGAACCTCAATCGAGAAGCAACAGAATGGGAGAAGATTTTGCTACCTACTCCTTTGATAGAGGGGTAATATATAGAATGTATAGAGAACTCAAGAAACGTAGCACTAAAAAAACAAATAACCCCACCACAAAATGGCCAAGTGAATTAAATACACACTTCATGAAAAAAGAAATTCAGTAGGCCAATAAATGCATGAAAAAATGCTCACCATCATTAGCAATCAGAGAGTTGGAAATCAAAACGACCCTAAGATTTTACCTAACTCCAACTAGAATGGCAATCATGCAAATACGAATAACAGCAAATGCTGGTGAGGATGTGGAGAAGTGGGAACTTTAATACATTGTTAGTGGGATTGCAAATTAGTGCAACCACTTTGAAAAACAGTATGGAGGATACTCAGAAGAATTGAAATAAACTTACCATATGATCCAGGAATACTACTTCTGGGTATCTTCCAAAAAGAATGGGAACTACCAAACTCATGCACATGTATGTATGTTTATAGCAGCACATTTCAGCATTTCTAGTCTATGTATACAGCCAAAATGTCCATCAACAGATGAATGGATTAAAAAATTGTGGGACAGGTACACAATGGAATTTTACTCAGCCATAAAGAAATTAAAATTAAGTCATTACAGAGAAATGTATGGAACTGGAAAAAATTATGTTAAGTGAGATTAGTCAGTCACAAAAAATAAGAAATTGGATGCTCTCTCTAGTATGCAGAAGCTAGAGAGAAAATGTGTCATAGGAGAAACTACAAAAAAGGAGATTCTATAGAAGAACAAATAAGGTGACATGACTGAGGGAATGAGAAGGGGGAAGAGGAAATTCTCTAATGAACATGACATACTTTAACAGACATATCAAAGTCAATCACTAAGTCAAACATGAGAAAGGGGGAAAGAATTGGGTTTGAATATTATAAGGGATAATTGGGTGATGTGTGCATGTATGCCTTCACCATATTGTACCCCATTAAGATGTATGATTACATGCACTAATAAGTCTAAAAAAGAATAATATCTTAAACTGAGAACTCTGAACATATATTAGTAGCAAATATTATAATGGCAAAAAAAGGCATAAAATATCTTGCCCCCTTTTTTTCATGATTGATGGTGTTACAACACTAGGGAGTATAGTCTTTGACAAATATTGTGACCTGAGGTCCTGGGGGGACAATGTTGCTCAGTGCTTTGAAGCAGATCACAAAGGTCCATAAACATGATCAAGCCATTTGGCCTCTCTGAGTGAGGGACTATTGTCTCACTATTTAAAAAAATAAAACACCTGTTTCTAAAAATTGTCATCACAAATAACTGAGATAATAGATGCTGAGCCCCTGGTAAAATGTGAGATATCTAATAAATGTACAGAAACACACTTGGACTAAGTCAAGATTATTAGAAAGTGAGATATGGGAAATAATGTATAATAGGTGCATTAAGACAAGTGTGATAAAGAATCAGAGTATGAGTAAGTGATAAGACATATTCCAGAAAACCAATCTGTGCTATAACTCCATAATTTTTCTTGCTAGTTCTTTTTTTAAAAATTTTTATTGGTGCATTATATTCATACATCATATTGGGGTAAAAAACTTGTGTGTACATACATGTACACATCACTGATATAACCCCTACCCAATTCCCACCCCATTCCCTCCCCATACCTCCCTCCCTTGCTTGGCTTAGTGGTTCTTAATTTCACTACATTGTCTTTCCCAACAATGATAACAGGAAACAATTGTATCTTTAATTTTCATAATATATTTTGTTTTGATTTGATTTTTCATTTTGTTGTTCCATAAGCCTAGGCAAAAAACTGATAAAAATTATATTGTTTGAAACCCTTTGGCCTATATAAAAATTTTCAAACTTTGAAACTCTTTTTTGCTTACAAATATTCTTTTGCTAGCTCCTTGCGAAAAGAATATGAAATAATAGTAGAGAATGGCTCAAAGTAATAAGACATAAAGATAAGAGTATGTGCATAATATCATCAAGAAGAGGATTCTGGAATTCTGAATTCTGGGTATTTTTAAATGTAATCTTGAGCAAAAATACTTAGCAACTAACAGGAACTTGAGTGCTCACCATGGAATTTTTGGACTGTAAACTGGGAATTTCCTATTTTGCATATCAGTTGTAACATATCAATTGAAATAAACATACCTAAAATCATGATAGAAGTACAACATGGCCCTATGTATTTCTGTTTCTCACAGACACCTGTAACATAAGATGTTCAACCCATGTTACCCATGAAAGTCATATACCTGGTTCTAGGGCTTCTTGATAAAAGATATGGTGAATCTACTCTTCATTATATCCTAAGCAAGATCCTATAAGTTGATCAAGATTCCAGAAGTTAAATACATATATAGTATATAATTATGTATAGTTAAAATTATATGTATATGTGTATGTATGTATGTATAATTTTAGGCACTTATAGGTCCACAGAAAAACATAAATGAACGGTATAGAAATTTCTATATACTCCCTGCCCACACATTCACAGCCTGTCCCATTATTAACCTTGCACACCAGAATGGTACATTTGTTACAATAGTTGCACCTATATTAACATAGCATTAGAGGGTGACATTTTGATGGGATAAAATATGTACCAGGGGATACATAGCTCTATGTTAACCATAAAACATTTGTGTGGCTGGAGGAAATCTATATATTTTCTTTGAATCTTGCATTACTTATCTAGAAAAAGGAGATCATTATTGTACACACACAGCATTGAGATCTTATAGTGAATTCTGAGCTCAAGCAAGGTATATAGGTGCTAGTAATTATATTAAAATACATGGTTAGTTGTATGGATCGAGGTAACAGAATGGTGGTGGGTGCTCATTTTTTGTTGTTTTCTTAGAAGTTGTGGCTTATGTGGGTATGGGTTACCAAGTGAGGCCAGTGTGGGGACACATGAGACAGAAACACCAGATTTGGTCTGGTTCTAAGGAGCACTCACGTGTGGTTCCTGGGGTTAAGAAGTTTGGAGAAAAGACCATGACTCAGACATCCTATGATGCTTAATTTTAAGTGTCAACTTGACTGGACACAAGGTGGCTAGATTTAAGGATAAACATTACTTCTTGGTGTATCTGTGAGAGTGTTTCTTAATGCAATTATATTCTAATCAGTTAACTAAGTAGACTGCCAATCACTCGAGGTGAATGAACATAATCAAATTTGCTTGGATTCTGAATAGAGAAAAAGGGCAGAGAAAGGGAGAATTCACTTTCTCTGTCTGTTCAGTTAAATAAAGTGAGAAATCAATGTTCTTCTGCCCCTGGACCAAGACTTCTAACATAGAGTTTCTAGTTCTTGAGCCTTTGTATTTGGACTGGAACTACACTACCAGCTTTCATGGGTCTTCAGCTTGCCAACTGAAGTTCATGGTACTTGTCAGTCTCCATAGCAGCATGAACCAATTCCATGTGTATGTGTGTGTATGTGCATGTGTGTGTGTACATATATATGTACATATATATACATATACATGCATATATATGTGTGTGATATACATATGTGTGTATACATACATAAATGTGTGTGCATACACATATATAACATATATATGTACAATACATTGTTTTGTGGGACATTGTATATGTATGTGTTTAGCAGTTGTATATATATAACTATATATACATATACATATGCATATATACATATGTATATTGATTGGGAGAAAAGAGAACAAAAGGGAGGAGAGAGAGAGGAGAAAGATTGCAGTTTTCTTTCTATATTCTGAAGACATGA
Source organism: Muscardinus avellanarius (assembly GCF_963383645.1). Taxonomy (NCBI): domain Eukaryota; kingdom Metazoa; phylum Chordata; class Mammalia; order Rodentia; family Gliridae; genus Muscardinus; species Muscardinus avellanarius. Next base: position 99,084,294 of record NC_137789.1, on the reverse strand, counting down.
GTTCAATCTGACCTTGAAGGCAGAGAAGCCAGGGGAGCTAATAGTGTAAATCCTAGTCCAAATGAATGAGAAGATTAAATGAAATGTGCAGCCTAACCAGTGAGGCAGATAAACAAAACAGGATTCCTCTTTCCTGCACCCTTTTTTAAAATTCAGGGCCTCAGAGGAATAGATCAGATCTACCTACATAGCAGAGGGTTATCTGGTTTACTCAGTCTATAGATATAAATGCTAATCTCACAGAAAAAATGCCCTTAACAACAAACTCAGAAACATGTCTCATCTGGGCACCCTGTGGCCAGTCAAGTAACCTAAAACTAGCAATCACAGCTGTGGCAGGGGAGAAAATCCAGCCTCAACTATTGGAGGGAAAGATTTTCAGAACCACAGAATTGCATGAGCCTGCCACAAAGCCTTTGTGCAACATATACTTCCATCTTACAGTGAGGTAAGAAGTGAAGCAGACCACTTTTTACTCAGAGTGTCTGTTAGGGGAGTGTTTTTAATGGGGCTACTATTGAATACAATCCACTAGCTAGAGTGACTTTCATCCACAACTACCCTTAAGAACTTCAACTGTTCACATCCTGCAGACACAATTGAGAGCAGCAAACAAATAAATAAGATTTTGTGTTCAGTGTTATTACAGCTTCAAGGTATGAAATCAACACAAAGGTTGAAACACCAATTTCAGAGTGTCTTACCTTATGTGGTCTTATGCTCAGTTTCCCAACATATAAAATAGAGATGATGATTTATATCTCATTTGAAACACCATGTTATATTACTTATGTCTTGTTATGTAAACAAAAATATTTCAAATTAATAATGGCTGGAATATGCAGACAAACTTTAAGTTGAATGCTGAACTTAAGCATTAAAAACTATTAAGAATGTGGTTAAGAGGAATATATAAACAAGATGGTTTGAGTGGAAAAAGACAAAGCACTAAATAAAAATGGGTGTGATTGTGCTATATTTAAGAAACTGAGCAAATAACTACTGATTTTAGTACCATTTTTGTCTTTTTAATATTTGAAAAAATAGTATTTGCTTCTAGGGGTATGGCTAAATAAGTACCTTGACAGATTTTTCTAATGAAAACAGTTAATAATGCTGGGTTAAAAAATATAGTGTTGGGTAGATAGGAAAATAATAAGAAGAGAAAACCTATGTCAGAATGGGAACTCAGCAGTAAGCAACCCTTGTATATAAATTATTTGCTGAATCTAAGTTGTAACAGGCCTTAAAGAAGCTGGCTTTGCTAAAAACAGACATTACTTGAACCTGCAGGTACTTTTGTTTTTGTTTGTTTTTTTGGTGGTACTGGGGTTCCTGGAAGCCCTTCTTCCTCCGGGCTACACTCCCAGACCTATTTTATATTTTTGAAACAGGGTCTCTTACGCCAGCATGGCTGGCTTTGAACCTGCGTGATCCTCCTGTCTCCGCCTCCCAAGCGCCGGGATTACAAGCGTGCGCCACCACGCCCGGCTTAACCTGCAGGTACTTGATGGGTAACTGAAAGCAGGGGAAAACTTGGCACTCTTCTTTCAGTCTATAATCTGTGTCTTTTATTACTTTAAGTTCTGTGACCTGCTCAGCTCTGCACATGAACATATTAATCTCTTAGTGAGTTTTCACCTAATAACTAGCAATATAAGATTTGTTAGTCCTAAATTGATCTAATATATCTCACCCCCCTTCAAGATCAAAGCAAGATTTGCAGCATTATTTTTAGACCCCTGGGGTAGAACCTAGAAGCCTTCAATCCCTGTCCTATACCTCCCAAGAGGCAGGAAAATCTCATCCCACAGGGACTGTTCTACTAATCAGAAGCAATCATCTCATGGCATCTGAACTGCCCCTTTCCAGGCCTGATGGACAAACAACCTGGGCAGTACATGAAAATTGCTGCCCCCAAGAGATAAGAAGTTTTCTGCATCCACCTTGGAGAACCAGAACTGAGAGAAGGACCAATAAGACAAGACTGACTAAGACTAAGGCTGACTAAGACTGCTTAATTAAGCATACCTCTCTTTCCCTGCTCCAATTCTTTATATAAAACTAAAGTACCTGGAAGACAGGGCTGAGATGCCAGATTCTCCTTTGCCTTTTCACAATGGCCATGTTGAATAGAATTCCTTTTTCTGCCTTTCCTCGGTACCTTTTCTGCTTGGTTGTTGGGGTGAGTGGTCAAACTTTTCCTGGGACCATCAAAGTCAGGCCTCTGGCCTAGGATTCTAGTGACTTCCTGTTTTTTATGACTTCATGGTCTATGGTACAGGGCTTAAAGAAAAAAAAAAGAATAAAAAAACCCATTCTTTGACACAAATGAAAGTCTAATGAGGGAGTCCACACAATGCTATTTTTGTAAACCAGAAAAAGTTGGCTCCTCTGAGGCATAAGAAAAAAGATAGGTAGAAAGAGGAGAAAAGAAACAACAAAGAAGTGATAAGTTTAAGTTAAAATTTCTAGTAACTTTACTCCCCAGATCAACATTCCTTGGGGCCTGCTGCTGCCCAAGTTAGTTTTTCCTCAGGCCTGTTCTGTTTTTCCAAATTGCTGGGAAATCTACAAATCTCACTTATGACCTTAAAATTACTGGAAATGTAGCCACTTATAAAAATTTCCCTGTGCACTATTATACCACTAACATATGTACTTTTATAATAGATTGAACAAGGAGAAATGTAAAACCTATAATATAGGGTACTTTCTCCATGTTTTTTATTGATTGGATAATGAAGAATACATCAACCCAAGGACTCCTAGAATTACCAGGCCACGATAAACTATCTTGTAATATGCATCTTCACATACCTTTTCATGCCCATCCCTTGGAAAGTTTTGTTTAAAAAGAAGAGTCTGAAAGCTGGGTGTGGTGGTGCATGCTTGTAATCCCAGCATTTGGGAGGCTGAGATCTGAGGATCGTGCTTTGTGGACAGCCTCAGCTACTTAAAGAGCCCTCTGCAACTTAGTGAGACCCTGTTTCAAAATAAAGAATAAAAAAATAGGGCAGGGGGTATAACTCAGAGGTCAAATGCCCCTGGGTTTCATCCCCAGACCTGCAAAAAAGAAAGAAGAGTCTGAAACCCCCCGAATGTACATTTTACTCTTAAGATAACCAACATTCACCCTTGAATGGGTACTCCTTGCTTTTCTGAATAAATATCTGTTTATGTCCCTGACACATCTTGAAATTCCTTTTGGTGATGTGTGTCAAGGACCATATTGTCAAGTTGAGGTTCCTCCTCTCCAAGACCTTCTCAGACCCCATTCAGTGATGTCCCTGTACACTCAACAACTTCAGGTGTAGGTAGACTTAGATAAAAAGTATTTTTGCTACATGTTAATAAGTTAAAGAAGAAATTTAGAAACCTCTGGTTAGATGGTGACCAAGGGAAACAGCACACATCAATCCTGATGACACTTTATCACTATTGCCATGAAAACTGTCTTGACAAGAGAAAGAAACAAGCATTAATTTGAACAGAGCATTGAGAATAGAAAGGCAGCAGAAACAAGGCTAGAAGGCAGAAAATAAAGCAGAAAAGTACCCCCAGAAAATAAACCAATGACTTGACACAAAATAAGCAGCTGTAGCTAATCAGAAATGTAATAAGTCAGCCCTTCCTGCCTAGACTGTATACAGCAATAGGGGTTGGGCTTACTGCATTATCCAGAGATACAGAGAGGTGTTCAAGAACACCAGATTCAAGGTGATGAATTTGAGTGAGACAGCAGAATTCTAGTGCACTGAGATTTACAACTCAACCACTAGGAATACTGTTTCTCCATAAGGAAAGAAAATCAGTAAAAAGTCAACAATAACAAAAACAACAACAACAAAAATGAAAGTTGAAAAGCGGTGGAATCAGAACCAGAATAAAGAGCAGAGACCTATAAAATGCTCAATGAAACCTTCCCCAGGAAACGGAGACCAGAGCCTGGCAGAAGTCCTACCTGAGACAGGTTGTGCCAGAAGAGTTGGCTACTGCAGGCACTGCAGATTCCAGAGATATCTAGGAAGAAACTTTGGGTCATTTTGAGGCTTAAAAATACAGACCATCAGTGAAAGTGGTCAGTATTCTACACTATGCATGGCAGGCAACTATTTAACAGACGAGATGATTCATCCGGACACCTCAGCAACAGCTAAATCCATCTCTTCTGACAGTGATCTGAAGCAGCACCCACCAACATAAGTTAACAAACCATTTCTGTGAGTTAAGCTGGCCATGCCTGGCCACAGAAACTTATATGGCAAGGAAATAGATTTGCAGGCAGCCTGAGACCTTGATAGACATAGCAAAACTTGAATTAGTAAGTAACCCATAGAGACAGAGAAAACTACAGCCCACAGTCAGTGGAGCCAAGTTAGGGACTGTAGGTATCACCATCATAAGCCAACTAGTGGTGCTAGAGAGGAATAGCACAGCTTACTGAGTTGCAAGCTGCAAACACAATGAACTTGTGCCTGGTCATGTCTGGGAGCAACAAAACAGCAGACAAAGCATCTAAGGCCAGAAAGGAGCCCAAAGAGTGGCCACCTAAGTCAGGGGTGGTGTCCCTGGAGCTAAAAAACCGAGCCACTAAAACCCCTGGCTTAGAACCAAACATTCTTTCCCTGTTAGACCTTGGGCTTTGGGTGGACTGTACCAGAGGCCAGGACACCACTTGGTCACAGCCTAAACATAGACATTAAATACTCTCTCCACCAGTAGAGTTTGTTCCTGGCATGTATAAAGCTAGTGAATGAAAGTGTCTCATGTGACCATAACAAGTGGTGTCTCATGGGCCACCAAAGCTCAATATGCCTAAACCACATGTTTAAAACAGCAATTGCTGGCTTAGCTGATCCTAAACCTACTTATCACAGAGTTTGGAGGTCAGCACTTTGCAGTATCATGGGCTCACAATCAACAGAGCATCAATGGTCTCTGGAATGCAGGATGTCCCAACCAGCAGGCTGCAGGCCCTGAAAAAAGCATCATAGTCTCTGGCCCTATGGAGTTTGGGCCAAGGCAGCACAATGATCTGCACTAAGAACTATATCTAGTTGAAAAGACTCTGGGGGAATAACTCAAGTTTGAATATTTGAGTTAAATTGGTGGGGGTGAATATTTACCACGAGCATAGACCTTAATATTAAGGGATAGCAAATAAACACAGCACTCCCACAGAAAGAGGGAGAAGATAAAAAGACATTAGAAACACAAACCCAAGAACTCTGAAAATATGAGAATGAGGAATAATGAGAAAATGATAAACTTCCACAAGTCAACAAAAAGGAAAATCACCAATACTGATTTAAAAGAAATAAAAGAAAAAGAGTTTCAAATCCTGATCTTCAATATGATGAAAGCTCTCACAGTAAGTGTACAAGAAATGAAAGAGGAAATTGAGACCTTAAGAAAGAATCAGTAAAAGGCTTTGAAGGAATTGGAGTCAATAAAGAATTTAAGACAGCAATAGCAAACAATTCTGGATGATTAGATGAAATAAAAAACAGATTATTATGGTTAGAAGACAGTTTATTAAAAACTGAAAGTACAGTCAACAGTACACAGAAGATATTACAATAACAAAACCTAAACATCCAACAATTATAAGACAATATAAAACATTATAACTATGAATCAAAGGCATTGGAGAAAGCATAGAGGCACAAACCAAAGATATCTATAATTACCCTAACATGAAAAAAGACTTGGACATTCATGTTCAGTAGACATTCAGAATATTGTTAAGGCAAGGTCAAAAAGGACCTCCTACTGTCATTTAATAATCAAAATGACTAACACAGAGGACAAAGAAAGAATATGAAAAACAGTGAGAACAAAATAATAGGTGACACTCAAGGGAAAAACAATAAAAATGACTTAACACTTCACATCCCAAGTCATAAATTCCGGGAGGGAATAAAATACTCCAGACCCTAAAAGAAAATAGGTTTCAATCAAGACTGATCTATCCAGCAAAGATAACATTTAAAATTGATGGAGAAATCCACACAAGTAGAAAAAAAAATCCATGACTACCAAGGCAGCACTAGAGAAAATACTTAAAGTAATAAATCATAAAGAAGAAAAAAAAAATCCAGAATTAGAGAAGAAGTAATCTTCATCGTATTGGAAATTAAAGAAAGAATAAATAACACTAAATCAAGCAGAATATAGAAAACAAAATGAGGAGAAACAAAAACCATATTTTAACAATAATACTGAACATTAATAGATTTAACTCCCCAATTAAAAGACACAAATTGGCATTTTAGATTAAAAACATAATTCAACTATATGCTTCTTACAAGAAACTTACTTTACAGGCAGAGATATCCACAAGTTAAAGGTAAACGGATAGAAAAAGTTATACCATGCAAATGGAGACTGAAAACAAAAAGGGGTAGAAATGCTGATGTATAATAAAACAAACTTTAAGTTAAAACACATCAGAAAAGACAATGCAGGACACTTTTTATTGATAAGAGGAATAATTCAGTAAAAATATATAATACTAGTAAACATTTATGCCCAAAATATGGGTGCACCCACATTTGTAAACAAATTCTTAGAGACACAGGCCTCAAATAAACCCAAATACAATAATATTGGGAGAATACAACACACAATTCATGCCACTAAATCAGTCTTGAAAACAAAAGTTGCATAAAGATTCTTTAGACCTAAAGAACATTATAAACCAAAGAGACCTAATAGAATATACAGAATACTAAAACCAGCAACAGCTGAGCACACATTTTTCTCAGATGCTCATGGAAACTTCTCCAAAATTGATCACATCCCTAGACCACAAAGCAAGCACCAGTAAATTCAAAAGATGTAATATGATTTTCTGCATCTTTTTAGACCACAATGAAATGAAAGTAGAAGTCAACAACAGAAAAATAAAAAGAAATTTCATAAATACATGAAGACTGAATTATACACTCTTAAACAAGAAATTGATTAGAAGAGAACTAAGAGGAGAAAGAAATAAAAATATTTCTGGAATTAACCACAAATAGAGACATAGCATACCAAAATCTATGGGACACACTGAAGACGGTGTTAAGAGGAAAATTTATAGCATTGAATGTTCACATAAGAAAAATCGAAATTTGCCAAAGAAACAACTTAATGATACAACCTCAAGAACCTTGAAAAACCAAAACAGCCTAATCCCCGAACCAGCAGAATGTAAGAAATAATTAAAATTAGAGCATAAATAAATAAAACGGAATTAAAATAATACAAAGGATCAGCTAAACCAAAAGTGGTTCTTTGAAAAGATTAACAAGAAAAAAAAAACCCAGTTAAACTAATGAAAAGAATCAACCCAAATCATTAAAATTAAAAATAAAAAAGGAGACATTGCCACAGAAAGCAGTGAGTAAAATCAGAGAATTATCAGAAACTATTTTGAAAATTTACATTCCAATAAACTGAAAAACATGAAAGAAATGAACAGATTTCTAAACACATACAACTTACCTAAGTTGAGCCAAGGTGTAGAAAACAGAAACCATCCAATAGCAAGCAAAGAAATAGAATCAACAATACAAATTTTGCCATCAAAGAAAAGCCCAGATCCAGTTAGGTTTCCAGCTGAATTCTACAAAACTTTTAAAGAATTAAACTCAATACCTCACAACTAATTCTATGAAATTGAAAGTGATGGTATTCTTCCAAATTTCTTCTATGAGGACAGTATCATATTAATACTAAAACTAAATAAAGATATTTCAGGAAAATAAAATTATAGATCAAGATTATTGATGAACATAGAAGCAAAAATTCTAAACAAAATACTAGCTATATGCATTAAAAATCACATCAAGAGAGCTGGGCATGGTGGCGCACACTTGTAATCCCTGCACTTGGGAGGCTGAGACAGGAGGATCACACAGGTTTGAAGCCAGCCTCATCTACTTAGTGAGGCTTTCAGTAACTTAGTGAGACCCTGTTTCCAAAAATAGGTCTGGGAGTATAGCCTGAAGGTAGAAAGCCTCTGGATTCCACCCCCAGTACCATAAATAAATAAATAAATAAATAAATAAATAAATAAATAAATAAATAAATAAAACCAAGAAAATTGTACATCACAAACAAGTTGGTTTTATCTCAAGAAAGCAAATCTGGTTCAACATACTCAAATCAATGCATGTTATTCACCACATAAAGAGAACTAAGAACAAAAATCACATGATCATATCAGTAGATGCTGAGAAAGCATTTGACAAAATACAATGTAGAAAATTGGAATTAAATAAATGTATCTCAACATTATTAAGGCAATATACAATAAACCTCAAACCAACATCATATTGAATAAGGAAAAACTATAGTAATTCCCTTTAAAATTAGGAACAAGACAAGGATGCTTACTATTGCCACTCCTTTTCAATATAGTTCTTGAGATTTGTCAGAGAAACAAGACAAGAGAAGGATGTCAAAGGAATTAAAATAGGAAAACAAGAAATAATATTATTTTTGTTTACAGATGACTTGATACTATATCTAGAAGGCCCAAAGAGCTCAACCAAAAGACTACTAGAGCTGATTAACAAATTCAGCAAAGTAGCAGGATATAAATTAAATTTTTAAAAATCAGTAGCTTTTCTACTTGTTAGGCATGAATCCATAGGGAAAGAAATACAGAAAACAATCCTACTTACAATAACCTCAACACCAATAAAATACCTATAAATAAACCTAACCAAAGATGTAAAAGACCTCTAAAATAAAAATTATAAAACACTAAAGAAAGAAATTGAAGACTTTGGAAGATGGAATGATCTCCCTTGATCTTTGATAGGCAGAATAATTATTATCAAAATGCTCATTCTACCAAAAATGATCTACAGAATCAATGCAATCCTTATCAAAATACCAATGCCAGTCCTCATAGACCTAGAAAAATTAGTCATAAATTTCATATGGAGAAACAAAAAAACCAGAATGGACAAAGCAATTTTCAGTAACAAGAACATGCTGGAAGCATCACAATTCCTGAGGTCATATTATACTACAGAACTATAGTAATTAAAACTGCATGATCTTAGTACAAATATAGGCACATAGACCAATGAAACAGAATAGAAGATACAGAAACTAATCCATGCACCTATAGTCAATTGATCTTCAACAAAGGAGCCAAGTATATAATATATATAAGCTTTTTCAATAAATAGTACTGGAAAAACTAGATATCCTCTTGTAGAAAAATGAAACTAAATCTTTACCTCTCACCCTGCACAGAAATCAACTTCAGATAGATCAAAGACCTGGAAGTTAGACCACTGTCTATGATGTTAGAGGAATGCATAGGTTCTACACTCCAACATACAGGCACAGGTAGAAATTTCCTCAACAAACTCCCAAAGTTCAGGAAAATTAAATAAAAATTAAGTGAGATAGAATCAAACTAAAAAGTATCTGCCCATCAAAGAAAATCAAAAGAGTCTAAGTAGAAAGCCTATAGAATGGGAAAATATCTTTACCAGGTATCTTTCTGACAGAGATCTAATATCTAGAATATACAAAGAACTTTAAAAACTTTACACTAAAAAATCAAATAACCCAATTAAGAAATTGGCAACTAAATTGAATAGACAATTCAAAAGGAGTAGATATAAATGGCCAATAGATACATGAAAAAATATTCAACAACATTAGCAATCAGAGAAATGCAAATCAAAACTACACTAATGTTCCATTTAACTCGAATCATAATGGCATTCATAAAGAAGTCAAACAACAATCAATGTTGGCAAGGCTGTGCGAAAATAGGCAGTCTTCTTCATTGTTGGTGGGATTGCGAACTAGTCCAGCCACTATGGAGATCAATGTGGAGAGTTTTTAGAAAACTGGGAATTGATTCACCATATTATCCAGCCATACCACTACTGGATATCTTTTCTATGAGATTAAAAGCAGAGACCTATGGTAATACATGCATACCCATGTTCATAGCAGCACAATTCACAATAGCCAAATTATGGAACTAATTTAGGTGTCCATCAAGAGATGACTGGATTACAAAAGTATGCAAAGCACACACAATGGAATTCTACTCAGCAATAAAGAAAAATAAAATTACATTACTCACAAGAAAATAGAAGGACCTAGAGAACATTATGCTGTGAGATTAGCCAATTACAGAGGGTGAAGAGTCATATGTTTTCTTTAATATGTGGAAGATAGGGAGTAATTGGGATATAAGAAAGTCTCCAAATGATGAGACAAAAAATCAGGGTATCCAGGAAAAAACTAAAAAGGTAGGGGTGGAGGAAGACTTAGGTTCATTAATAGAAATAATGCCATAGATTATGAATACATGGGAATATATACCAGTATCAATGTGGGTATTCTGTATTTGGGGGGAGGAAAATAGAAAGGGGGGACACCAAGAGCATATGTATGCATGTCACTGTCAATGATTTATATTATGATGTGAGACTATAATGCACCAATAAAAGCACAAAAAATAAAGAAGGAGGCCTTTGGTGCTATGTAAGGTGGAAAATAATTTGCTTGAAAATAGGTAGTCTATAAACTAACAATCATAATAAGGTTTACAACCCACATTTGCACTCCTTGGATGCTAACTGAAAACTGAAGCTGAGGATTTGTGTTGAAGAGGTTCTGAATTGATATTTTCCCCAGGATCCCAGAAGAGATGAACATTAATAATCATGGGAGTATCCCACCTTCATCAGACACCCAAGGGGATTCCCACAATTAGAGTTTCAAATAATTCAGGCTCATAATTAAAAACTAAATTTAAAAAAGTAAAGAATTATACTCTCAAAGACTTCAGAAATAGATATATTTATATACAAATATTTTTACTTGTGTAAATAAAGAGATAGCACAGTATACAAGAAAAAAGCAAGAAGATTATGAAAAAAATAAAAGCAATAACTACAGCTCCAAGAAACAAATACACTGAAAAGAATAATAATAAATCGAAGATTGGGCATAGCTGAAAACAATTTTAAAACTGGAAAAAAATATTATAAACAAATCAGAGGGCAGCACAGATAAATACTGTTGAATTAAACCTTATTGCAAAAAAATTTAAGAAACTGTTATTTCTAATAATGTTAAGTTACTCAGTTACTCTCAAATAAAGAATATTAAATTATGCATATGTTAAAATTATATAGTGGCTTAAATTACTTGTTTAAAAATAATGAATAAAGTATGACTTCACTCTCAAAATGTGAAAAATTAAAACTGTATAATTAATATGGTAAAATAATATATGCATTTCTTCTGATGTTGGGGAAAAGGCAAGATTTTTTCTTGCTTGCAATTTCCATTCAAGTATAGAAAGGAAGGAAGGAATTAAGGAAGGAAGGAAGAAAGGAGGGAAGGAAGAAAGGAGAGATTTGACAGTTTCTTGGAAAATGAAACTGATTTACTTACCATATGACCCAAAAACTTCTCTCTTAGTATATACATGCCCAAGAAGGATGAGGGTGTGTTTCTATGCTAATAATTACCTGAAGTTTTATATAGATTATTAGATAGATGATGATGATTATTAGATTGTTATTAATACATAGATTATTTTAAAAAAACCAAAATTAAAAATAACTTAAATGTCGGTGCATTTTGGTACCCAAAATGTACTAATCATATGTGATAAAATACTATCCATTGGCAAATTGTGATATATGCCACAGGCTACAATATGGAGAATAATATGAGAATAATATGCCACATGCTACAATATGAGAATAATGTGCTAAGTGTGATAAGGCACATGCAAGGCCACATATTCTATAATTCCAGCTACATAAAATTTTAGCAATGAGAAATCTTCAGAGACCAGGAACAGATTAGTGGTTGTCTGAGGATGGGAGTGGAATGGAGACTGACTACAGATAGGCATGAGGGATTTAGCAGGTGATAGAGTTGTACTAAAATTGAATTGTGTTGATAGATGTACAATGTTGTAAATGTACTGAAATTATTTAATTATAAACTTAAAATGTTTCAGTATAATGCTAATTATATTTAAATAAAGCTTAAGAACTTAGAAATTGAATAACAAATGCAAATCTAATAATAAAAAAGCTAAAAAAGAACAAAGAAATATTTCTAAAGCTATTCAAAGGGTAGATAAAAGAAAAAGAAAAGGTAGATATTTTATGGTGCAAAACATAGTTTATCAAGGTTATGTTATAATCATAATATCATTGTGATAAAATATATATTGCAAAGTCTGTTCAGAATATAAAAGTAAACTAACAAATCAATTATTAAAGTGAGTTTTTTGAAATGTTTCTCTTGGAATAGATAGGCTATATAGATAACAATAAAACTGAATATAGAGGACTTGAATAACTTAATTGTCAAATTTATCTACTAGTAGTTTACAGCAAAAATACAGACAATAAACTTTTTTCTTTAAATGCACCAGAAATTTACAAAAACTCATTATATTTTAGGCCATAAGGGAAGTCTTACAAAGCCCCCAGTTTTTTATGTCCAGATATGTGTGAGTGTGCATTTATTGCATAGTTAAAACATTAAAAATTATGAAAATATGATGCTCAAATTATTCACTTAAATGTCAAACCACCAATTACAAACTGTATTTGTCCAGTCCATCTAATAATTATTTTTACAAGCATATATACAAGATGGAGGACTAAATTATACATCTGGTAGGTATGATTTTTCTTAAGAAACTTCACTAAAATAATAATAAGGAAACTTTAAATTTTGTTATTTAATCAATAAAGCCACAGGACAAAGATAAGAAGGATAGATACATAGGAATCAGAGAAAGGAGTTGGAAACCACATAAAGTGATGTCAATTTTATTAAATATTAAATTACAACTATTTTCCTGCAATAAGTAGAAAGCCACAAGAGAACATTGTCTTCACTGTAGTAATTATAATTAACCAGAAGGTCTATGAAAATCATAGTTGCTTTATTCCCACAAGAAAAATGGTGTAGAAGCCTAATTAAGGTAAATCCAAAAATTACCAATTTTTTGCTAGACATGTAGGGATTCTGTTTCCATCATCAGCAAAGAAGCTGAGGAGAAAGCCTTCTTGAGCACAGGTAGATGTGGCTCTAATGTGATTTTTCATTAATATTCAAAGGCTAAATGTGGCCTAGAGTAATATTCTGGAAAGTCCCCAAGAAGTTCACAATCAACCAATAACTCTTTCCCAGGGGCTTTCATTGATGATCTTATGAAGGAGTAGCAGTCAGGCTCCCTATCTCAAATGAAGGCATGTATGACCTGCTAATGTCAGAGGATAGAGAAGAGGAACCATGATAAAACCACTTACATTCTGGATGTTAATTGTATTAGGAGGTCTCTAATGTTCATCAGTTGTAGATGCAGCAAGAGCAAGAGCAAGTGAGAGTCTGTGATAGGCAGCTTCTGAAATGGTTTCAGTAATTTCTACCTCCTCTATTTATGATCCTCCTATCTCAGCATCCCAAGTACTGGAATTATAGGTGTATATCACCATGCCCAGTACTCCAATGAATATATATATATATATATATATATATATATATATATATATATATATTTTTTTTTTTTTTGTGGTACTGGGGTTCCTGGAAGCCCTTCTACCTCCGGGCTACACTCCCAGACCTATTTTTACATTTTTATTTGGAAACAGTGTCTCCTAAGCCAGCGCGCATGGCTGGCTTCAACCTGCGTGATACTCCTGTCTCTGCCTCCCAAGCGCAGGGATTACAAGCGTGCGCCACCACGCCCGGCCTCCAATGAATATTTTTAACCTGAGTTTACCTACCAGAACCACAACATCCCAAACTCATACTTGCTCCTTCTCTACTTAGAAGTGATGAACAGCAATAACCATGGACTTGCTTTCAACAATATAACTTGTTCAGACAGCTATATGTACAGGTATGGTGTATGCGTGTATGTGTGTGTTTGTGTGTGTGTGAGTCTGTGCACACAAATGTTACAGATCAAACCCAAGGCCTTGCACATGCTAAGGTATCAACTCTTCCCTTCTCTCTTTTTTGGGACACAGCCTAGCTTTTACTGAATCCCGGATCGCCCAGTATCACAGTTCCAATGCACCAATAAAAATAAAAATAAAGATACAACAAATACAAGACCCTAAACAAATGTTTTGTGTTTGATCTTGTTACTGGTTCCATTTCAGGTTTGTAAATAAAGGGAACAATGAGGGCTGGCTTGCTAGTATAGAACACTAGCTAGAAATGAGCAGGAATGTGAGAAAGAGGAACAGACAGCTATAGAAGGGCCCCTGACCAGCAACTGACCAGGGCAGTACGTATTATGCACCAATGCTATTTGCAAGGAGTCAAATCATGTAAGGACTCATGTAGGTAGGACTATGGAAGAGATGCATCTGGAAAAATGAGCAAGCTGCTCAAAATCATAGAAGGGCCCACCATCTTTCTCTATAAGTTAAAGGACACAGACCCTATTTTCAAGATAGTGTATGCTTATGCACCCCTAAGCTGTCCTGAGGCCCATTTGGCCACTATATTATTGTTACTGGGCAGAGAATTCTGGATCTTTGCCTTCCCAAGTACCTCAGCATGGCCATGCCCATTTTTGTCCAGATTAAGAAGGAACTATCTCATCACAGGAAGGTAATCCCTGGGTAGTTCCTGAACAATGTAATGGCCAATTGTGTGGTGTCCAGGGCTGGAGCCTGAATTTCCTTTCCCTACTTACTTTGCTCATGTCATCAATAAAATAAGATTGTTTAGCCAGAAATAAAGAATTATGTTTTAAGAGTGAATAGTATCATCAATCAATTCATGTGTTGAGTGAAAAGAGATCTATACAAAATATCTCCTCTCCTAATATTTGATTATTTTACAACTGTGGGGAAGGAAAAGATCAAGAGAGAAAGAGAGTAAGAGGTTAATTAATAATAAGAAATAAAATCAGAGGCTTATTAAGTCATTACATACCTTAATAACTGTCGCATCCCTAGGGCTCCGGCCCGCAGAGCCCCAAGAAAGAAGACACAATCCCCGAGTCTGTTGACGATGCTTCCCTCTTTAATGCTTCCCTTTAATGCTTCCCCAGCGTGCCCCTGCGTTCCCGGCATCTTTTCTCAATGCGCACAGCAGGCAAATATATCAGTCTTATAACCCCTCCCTCATCACTCCACCAACCCCAAGCTTCCCACAGCTAGGGCATGCGCATTTCTATCCCTCTCATAGGTGGGCTGGTGGTAGCACGAGGCACTGCGTCACTAATCATCCGTAGGACGCCTGATAGGGCTCACTGTGCAGCCTCAGGGCACCACCAGCCTCGTGAGCCTCGTGACTTGGCTGCAAGCCTAGGCGCCATCTTGAGTCCACGCTGGCAACAAGCCTGGGTGCCATCTCAGTCCAGCCGAGTGGGCCCCGACAAATAACACTTTTGGAAGCAATAAAACAATGGAGTTATTACTTCTAAATTAACAAATTCTAATCTAAAATTCTATTCCCAGCCAAAATATTAATTGTGAGAGAAATTAAGAAACTATATATTCAGTTCTGATAGGTTCTTAGTAAATATATACATATGGTATTACTAAATTTCTGAGTTGCTGAGGACCTCCATAAATTGCTGAGGCTGTCCTCAAACTTGAGATCCTCCTGTCTCAATCCCTGTATTGGAATTACAGGCATATGCTATCATGCTAACTGAATACTTTTTAAATATTTACTTTTTAACGCCAGGTGTGGTGACACATGCTTGTAATCCCTGCGCTTGGGAGGCAAAGACAGGAGGATCACACAGGTTCAAAGCCAGCTGCACTAGCTTAAGAGACCCTGTTTCCAAATTAAAAAAAAAAAAAGTATAAAATAGGTCTGGGAGTGTAGCCTGGAGGTAGAAGGGTTTCCAGGAACCCCAGTACCACCAAAAAAACAAACAAACAAACAAAAAAAACCTTTTTATATCCTTTCTTCCTCAAGGATCCAGTAAAGTATATGTTTTGCCAAATTGATGAAGTAAAAGAGGAAAGAGGATTCCTTAGCCAAGAAGCAGAGGATTTAACTCAACAGAAGTCAATGGATCCTCTGGAAGGTGGCAAGACCATAACAAGACAGCTTCTCAGTAGGACAAGAGCTCCATCTCTTCAGCCTGGGTATCTAAAAGACTCTGTGAGAGATTCTTCAAGCAGATAAATGTGATGGAGCACATAATGTCTTTCAACTTCTTGCCATGAAGAATTACACAACTAGGGCAGTTTGGTCATGAAGTAATTTTAAGTTCACAGAAAATAAGTTACAGTAAAAGTGTACAGTATTTAGGCAAATATGATAGTGTTAAATTTATATTTGATCTTTATCCCTGTGTTTACTGGCATGCAACTTCCTAAAATATTTGGAATCTTCCAAATGAATAGATATTTTCTTGTATACTAATGAGCCAACCAATGGTTGGTAACCTCAGTAGCTTCAGAATGATAATTAGAAAGACCAACCAAAACCAGATTAGAAGGTTGAGACTTTCAGCCCAACACCCAATCTCCAGAGAGGGAAGAGGGACTGAAAATTAAGTTGATTATGGAAAGCCAATGATTCATTCATCTTATGTATCTCATAGAGCATCCATATAAACCAAAAGGACAGAGTTTGGTGAGCTTCCAGATTGCTTAACCACAGAATAGTGGCTTGCCTACAGAAGGCAATGGAACCCAGTACCCCTCCAAAACTCCACCTCATGCATCTCTTCCTCTACAAACATTATTTTTAAAAAATGGTGAATATGTTTCCCTGAGTTCTATGAGCTACTCAAGTGAATTAAGCAAACAATCCCAAGGAGGTGGTTGTATTTAAAAGCACAGATAACAACCTAAAGCTTGTGACTTGCATCTGAGGTGGAAGACAGTCTTGAGAACTGCACCTTCAAACTGGGAGTTGATACTTCTTGCAGGTAGACAGTGTCCGCTGATCTGTAATGGAGGACATCTAACAGTGTAGAATTTCTTTCTTCTTTGCTTGCTTGCTTGTGTTGTACATGTGGGGGGGGCACACACATGTGGTATCAGAAGCTGTGTTGGAAAAGTATGGTAGTAGATACTATTTTTTATACTCGGCAATTAAATAATCAGGAGTGAACAGTGTTTACATGGAAATACCCAAGTAGGCAGGACTACTGATCTAACCAAAATTAGAATATATTGGGAAAATGTTTTGAATGATGTGCTAAAAATATTTTTGAACACATTGCTTGTAATTAAGTTTTTAAAAGTTGAGCTTAAATTGATTAAAAATTTTTATCACTTATTTACAGAAGCATCTTAGGAAAAGGATCCTTAGAAAAGAATGATTCTAGAATAGAAAGAAAGTTTAGAGTGTCTATGCTGTCACAACAAGATGTAGCCCTTTGTGTATTTCATTGTGCCTAATTTAAATGATGAAGAGACATGGCTGACTGGTGTGGAAACAAATGGGGTTTGGTTTATATATGTACAGTTAACTCTGAGGCTGTTCTGCAAACTCTCTCCAGGGAATTGTTATTTAACTTTAGAAACTATTTTCTGCACTCATTTACAAAACCCAAGTGCATTTGGAGAGAAAATCAATTTTAAAATGTGTATTCTTAATTAAGTGAAAGTTGAATTCTGTACAGTGGCTCAGCACCCTCAGAATGATAAAGCCTTGAACTGGTTAGTGTTGGTCTTTGAGGCAGGCAGCTGGGCCTGAGTAATCACCTGTTTCTTGGGGTAGCCTATTAGTGAAGCTAGCATGTAGATCCACTGTGCAGTACTAATCAGCAGGGTGATGTGGCAGCCCTCCTCTTTCCCTGAAATGCCTCAAAGCTCTGCCAGCTTATTATTATCTTAGTGGTAAAGTTATTAAGACATTTGACAGTTAGTGCCACTTCCTCCTGATTGATTGGGGACTGAAAGGGCTGTGCGCTTACAAGTTGGGACACTCAGAGAAGAGGTTTAGTACCGAAGAGTGTGCTGATAAGTAGCTATGAAAGCAGAGTACAGGACTCTTATACCAGAAGCATTCTTTTTCCTTATTCCTGTAATCTGGGGGAAAGCACTTGACCTTATCTAACCCCATTTACTTATTTCTAAAAATCCTACCTAAAAAGGTTGCTGAGAAGATTAAGTGAGAGAATACATGTAAAACCATACTGAATACTGTTCAAAAGAAACATTTTTCTTCTTTGTTAAACTGATCTGTTTTTTTGAATAGGTTTCATATAAAACATTATAGCTGTATCCATAATATAGTTCTTTATTTAAAAGTCTGGTACAGGAAAATAGGGGAGAAGTCATATTCTTTTCTATTGTAAAAATTTTTTCTTGGGATAAAAATTCAGAGAATGCTCTTAGGCCTGGGAACAATATATTATAAATCTATGCCAGCAGTTAATAGATGTGATATTGACATTTCTAGGTATATATGTATGTG
Organism: Muscardinus avellanarius; assembly: GCF_963383645.1. NCBI lineage: Eukaryota > Metazoa > Chordata > Mammalia > Rodentia > Gliridae > Muscardinus > Muscardinus avellanarius. Next base: position 99,065,877 of record NC_137789.1, on the reverse strand, counting down.
TATATATATATATATATATATATATATATATATATATATATACTGATGCACAAACCTAATTGACAGCAAAAATTCAAACACTGTTAAATAATTCATAACATATGACCAAATACAGAAGCAATTATGGATCTTTATTTTTTTATCTTTTTATTTTTGGTGGGATAGAGGTTCCTGGAAACCCTTCTACCTCCGGGCTACACTCCCAGACCTATTTTTGTGTGTGTTTGTGTGTGGTACTGGGGTTCCTGGAAGCCCTTCTACCTCCGGGCTACACTCCCAGACCTATTTTTTTATTTTTATTTGGAAACAGGGTCTCTTAAGCCAGTGCGGCTGGCTTCGAACCTGCACGATCCTCCTGTCTCTGCCTCCCAAGTGTGGGGATTGCAAGCGTGTGCCACCATGCTCTGCCAATTATGGATCTTTAAATGGAGACCCAAGTTCCATATATCTACCAAGGTCCATCTATTGAGTTGCTGGGATCTACATCCTAGTCATTCACAGTGACTATCAGGACAAAAATCAAATAAACAAACCTTCAAATTTCCAGAACTGAGGTGGAAATTCCATAATTCTACTCTGATAGACATTCAACTATTCAAAGTGAGAGAAAAATAGATAAGAATTGTACAAAGACTTTAAAGAACATTGACTTTTTGCTAGATAGACCTAAGATTATATCTCTGCTTATTTTATTTTATGACTATGTGATATTTGGCAATTCTTAAGTAACTATACACTTTGGTTTTTTACTTGTAAGGTTCAGCTGACAACTATTTTTTAGGATTCATATGCAGAATATAATAATGTATGTAAAGCACTTGGAACAATGTCTGGCACACATCTGGTATATACAGAATGGAGAACACAGATATATGGGTCTTAGATGTTTGAATGCATTATACAATTTTTTTTGTTTTTATTTTTTATATACTTGAGTTTTATGTTAGATATTATCATTCTCTGGAACAATCTCAGCATGCTGAAATTTCATTATATATGTAAATCTGAGTTATGTTTTTCTCCCTTCCAACATGATTGGTGGTTTGTGAGTCACTAATTACTGAATTAGCAAAAACAGCTAGTTGAAATCAAATCATTGATGGGAGTTAAGGTAAGGAACAGCAATGTCAGAGCAGCATTGATCTGAACAACAGACCTGCACACTATTTTTAACCTTCAAGCTCAAATCACACTGTTAGGAAATCCACCACTTATAATAATTGGGGGGAGGAAAAAAATCAAATAATCCATTGGTGAAGTGAAAAAAATAGATAAGCACTATTGGGCAACTAGCCCTCTTCAAATAAATTGTGTAACACAATTTAGAGTCTATGAAGTCAAAAGTTCAAGGTCTCAGGCGGGCATGGTGGTACATGCTTGTAATCTCAGCATTAGGGAGGTGGAGACAGGAGGATGGCTGTTCAAGGACAGCCTCAGTTAATTAGCGAGGCCCTTCATAGCTCAGTAAGACCCTGTTTTAAAAAATAAAAAGACTAAAAAATAGGACTGGGGTGTAGCTTTGAGGTCGAATGCCCCTGGGTTCCATCCCTAGTACTTCACACAAAAAAATAGTTCAAGGTCTTTAGGCAGCAAATGGGTACTCTGGAAACATGAGTCTGGGCAAGCAACCAAATACCATGGATATTATAGGGATTATCATTTTATTAGCTTTGGAGAAGATTATTTTTTATAGTTCACAATGATTTAGGATAAAGGTTAGCAGACAATTATTATTTTTTGTTGTTGGTGTTGTTTTAGTTTTTTGTAGTCTGGGGATGTAACCCAGGGGCATTCGACCTCTGAACTACACCCCCTGTCCTATTTTTAATTATTTATTTTGAAACAGGGTCTCACTAATTTGTGGAGGGCCTTACAAAGTAGTTGAGGCTGTCCACGAACCGTGATCCTCCAGTCTCAGCCTCCTGAATGCTGGGATTGATTACAAGTGTGCACAACCATGCCCAGCTGCAGGCAATTAATTTTTAAATGACCAGAACTTGGGTTTCATTTTTTTTGTGTGTGTGGTACTGGGGTCCTGGAAGCTCTTTTACCTTCGGGCTACACTTGCAGACCTATTTTATACTTTTTATTTGGAAACAGAGTCTCTTAAGCCAGCGCGGCTGACTCCAACCTGTGCGATCCTCCTGTCTCCGCCTCCCAAGTGCGGGATTACAAGCGTGCGCCACCACGCCCGGCTTGAGTTTTATTTTTAATGCTCTACCTCCAATACTTCTGTTTCTCCTCTCAAGACTTTCCACTCTGAATGCTCAATAGACTAGGAATAAATGAATAATCATACTGCAGTTAGCAAGATGTTGGGAAAATAGACCAAAAAGATAACAGATAAAAAAAAAATGTTCTTTTTTGTGTGTGGTACTGGGAATTGAACCCAGGGATGTCTTACCTCCAAGCATTACCCTCAGCCCTATATTATTTTTATTTTTATTTTAAAACAGGGTCTAAGTTCCTGAGGCTGGCCATTAACCTGAGATTCTCCTATATCATCCTCCCAAGTACTGGGAAGATAGGTATGAAACATTGCCCCTGGCTAAGAAGTTGTTCTTAATGATGGTGTTGTAAGAATATGACTTGACTATACTATGGGATATCTAGATATATGAAAGGCCAAGTGTTATTCTGGGTGTATTTGTGAGGGTGTTTCTGGATGAGATGACATTTTAATTGGGGAACTGAGCAAAACAGATTCCCCTACCTAGTCAGTTGAGAGTCTAAATAAGACAAATATGACTAGAGATAAGGAGTTGTCAGGTGAATTCAAGGCTCAGTGGAAGCAAATACATCTTGGAGACTATATTAGTTGGTTAGAGATGCACTCCAGAATTTCTGCAAAGATGTTGATTTTGAATGAAGGTGTACATTTTGAATATGAAGTAAAAAGTATGTGGTCATTTTTGGGTCAATTTGACTGGACTGCAGGGTATACAGATATATGAAAGGCCAAGTGTTATTCTGGGTATGTTTGTGAGGGTGTTTCTGGATGAAATGACATTTTAATTGAAGGACTAAATAAAGCAAATTGCCCCACCTAGTTAGTTGAGAGTCTGAATAAGACAAATAATTGTCCCTGCATGTAAGAGAAAATCCCTTCTTCCTGGCTGTTTGAGCTAGGACAGGGGTCTCTCTTACTGCTTACAGCCTCAAATTAAAGATCTGGCTCTTTTTGCATCTTAAGTGTGCTGGCTTCTCGGCTCAACTTAGACCGTCAGCTCTCCTGCTTCTTAGGCCTTAGCACTTTGAAACTGTGTCACTGGCTCTCCTGGGTGTCCAGTTGGTGAATATAGATCTTGTAACTTGTCACATGGGCAAATTATTTATAATAAATATCTATCTCTTGAACCCTAATCTAGAATGACTCCTAGGAAAACTCACATAAGAGCTAGAGGGAAAATAGTACTAAGATCATTTTTATGTGCTGTCCTTCCTTCATACCATGATGGGTTACATACATGGTCGCTCATAGTCTTCTCAACCTTTATGTGAAATAGCTGTTATTGTCATCTGAAAATGGAAAAACTGAAGATCTAAGTGGGTCAATGACTTTCCAGGGCCATGTAGTTATTAAAAAATACTCAAGATTTAAATCCCTATTTAGAATTTTATTTTGCTGCATGCAAAATCCTACTGAACTGCTAAGCGACACCAACCTTCTGTCCTCTTTTACTTATTCTAATCATCATTTCTTGTTTTTTAAAAATAGAATCTGTAACTGATCTTGAATTTTTCAATGTAAAGAAATTATTTCTCCCTTACTCTTTTGTCTATGTTTTCTCAGCAGTCATAAGCTCTATAGATGATATGAGTATATTGGATGCAGTAATGTTCCATTTATATACTTGATATATCAAGACTGAAGAACTTACTCCTCTAGCTGAAGGGAAGGCAGCTGAGATGGTACTCCAGATTTTCATGAACTGACTTTCCCTCAAAGATTAACTGTCTGAAGCTATCTCTTCTTCTCATAGCAAATTCTGCATGAAATAACCACTTCCCAAAGAGGTTGAACGGTCTAAACCCTTCATCTCAACTCAGGACAACTCCAAAGAATCAGGACAGCTCCAAGGCTCTAAGCAGAGTTTGTGGAAACCTTGACTGAGACTTTACTGCAGCCCAGTATTTTCTCCTTTGGATTGGCCTACTTCCCTCCTGTAGATATCAATGCCAAGAACACATCCTACTGAAATCTCTATACTATCTCTCAAGGTACTCAAGGGTCATCATACTATAAACTGATTAAAAAGTTTCAAAGATTATTATTTTGGCAGTTTTTTAGTTCAACATTGTATATAAAGCATGCCAATAAAATGTAGAAATTGGGATTTTTGTTGAGGGGAGTACTGGGGATTGAACCAAGGGGAAATCTACCTCTAAGCTCTTTTTTTTTTTTTAAACAGAGTCTTGCTAATTTGCCGATGGTCTTGCTAAATTGCTGAAGCTGGACTCAAACCTGCTGTCCTCCTGCCTCAGCCTCCTAAGTACTGAGATTACAGGTGTGTACCACCACCATTAATTGATATCCTGAGGGAAATTAAAGCAGGTAAAAAGAACAAGGAAAGACTTGTTCATAGACAAGGTAGCTAGTATATATAATTACTATTTTTATATACTCAGAATTTTTCTTTGTTAGAATATTTAATTTACAAATGGACTATGTATGGCAATTGTATAGCCTTATTAGATTACAAAGAGAAAAAGACTTAGGAGAGAAATATTTTATCTAGATTAGACGTCAATCATGCTATGCATATTATACAATTAACCTCCAAACCCACAGTTCCTGTTATGAACAGATAATGAGACAGAAAGATTCATTTATTGGTTAGTCTTTCAGCAGAGGTTTGGCTTCTACTTTTATTATTTATTTTATTATATTTTATTTTTTCATGGTACCAGAGATGGAACCCAGCAGCATTGTACCTCTGAGCTACACCCTCAGCCTTATTTTTAAGTTTTTTTTTTTTTTTTTTTGAAACAGGGTCTCACTAAGTTGCAAACAGCCTTGCTAAGTAGCTGAGGCTGTCCGCGAACCATGATCCTTCATTCTTTGCCTCCTGAGTGCTGGGATTACAAATGTGTGCTACTACACTTGGCCTCCTACTTTTAAATCTCTGTATCCTTGACCAGTACATAAGTCAAGTAGTGATGAAGGAAAAGAAAGTGGTAGGGAAAACATTTACTGTCCAGTGATCAGGAATACAACACAAATAGTTCACTTTGTTATATTCTAGAAGAACTTATCATAATTTCTTTAAGGTTAAAAAAGGGCTTTTTGTTTTTTTCCTTGTATTTTTATAAGAACAAAATTAATAAGGAAAAGATCAACTTACATTTCAATTCTGTCTCACTAAATAGAACAAAAAATAAGAGAAAAAAGAAAAGAGAGTGTCAGATTTGGAATGTATTTTTATGCACACACATGAGTCTACTAATATATGTAAGTGGTTTGTCAAACATACAAACATACTTGTCAGAGTAAATATTTGAAGTTTTAAGAATTACTAATGGCAGTCAATATGCTGGGAGTACAAGATGAAAAGATTAAGTTAGCTCCTGAGCTCAGTGCCATGGGGAGAAATGTTGACCTCCACCACTATAAAAAAGTATCTCTATTGCTCAATCCAAGATACATGAAATTTGCCACTGGTTGATTAAATCTAACTTGGAATATTAGAAAAGCAGTATTTAAGGGAAACATTTAAATTGAACCTTGAGATATGAGGGGTTTTCTAGGTAAAGAACATTCTAGAGAGAAAAAAAACAGCAATGACAATGGATGTTTAGAGAAAAATCTAGGTCAGATTGTGAAATGTCACTTATAAAATCCCAAGTCTGTGGTTCCATACTAAAATAAAAAAAAAATCTTCTCAAAAGAACAGATAGCCCCCAAATTATGATTGTTTGGCTTAACATTTTTTCCTGCTATATGATGATATGAAAGTGGAATTGTGAATTTAGGTCTCTTTTTTTGGGCTAGGTATATGCACTTCTACCCTCTCTTGTTACACTGGGCAATGGTCATGAAGCTCAGTGTCCCGCCAGCCAGATAATCACATGGGAAATGAACAACACTCTACAGTGGACTGTGTTGTTGAGGTAGATTGTTTGGTAGGTTATATGTTTAAAATACATTTTAGATTTAAAATTTTAATTTAAAATGAGTTTATTGAGATTTAGCCCCACTGTAAGTTAAGAGGCATTTGTAATCCTCTCCCTAGCATCCCATCCATGACATGGCATGATCAGATCTTGTTGAGAATGACAATTCTAGCTGTAGAGTGAAGGAAAGGCAATATATTAGGGATGATGAGGGAAAAGTACTGTTGAATCTTCCATGAGTTCCAATTTATTGCCCTTTGCTTTATGTTTTTCTAACACAACCCAAATCTATCTTGTGACAGTAGCAGAAAAATTATAACAGCAATTTTCAAGAGCTGCAACAAATAAAATCCTTGTGATATTCATAACTTGAGGCACCTATCTCCTTTTATTCTTTCTATATTTTAAACATAAAGACTTTATGGTCTTATAGAGCAATTGCAGTTGAGAATGCTAAAATTTGAGCACGCTGGGACACTTACTTCAAAATTACTCTTTTCTTTCTTGTTCCTCAAAGTGCTCTTTCACTTCTTTGTTCCATATTATTGGTGGTACCCAGTCCACATACTGGCATCAACTGTTCAGCCAGATATCTACATATCTGTCATTTATCATTTGTGTATATTTTTCTACCCTTATTGTACATAAAAACCATCAAAGTGACCCATGCATGGTGGCAAATGCCAGTAATCCCAGTACTTGGGAGGCTGAGACAGGAAGACCACAGATTCTCAGCCAGGCTTAGTAAGTTAGAGAAGCCCTCAGCAATTTAGTGAGACCCTATTTCAGAATTAAAAATAAATAAAGCTGGGGATGTAGCTCAGAGGTAGAATGCCTTCGGTTTCATCCCCAATACCACAAAAAGAAACACCTGAGTTAAGATGCTTTCCAAAATGTTAATTCTGATGACATCTTCTTACTTTTGTGTATAGATCTTAGTAGTTTTATAGATAAAACACAGGCTTTAAAATTAACCAGCTAAGAGTTTAAATTATGGACCTAATCAATAATTGTAATGTGTTCATGGACAAACCATTTAACCTTTCCTATAATCATCTCCTCTTAAAATGAGAACAGTTTCATAGAGATCTTAAACTATATAAGTAGGTACATACATAGCTCAACATCTGCCATGCTGTGAGACTCAGAAATTATTTTTCTTGTTCAAATGTGACACTTAATGAAAATAAATATTAGGTAATTGGATAGTAACATTTTCTTGGAGTAAGAGAATTAGACTTTATCAGACAGAAGGAGATCAGGTTGAACTGAATTGAGGTTTCAGTGACCTTATTAGAAGATGAACTCAAGCCAGGCATGGTGTTGGATGCTTGTAATCCCAACATTTGGGAAGCTGAGATAGGAGGATCCAGGTTCACAGACAGCTTCAGCTACTTAATGAGGCCCTTTGCAAACCTGTGAGACCATTCTTCAAAATAAAGATAAAAGTAGGGTTGAGCATGTACCTTGAGGTAGAATGTCTCTGGGTTCCATCCTCAGTACCACAAAAGAAAAAAGAAGAAGATGAACTCGGGATAGATAATATTCTGTGATCCAAGATGTAAGTTTAACTGCCTAGAAAAGTAGAGGCTTTCTTCCAAGGAGCACAATGACCCTATGTTTGGAAAAACTCTTCACATGTCCCAAGAGCTGAGGGCTATTATGTTAAATGAGTATGTTTCTGGATGGTTGTGCAGATGAGGAAGAAAACTCTGAGATTCCACATAATATTCAGTCTATGACTCCCATGGAAATTTGTGGAGAGCAGAAGAGGAGTAAATATACTAAAGACTGTTGAAGAAGGGTCAAGGGAGGATCAAAATATAACCCTCCTAAGTAAAACAGCCTAGTTTTTGCAACTGTAGGATTAACTGGACAAGTAATTGATTTCAAGGTAGGACATAGAAGAGAGATTCAAAATGGCAACTGTGGGATGCAGCATATCTCAGTAGCTGGAACAAATAAAATTTAACTACCGAGAAAGCAGCATCTTGACCCAAAAAATAATAATAAACAAAGCAGCAGAAGATATTCACAAACGAAAACATGAACAGAAACCATGGCAGAAGGAAATTAAATACTTTGAATGGGAGATCCACTGCAAAGAGCCTAAGTACACGACTGACCTTGTGTGGTATCTGGCTGCTTAGGCTACCAGCCTGAACTGGGATTACTGGCTCCAGGGCTGTAGCTTCAAGAAGTTTCGAGAAGAAATCTAAAATCTTGAAGTGCAGAAAGCTGTGGCAGAGCTCCAACATCTTAAGTGACTACTATCATGCTTCAGGGATGCAGAGAAAGATCCAAAAGCCCCTGTGCTCACCAGAGGTAGCACCCACAGTAGTGCACTGTGCCCTCCAGAGACAAAGCCTGTAAGACAGCAAGTTAACTGCATTTTATTACTTGTTACTCAGTAGAAAACCACCCAGAACAGGCACAGAATCCCAGCAGACTAAGACCTGGTAGCCTATCCTGGAGGTAGACAAGTTAGAACCTCCAGAGACACAGAAAAGGTCTATAGTGCTCAAGGCATGGCACCTGCACAGGGTCACGGGGGTCACCCCAAGACTACACTGGATGCCTCTGCTGGTGCAGATAGGGAGGCACAAGGCCCAGAGCAGGAAGACGCAGACCACAGGGCCTGAGATTGTAAAGCCCAGGGTGGAGAGTGCAGAGCCAGAGACAGGAGGCATGGAGCCCAGGGATAGAGGGTGTGGAGCACAAGGCTGAAAAGCACAGGGCCCAGAGTAGGACATGCAGAACCTTGGACTTACACAAAACTCATTAACAATGACACTGATGCACTGACATCTAAACAGAGAGCTGTCAGAGGCAAGAGAGGCACACAAACATTTATAAAGTAAATCCAAAAGCTGACAATAGGTTACAGAGCAAATGAGAGACATTGGAATATACTCCAGAATCTACCACAGGGAACAAACATACAGATATTATATGGGCCTGGGAGATTATATATATGTATGCATGTATTAGCAGAACTGCTGTTTTTTTTGTTTTCTGTTTTTTTAAATGGTTGCTAGTTCTTTTTGTTCTTTTTCTTTTTTGTTCTTTCTTTTATTTCTATTTTTGCTTGTTTTTTGTCTTTGATTTATAATTGTTAGTTTTTTAACTTGTTTTGTTACTTTATGCATGCTTGTTTGCTTCCTCTCTGATCCTTTTTAAAAATCTTCCTTCCCATTGCCTATCTGCTTTCTTCTCTCCAAACTATTTTTCCTTTACTGTATCTCCTTATTTTATATTCAAGCTATTTCATATCTCCATACCTAAACACTCTGTAGTAACTACAAGAATCCTAATATGTAACCTACACTCATTCTCAACCAGATAATACCTCAGTATACTTAAATTGTTACAAAATTTAATCATATCCTCTACTTTACCTGACTCCTGTGTCCATTACCTCAGCCCCTCCCCTTTACCCAACTTTCCCCATTGAAAAAAAGCACTGCTTACCCATGCACAAACCTGCTTACACCTTTAAATTACTACTTCTAATACTGAAACAAACAGATTACCCACAGAGTCGCACACAAAAAAGAAGATGCCAAGACATCAGAAAAATAAACTCAAGAACTCTGAAAATATGAGAAGAGCAGTGATGAAATAAGGGAAATCATGAATAATGATCTACAAAAAATACAAGAAGTAGAATTCTGAATCCTGATCCTCAATATAATAAAAGGCCTCACATAAGTGCACAGGAAATAAAAGAGGAAATGTATATATTAAGAAAGACTCAGAGGCCAAGAATGAAATGAACAAGTCAATAAATAAAATGAAGACAACAATAGAAAGAAATTCTGGAATAATAGATGAAATGGAAAGCAGACTGTCACTGTTAAAAATGGATCATTCAAAACTGAAAGCATATATTGACTGAAAGTCAACAGCATATAGAAATAATTACAGTAATGAAACCTAAACACCCAACAACTATGGGACAACTCGAAATGTCCTAACTTATGGATAAAAGGCATTGAAAAATTGATAGAGGTACAGACCAAGGGTATTCTTAATCTCTTGAGAGAAATAATTTCAGAGAATTCTCCAAACATGGAAAGAAACTTGGACATACATGTACAGGAAACATACAGAACACTGTTAAGAACAGATTAAAGAAAGACCTTGCCACACCATGTAATAATCAACATGGCCAAAAGAGAGGCTAAGGAAAAGTTTTAAAAGCAGCAAGAACAAAATACAAAGGCAAAACAATAAAAATAGCCCCAGATTTTACAAAACAAGTCATGAATGCCAGGAGAGACTGGTATGATGTAATCCAGACCTTGGAAGAAAATAATTTACAACAAAAACTGTTATGTTTTCCAAGGTTATTATTAAAAATTGTTGAAGAGACAAAAGTGTTTCAAGATAAGCAGAATTTCAAAAAATTCATAAATACAAAGCCAACAGTAAAAATACTTAAATAAATCATAAAGAAAAAAGAAGCAAATTTTAGAACCAGAGAAGAGATGAAGTGCATCAGTAGGACAACTAAGCAAAGAAGAAATAACATGATATAAAGAAGACAGACCACAAAATGGCAGGAAACAAAAATTATATGTTAGTAATACCATGAATGTCAAAGGACTTAACTCACCAATTAAAAGACATAGACTGGCAATTTGGATTAAAAAGATAATCCAAATATATGTTGTTTACAAGAAACTCATCTTACAGCCAGACATTCATAGGCTTAAAGTGAAAGGATAGAAAAAGATATATCATGCTAATGGAGGCCAAAACAGGCAGGGGTAGCAATGCTTATATCTAAGAAAATAGACTTGAAGCTAGAACACATCAGAAGAGACAAAGAAGGGCACTGCCTTTTAGAAAAAGGTACAATTCACTAAGAAGATAAAATGATAGTAAATGTCTATGCCTGAAAAGTGGGGGTACTTACATTTATAAAACAAACCTTTTAGGATATTAGATCTCAAATAGACCCAAATAGAATAATATTCAGAGACTTCAGCAAACTACTCAAGCAACAAGATCTATCTTCAAGGCAAAAGATGAGTAGAGACTCTGCAGAAATAAAGAAAACTATAAATCAAATAGACGTAATAGATATACAAAATATTTCAACCAGGAACAGCAGATTACTAGCCCATGGAACCTTCTCTATGGCAGATCACTTCCTGGTCTAGAAAGCAAGCACCAGCAAATTAAAAAGATGTAATATAATTTCCTGCATTTTTAGACCACAATGGAATGAAAGTAGAAATCAACAGCAGGAAGACCAAAAGAAATATTTAAATACATGGAGATTGAATGATACACTACTGAATGATGAGTAAGATCAGAAATAAGGGAAGAAATAAAGAAATTTCTGGAATTAAATGAAAATAGAGACACAACATACCAAAATCTATGGGACAGTTTGAAGTAGTTATTAAGAGGAAAGTTTATAACATTGAGTGCCCACATAAGAAGAACAGAGACCCACCAAGTAAACAACCTAATGACACATCTCATGGACCTAGAAAACCTGCAACAGTCTAATCCCAAAGCCAGCAGAAGGCAGAAAAAAAATTAAAATCAGAGCAGAAATAAATGAAATAGAGAATTAAAAAAACAGTTCAAAGAATCAGCAAAACAAAAATCTCATTCTTTGAAACGTTTAATAAGATTGCCAAACCATTGTCAAATTAACCAAAAGAAAGAGAGAATCAACTCAAATCATTAAAATCAGAAATGAAAAAGGAAACATCACCACAGACAGTGAGGAAATTTAAAGGATTATCAGAAACCATATTGAAAATTTATACTTCAATAAACTGGAAAACATGGAAGAAATCAATAAATTTTTAAGCATATATACCTTACCTAAATTGAAACAAGAGGACATAGCAAGCCCAAACCAACCAATTGCAAGAAAAGCAATAGAAATAGGAATAAAAATTCTGCCATCAAAAAAAGCCCAAGCCCAGATGAGTTTTCAGCTGAATTCCACAAAACCTTCAGGGAAGAACTAATTCCAGTACTTTACAACATGTTCCAGGAAATCAAGAGATGGAATTCTCCCAAACTCCTATGAGGCAAATATCACATTAATACCAAAACCAAATAGAGATACTTCAAGAAAACAAATTACAGGCCAATATCCCTGATGAACATAGATGAAAAAATTTGAAACAAAATACTAGGTATATGCATTCAAAACCATATCAAGAGAATGGTACACCACAACCAAGTTGATTTTATCCCACAAAAGCAAGGCTGGTTCAACATATGCAAACCAATACATGTTATTCACCATATAAATAGAAATGAGAACAAAAACCACATGATTATAACAATAGATGCTTAAAAATAATCTGACAGTATCCAATACCCATTTGTGTTAAAAACACTGCAGAAAATTGGAATAGAATAAATGTATTTTAATATCTTTAAGGCAATATACAATAAAACCAAAGCCAACATCATATTGAATAGGAAAAACTGCAAGAATTTTTTCTTAAATAAGGAACAAGACAAGGATGCCCACTATCACCACTCCTTTTCCATATAGTCCTCAAGACTCTTGCCACAGCAATAAGACAAGAGAAGACTATCAAAGGTATTCAAATATGAAAAGAAGAATTAAAATTAAGCTTGTTTGCAAATGGCATTATTATTTATCTAGAAGACCCAAAAAACTCAACCAAAAGACTACTGGAACTGATTAACCAATTCAGCAAAGTTGCAGGATACAAAATCAATCTAAAGAAATAAGTTGCTTTTCTATATGCCAACAATGAATCTATATTGAAAGAAATAAAGAAAACAATTCCATTCACAATAACCTCAAAACAAATAAATACCTAGGAATAAACCTAACCAAAGATATAAAAGACCTCTACAATGAAATCTGTAAAACATTAAGAAAGAAATTGAAAAAGACTTTGTAAAATGGAAAGATTTCCCTTGCTCATGGATAGACAGACTAAATATTTAAAAATGGCCATTCTGCCAAGAGTGATCTACAGATTCAATGTAATTCTTATCCAAATACCAATGACATTCTTCATAGACATAGAAAAATCAGTCATGAATTTTACATGGAGAATGAAAAGACTCACAATAGCCAAAGCAATTCTTAGCAATAAGAACCATGCAGGAAGCATTACAATCCCTAACTTCAAATTATTCTACAGAGCAATAGTAGTAAAAACAGCATGGTATTGGCACAACAACAGGCATACAGCCCACTGGAGCAGAATAAAAGATACAGAAACAAATCCATACACTTATAGTCAATTGATCTTTGACAAAGGGGCCAAACGCATATGTGTGCTAGAGAAAATACAGCCTTTCATCAAATGGTAGTGGGAGTACTGGCTACACATTTGTAGAAAGATGAAACTAAATTCTTATCTCTCACTGTGCACACGAATCAACTTGAGATGAATCAAAGACTTGGAAATTAGACCAGAGACTGTGAAGCTATTCGAGGAGGGCATAGGCTCAACATTTCAACATATGGGCACAGGTAGTAACTTTCTCAACAAGACATCCAAAGCACAGAAAATTAAAACAAGAATTAACAGTTGAGATGGCATCAAACTAAAAAGTTTCTGTGCATCAAAGGAAACCATCTAGAACCTAAAGAGGAAGCCTACAGAATGGGAGAAGAACTTTACCAGCCACCACTCTGATAGAGGGCTAATATCTAGAATATACAGAGCTCAAAAGTCTTTCCAGTAACAAAACAAATAACCCACTCAAGAAATGGGCAACTGAATTGAATAGAAACTTCAAAAAAGAAGAGCTACAAATGGCCAATAGATGCATGAAAAAATGTTTAACATCATTAGGCATAGGGAGATCCAAATCAAAACTATGCTAAGATTCCATCTAATCCCAATAAGAGTGGAAAGCATTAAGAAGTCAAATAACAACAAATGCTGGTGAGCATGTGGGGAAAGAGGGACTCTTTTACACTATTGGTAGGAGCACAGACTAGTTCAGCTGCTATGGAAATCAGTGTGGAGATTCCTTAGAAAACTGGGAATGGATCCACCATATGATCCAGCTCTACCACTCTTGAGTATCTTTCGAAAGGTGTTGAAATCAGAGAACGACAGTGACATACGAATACCCATGTTCATAGCAGCACAATTTATAACCAAAATATGGAATCAACCTAAGTTTCCATCAACAGATGAATGAATTACAAAATTATGAGAAATACCCAATGGAATTCTACTCATCTATAAAGAAGAACAAAATCATGTCATTCAAAAGAAGATTGAAAGACCTGAAGAACATTTTGTTAAGTGAGATTAGCCAAGCACAGAAAAAAAAAGGGAAATATGTTTTCTCTAATATGCCTAAACTAGGGAGTATTAGAAATACCAGTGGAACTCGAGGGTAGAAGAGGAAGAAGGCTGAGGTTGATTAATTGAGGAGCTACATTCAAATATGTGTAAAAGTGTGAATGTAGCATGGTCAACCTGAACACTCATTATTGGGAAGGGGAAGGGGAAGCAGGCATGGGAGGGCACCAATATTGTGTGAATGTATGCCATTTTCAATATGATGCACATTATTATGTGAATCTATAGTGTACCAATAAAAAATTTTAAAAGATGGGAAATAGCTAAGAAGAGGTAATATATAGGAATCACACATAAACCATTCTTGAACTACAAAGAGAAATTTTTCAAGAAGTAATAATATGTGACTTAACAATATTTCATTTAAAACTGTATTCATGGCAGTATATATAGATATCTTTATATTTATTGCAAGCATTTTATGATTAGGGTGCACTGCAGTTTACTTAATGTTGTTACATCAGTAAATTTCCATATTATAAGTAATGTTGTCCTGAACAATTTTTGCATCTCTCCATATGGAGCTATGTAAGTGTTTCTTAAGGGCACACAGTATGTTTGAAAGAAACAGATTGTGAATTTCATTTTTAATGAAAAGAACAAATTATATTCAAAACACATGGAAGTATTTATTTTTACCATAATATGATTTTACATTAGTAGATTTTCTAAATGTTTTCTAATCTTATGCTAACTATAACTTTTCTTTTTATTCTTCTTTCTGAATTACTTGTTGATATCTTTTGCCTATTCTCTGCAATATTGTCTAGTATAGATTTATTATTCAAGATTACATTTTTTGTCCCTTACATTTGTTGATTGGTTGTATCAAATATTTCTTTCATAGCTTTATTTTTCAAAAAAGCTTTTGAGCCGGGCGTGGTGGCGCATGCTTGTAATCCCAGCATTCGGGAAGCTGAGACCTGGAAGATCGCGGTTTGTGGACAGCCTCAGATACTTAGTGAGGCCCTCTGCAACTCAGTGAGACCCGGTTTCAAAATAAAGAATAAAAAATAGGGCAGGGGGTGTAGCTCTATTGAGGGCAGGTTGAATGCCCCTGGGTTACATCCCCAGACCTGCAAAAAATAAATAAATAAATAAATAAATAAATAAATAAATAAATAAATAAATTAAAGCTTTTGATATTATCAATCTATGTTTTATTATTCATTGTTAATTTATTAGCATCTTATCCCTCTATCTAGTATTTTAAATTAATTTTGTTGTTTCTATCTTGCTGAGCTAAAAATAGTTATTTCAATTTTCATATATTATGTACAATATTTCCTATAACAATATTATTCTAGTTGTATCTATATAGCATAATTATCTTCACCAATTTCTGAACTTTTTCAATTTTAGCATAATTATTTTCACCAATATCTTCACCACAATTCTGAACTTTCCTTTTTTTTCCATTTTAATGGAATCTCTTTAGTTTCAAGCCCATATTTGGGGATTCTTTTTAGAATTAGCAATGAGGTGTTTTGCATTCCATTCCTTCACTTTTAGCTAGTGTCTAATAATTCTAACCTCCTCACACTTCCTGGAACCCCAGCCCTCACCCAAAAGCCTGCCTTCTGTAAAAGGTAGTCACCTACCTGTGTCAATGTATATTCTATCTTGCTATTATAGCGCTTCCTACAGTCCATTTATATCATATACCTTCAGCTTTACCAACCAGTCCATCTCAGGTTTCCCAGGCATTTCTATCCTCACAGCCAGCATATCTGCAGCTGTGACTCGCCACCCTTCTTTGTATTTTGATGTATCCAGCCTGGATTACACTCCCCCTTTCTAGGATTTCCACTTCAGGTTTCCCCCAGGTAGATTTTGTGGTGAGTTTCTCTTGTGACTAGGTATATTGCAGCATGGAGTAGATACCCTAGCCTACCTGCATTTGTGATCAGCTTCTCTACCCCATCTTTAAATATTTCCTTTGGCACAGAAGTCATCTCTCAGCTCCCCTTTGGGAGCCCTGAAAGGCAGTCTCTCCTTGTTCTATTGACATACTTACCATAATTTGACAGGTACCGCCACTCGGCTGTCAGCTCTTCTGCAGATTCAACATCTTTTAGCCTCTGAGACTAAAGAAGTGAATATGGTGGTAACACCTCTTTTCAGGCTTTCACTTTTCTGTCTTGCCCTGTCTCTTACTTCTTTTTATCTTCCATGATATTGTATTGCCTCTGAGAACTTGCCACCCAGAGACAGCATGGTTTAAGCCTTAGTATCCACCAGCTGCTTGCACAGTCAGTGGCTCCAACTTTTAATATCAGCCTTTCTTTTTATCTGGAAGCCACCTTTTAACCCACTTATGTGTCTTCTGATGGACCAAGGCCTAAAACCACCAACTGTGATAATTCTTTTCCTTTTGAGAAAATTGACAGCCCTTGCGCCAGCTCTAGATGTCACCTTTCCTACAGACTAGACACCTTCTGGCATATGACTCCATTGGCTTCAGTAGATTTGCTCTGTCAATTTCACCTTTGGCATACCTTTCACCATCCAGATGGCATTTGATGACAAGTGCTTTCCTGTTGGCACAGGCATTACTGGATTTGAAGCCCATGCCAGGATGGCCAATACTAGGAGAAGACATCATCCTTAGCCAACACTACTGAAGAACATGTGCATTTATGAAATTGATAGTTTCTATGATTACTGTCAGCCAGGGGGTCAATGTGGCTGCTCCAGGCCCCAAATCTACATCTAGGGCACTCAGCTTGACTAAAGGCTGATGGGGACAACTAGTACCATTGCTAATATTAAGGGGACTTGACTTGAGCACTCAGGTCTTGTCCCTGTTGCAATTCAAAAGGCCAGCTTTAAAAGAAAATACATTAGGGCAGACATTTTCTTCCAGCTTGCAGAATAGGGCACTAACCCAAGACCATCCAAAGCATACTGTTACAAGAAAAATGTGCTAGGAGGCAGTTCTGTTCCTCCTTTTTATCAGGTCGCTTGAGACTCTTCTGTTCAGAGCACATGTGCATCCAGAGGAGTCTTTTGAGAACTTCTCTCCCCCTTTTTTGGTCATGAGTACCTGGGAACCCCTGGTCATGGCACATCGGTTGCAGTAGTGGGCTTGGCACCACACTTGTGCTTGGAGCCAAATCTGGTCTTACGTATAGTCAGAGCACCTGGAACCTATCTTTCCATAGTATGGGTGGTACAATAAAGGAAAAAGCAACATACCTCTGGTTGGAGATACTTGTGATCCAGCCTTCATTTAGAGTGCCGGAAACCCACAAGTTCAGATAAGCTGTTATGTAATGGGAAGCAATAACGCAACACCTTTGATGGGAGGCCCCTGTGTGGGGCACCTATGATGTGAGGGCTTCTGTCAGTGCACCTGATGCCCACCTGGCCATGGCATAGCTTTTGAAGCTGGGAGGACCACAGCTGCACCTGAACACCATGATCCTGTTCAGCCAGTTGGCTTTAGAGGAGACAGTGCCACCAAGAAAATCCCTTGGTTAGGATAACTGTCCTACCAGCATGCATGCAGCAAGCATTGGCTTTGCCTTAGGTTACTCTTGTTACCTACCTAAAACTGCTTTAGAGATAAGTATTGACCACAAACACATTTTTTCTTTTATTTTCTAGTGCAAAATTCAGGATCTTAGCAAAGAAGGAAAAGATTCCTCTAGACAGGGCAAGTTACCATATTTCCCCATGAATGGAACTTATGCTGCTTTGGACAATCACTCTAATTATTTCAGACTTTGCCTGCTCTATCTTCCCAAAACAAGTTGAAGTACCAATACCCCATTTGTGTTATAGAGGTTGTGAGGCAGATGAGACAGTAAGAAGTCAATACTCAGGGCTTGGGAAGTCTATTTTGGAGAGTAGAAGTGTAATTTACTCACATCAATAACAGTGCCTTCTCTGGCTTTCAGAGTTAACCTGACAGACCCAAGATGTGGACCAGTATTCCTCTAGTCTTAGAACTAGCTCGATACACACTACTATCCCTATCCCATTTGTCTCAAGGGACTCATATCTATCCCTCATTATAAATCATAAATCTGTTCCAATTAATTTATCCTTTATGTATCTTTTGTTCTTTGGCTCAACTGTGGAAGAAAAATTGACTTCAAGGAGTAGTGACATATTGACACATAACTATGCCTTGTGAATAGCATGTGGAAATAGCTATGGTTCATCACTGCTTGTGCTCACCTTCATGGTCTAGGGTTCATGTGTGGAGATGGCAACACAGGGAGAAGTGATGTCTGGATAAAGGAGAAATGACTGGCTCTGGCCTTTTGCAAGCCCATGCTGACAATTTAATCTTTGTAAAATGTTTAAATGTCTTGTGTCCTTCTTGTTAATTAGAGATTTAGACCAATGACAGTGCATTCCCACCTTAGCCAGAGAGGATGGACTTGGGATCTAGTCTCCTGGGGCCTGGAGACTCAAGAGAAAAAAAAACTCACACCAACTCTGCAATTATTGGGATCTTTAAATTTAGCATGCAGCATATCCCTTGTCATCCCTCTGCATGAAATATCAAGAAAAAACTGGAGATGGCTTATTTGGGAAAAAATAACCTGTTTCACTTTAGCCCAAATCACTAAAATATCAAATGATAAAAGTTACAATGTCACCAAGATCCTGCTGACCCTAGAGTTTTGCTGTGTCTCCATGAGAACTAGTTGCTGATAATGTAATATTTTCTCAAAAACCATAGGAAGGTAGGGAAAAAGAAAGTCAAGCACTTCATGTCCCAGAAATTTATAATGTAGTGGAGAAGACAAGTAAATAAAAAAATATAACCAAAAGGAAAAGGGTGAGGGTGATGGGAATAATTAAGAAAGACATAAAACTAAGTTTGGAAAGATGAGACTAAGTTTGGGGAATGACTTCTGATCTATAGCAAAAGGGACAGAGGAACATGCATTAAAGAGTCCTACTCACTCTTAAAAAGATCACTAAGCCAAATATGGGAAGGAGGGATAGGGAGGGAATGGGGTAGGGATTGGATAAGGGCTAATTGGGTGATGTGTATATGTATGTCTACACAAATCTTTTATCCCATTAAGATGTATGTCTACAATGCACCAACAAAAATTTAAAAAAATGATTCTATAAGAAGGTTTAAATGAGCTCCAGAATCAGACTACACAAAACTCAGAGATAACACATAGCCTCTCCCAATTTTATCTTCCTTAACTCCAAAATGTAAAAATACTTTCTGCCTTCTAAAGCAGATAGATGACATGCAAGTGATTTGGGAAATAGGAAATGCAGAAGTAATAAATTAGATATGCTAAGTCTGAATCTTGTCACTAATATTCAGCTATGGGAATCCTGGCAAGGTACTTAATCTTTCTGTAAAATAGAACTAAGAATAGTGCCAAATTTATTCAGTTGTTGTGATAAATTAGTTATTAAACATACAACACTTAAAATACTGCATAGAAGGTGAAATATAGGGACTTGTCATTTATTTTTGAATATGAATTATTCATAGAATTACTATCATAGGTTTTATTAACATATGATATCTTCAAAATTAATATAGTGGTGTCTGAGTACAGAGTAAAGATTTAATAGGCTAGTCTAAGAAGGTTTATTAGGAAAATAAGGAGCTGATCTATATCACTTTCTTTTCTATAAGTATCAACTCCATTTGACTCTCCAGGGAGCAGAATAATTACAATTGTAAAAAGTGGCAGAGAGCTAAATATTGTGCTTTTACATACTTCTCCGTGGCAGAGAATTCCATCTCCAGTAGAGTCAGTACATAAATTCGGAGGAACCTGCTTCCATATGTACCCAAAATGGAACCCAGCATGGTATCCTGAGACCTAAGGGGTGGAGCCTGTGGTGCAGAAGCTGCGGTGTGGGTGGATTTATCCCTTCTTCTCAAGGGGAGGCTTGTTAACAGAGCTACATGTCTTTCATTGAAAGGTCAAGTGTAGATGTATAGATTTGACAGAAAAGAATGATTCTATATTAAAGGCCTGGAGTAGAAATGTCTGTCACATCTCCTAGTAGTTACCAGCAGCAGCCATCTGGTGTTGGCACAATGTCTCTTTGGGCATTTTGGAGCTTAGTTGTAGCCTGGGCTCAGGAGGAGCTCTTTGGTTTGGAGGATGAAAAAGGTTAAGGGGAGAGAGTTTCTGCTTTTATTCAGTTAGTGTACATCTCATCTTTAGTGGTCATTGGCAAAATGAGAAAGGAATGCAAAAATAGGGTGGGAAACAGGACAGACCTCTGGGAGATAATATTCTGGGATTAACTATCCCTTTTCTATAATAAATTAAAAAATCAATTATATGAGGTGGAATCCTTCCTGTTAGACCCCACAAAATTGGAGTTGAAGGGCTATGGGGAATAAAAGGGAGACAGGTCACAGCTCACAGAACCAATCCAACAAAACAGAGGGTTCTCACTTCAAGATTAGTTTTGCATCACAGTTGAGGACAAAACTGCCAAGTATAACCTTAGATTTTCTTTTCGTAGTAACATCCATTGCCAATCTGAGCTCGCTAGATCCCCAGAAGCACCAAAAGAGCCAAGGAACTGTGTGCAAAATAACTTGCAAATAATTTTCTGTTCTGATAAAACAATCAAAATTTCCTTTGTTCTCCAGACCTGTTCGAGGCCACCTTATCCTGTGCCTTTGTGTCCCAGATTCCCATCCTATTCTTAATCCTCAAAGTCCCTTTATTAGAGATTCCTCTCTAAATTTTTGTTTGAGTTTCATACTTTATTTCTTTTCTGAACCATTTCTGTTTGATTTTGATAACTTATTTCTCTTCTGAACAATAGGGTGGCACCTTTTCTTAAGAACTTTCCTTAAGTGATATTGTCCAGTCCAGTGCATTTGGACAGAGGAGCAATATGGCTGCTAATTGGCAAAGATGGCCTTCTGGTGAACCGTTTCATTTAGTATCTATGCTCTCTAAAGTCCCTCCCATGTAATAGGAGGGCAAGGCAGATGCTGCTCTCAGTCAAAAAATCAGGGTACTAAAGAAGACAAGATAAAGGTGATGCAAGAAAAAATGTAAAATTGGAAGAATGGTAACAGGAAAGTGATCACCAGAAAAATTCCAGTGTAATCATATCAGTTCAAGTAAACCACATAATATGAAATTCTACATCACTGTGGCCTTTGTGTACATAATTTAGAACAGTGTCTCACAAAATATAGTATGAGCCTCACCCTAGAACTTATTAAAAGTGTGATATTTTGATGCTACCTCCTAAACCTACCAAATTACATACTCTAGACATGGGGCCTGGCAATCTGTGTTTAATAAGCTTCCATATGATTCTGATGCTTACTAAAGTTTTAGAAACAGTGATTTAGAGATTTGTCACTTCAAGTATGATCCAAAGAGATTATTAAAATGCAGACTCAGGCCAGATGTGGTGGTACATACTTGTAGTCCCAGTACTTGGGAAGCTGAGACAGGAGGATTGCAGGTTCACTGCCAGCCTCAGCTACTTAGTGAGGTCCTCTGCAACCCAGTGAGACCCTGATGTGTGCATGTATGCCTATACCATTCTGTATCCCATTATGATATATGACTACAAGGTACTAATTAAAATAATAAAAAATAAAGTGAAATATTATAAAATAAATAAAATAAAGAATAAACAAGGGCTGAGGTTGTAGCTTAGAGGAAGAGTGCCCCTGAGTTCAGTACCTAATATCATACACAAAAAATAAAAAAGATAAATAAAATTAAATGCAGACTCGGCCTGAGTAAAAATCTACTTGATAATATCCCTAGACAATTTTTATGTAACTAATACTTTAGAAGCACTAGATTAGACTATTCATATTCATGCCAGACTAGCACCTCCAAGCATTATGCATTTTCAAAGCAGACAGGACATAACTTGGATGTATTTCCATCTGAAGAGAACCTGTCCCTGAAGAGCACTGAGCTATGGCTGAGTTGATGTATGATGACCTTCTTGCCTGAAAAAAGACCTACGTTTTCTATCCATGCCTAGGATGTAAACCAGATTTAGGATTACATCAGAATGATCTGAAGATAGTTGAATAATATCATCTTTCAAACCTGAGAGGGAAAACCTCCTTCTTGCTTGTGGACTTGCCTATTGCCCCAAGATAACAAGTAAGGTATCTTAGCAGGGATCTTCAACCGTATCTTAGGAGTGCTGTGAGGGAATAGTAAGTTCAGACAATGCCTTTCTTTCCAGCCGGTGAGACTTTCTTAGAGTCTTATTAGTATAATGGCAACTCCTATTGTCCTGGGAAAGAGGGAAAGGACCTCTCATTTGCTGAGCTCTACATATATTCTTTCTTTATATGACTTATTACCTTATTCTTTGAAACTATTATATGAAGTGGACATGATATATTAACTAATTTAATTTATGTGTGGTTTAAGAACTTGCCCATGTTCTTGCCATTAGAAGTGGTTTTTCTGGCATCTTTTATCTTTTGACATAACTTTAAAGTCTCTTCCTCATTAAATAACTCAAAAAAGAGAATCCAGCCTAAAAGGTAAGGCAGAGTATAATCCAAAATTGAACCTACTTCTATTAAGATGGTTTATTATCCTCTCAAGGAATATCTAAAAAGTAAGAAATGATCCATGACCCTCTTGAGATACATCTGATAGGACTTCAGATTGGTACATTCAGACAACTACATAGACATTGAAAGACACTGCTAATGTTACATTAACCAAGTTTCCTTAAGTAGCTGGTGGAGGTAGGCAGCCCAGATGGGGAAGAACACCTTACATTTTGATCTATACTTTGGGCTGTGTCCAAATTTATTAAAAGGTTATCTTAGTCAAGGTCGAGGCTAACTCACTTGAGCCTCCAATTTTGTTTTACACAAATTGCCCAAGATATAATGGACCCTAAATAAAAGTTAGTCTCCTTTCTTTTCTCTGTTGCCATTGTTTTATTTTCTAGAGTAGTCTTGGAGAAGAAATATAAGTCTCATTTTTACCTCATTCTTTACTGACAAATTAGTGAGCTGATGGAATTGGGAGGATAGCCCAAACTTTCTCTGCATGTAGTACCCTATGGTTGCTAGTGGCATAAAAAATTTACTTATTATTTCATTTTAAAAAAGGATTCTGTATTTCTCAAGGATATAATAGACCCCAAGGAGCTATGGTCAAGAGAGTTGGTAAATATTTAGCAAAAAATTGCATATGTATTCTGTATTCATGTTAACTGGAATAAATATAGGCTGAGCATCCTTTATTTGACATGCTTGAGATCCAAAGTGTTTGGGACTTTGGATCTTTTAGAGGTTGGAATATTTACATATGCCTACAAATGAAGAGATATCTTGGGATGCTAAATGAAAGAACCCTGTCCCCAAAGGCTATATATCATAAGATTCTGTGTATATGACATTCTAGAGTATGCAAAAATATATTCTGGCATATATTTATAAGAATTAAAATAAGGTGAGTTTGCTGAAGTTGTAAAAATAAAAATGAGAAAGTTGCAAGATAAGAAAAAAGTATAAACTAGAAAATATAGAGATAAATAATAATCAGTTCTCACCTTTAAACTTTTACTTTATGCTAAGCACTTTATGTGAATTGTGTCATTTAATCCCTAATCCCTATTAAGGAATTTTTTTTGTGTATGGTACTGGGGTTCCTGGAAACCCTTCTACCTCCGGGCTACACCCCCGATCCATATTTATTTATTTATTTATTTATTTATTTATTTATTTATTTATTTAGAAACAGGGTCTCTTAAGCCAGCGCGGCTGGCTTCAAACCTGCGCGATCCTCCTGTCTCCACCTCCCGAGCACGGGAATTACAAGCATGTGCTACCACGCCCGGCGTGGAATTTTTAATTTATTAATGACCTGTAGTAGCCCACCTAATATTTTCAGTTGACTATGGGTAACTGAAACCACAGAAAGCAAAACCAGAAATGGGGTAGGGGTTACTGTAAATCTTGATGAAACTATGTAAAGAAAGTCCAAAAGAGTGCCCCCAGGAGAGTTCATGGCAGCGTTCCAAGGAATATTAGCATTCAAAGGTCATATAGAAGGGTATAACTTTTCAAGGAAACTAGGAGGTATTTTTTTGTTGTTTGTTCATTGGTGGTACTGGGGATGGAACTCTTCTACCTCTGGGCTACACTCCCAGGCCTATTTTATACTTTTTTAAATTTGGAAACAGGGTCTCTTAAGCCATCGCAGTTGGCTTCTAACCTGCCTGATCCTCCTGTCTCTGCCTGCCAAGTGCGAGATTACAAGCGTGCGCCACCATGCCCGGCCAAAACTAGGAGGTATCTGAAAGAAGGGAATCAAGAAGCTTGTGTCAACAGGTCAAAAAGAAAATACCATAAATGTAACCTTAAGGGGAAGAACTATCTACAGAGTAGGTTTCCAATGGAACCATGGGAACAGTGTCAAAAGTAAAGGGGCTTGAGGTGGGGTGGTTCCCATAGATTTTCTAATTCCTTCCAGTAAATCATTTAATCCAACGGATAATATCTACATCAGGAAGGTGTATAATTTTGATGACTGAGACTGCAAGGAAAGAGAAGGTAAATTTCCAAAAGGCATATTGTGCTTTTCAATAATTTTGAGACTGGTTCTGTCCTTGAAAAAAAAAAATAGTTCTATGATACTCATTAAATAAAAAGGATCCAAGGGCTGAATCCAACCTTCAACTCTCCCTCCCAAATTCTGAAAACAGGTTAGTTGTCTAATCCCATTGAGGAGGGGTAATGTATGGACATATAATATCATCCACAATTCTAGAAATATCTTCCATCTTGTTCTTCTGTGGGTAACACTAAAAAAAAGGCACCTACAATATTTAGCATTTCTTAGATTTTAAGATCTCCTTAAAGATCATTTTGTGTGATAATTTTCAAGATCTTCATTTGTGCCAGAGAGATCATTTCCAATGAAATCTTACCTGAAACTTAATTACAAAAACAAAAATAAATAGATAAATAGATAGATAGATAGATAGATAGATAGATGAGTTGTTATTCTAACTGATGCCAGGGCGAGAGGAGTCTTTCAGCAATAGCAGAGACGCATATCCAATCTATGAATGCCTGTATCTTTGTTGAAAACCTGTATTCAGCAGGTCTTAATAAGGGTAAGAAAACCAAGATTGATAAAAAGGAAGTGACTCTCCTAATCTCCCTCAATTATTATGTATCTTATCTAGAATTTCAAAGCCCCTTCTTACCAACGTCCATACTAAAATGTAAAGGAAACTATGAAGCAGAATACACTTCCAGATATATGGTACTAAAAAACAAACAAACAAAAAAAAAACCAAAAAAACAAGCATGAAGCAGGAGGAAGCTGCTTTTTTATTAGCATGGTCTGGCACAGTGCATGACTAGTCTTTTCTTGTGGATATCTGGGAGTTGGCTCCACTAATAAGATTCAAAATAGGAACAAAGATAACAGAAGTTTTGCCAAGGTAGTAAAATGTATAGCAAGATGCTTTTCTCCTTAAGAGCAGCATTTTTCAGTCCTGACTGCCCAAGACCATAGAATGAGGACTACTCAGTTGTTATTTGGTTTAAATCACAGATGTTCATGTTTTTTTTTTCCTTTCAGAATAAAATTAACATTGCAAGAATCCTATGTGTGTATCAACACTTTATACAGGAAAAAAATGCATATCTTTTGGGTATACCTTTTGGTCCTCCAGATATACAAGTAGAACATCCATGGACTTCACTATAAATTTCCTTAATCTGGAATAAGAAACATCATTTTTTAGATATTGTTATCTCCAACTTAAAGCATGATTCAGTTTCTAAAAATTCAGTTACTTTAAAAAGGCTTTAATGGCAGATGTTATTAGAAACAATCACCGCAGGGATCTGCTTGTTCTGCCTGGCTTGGCATTCACTGTACCGTACAGCTAGGCACCAGTGTAAACACTGGAGCTGAGTCCCTAGTTACTGGCTGATGAAATGGAGGGCTGTGAAGAGCTGAGCTGGAATGAATGTTATAAAGATAGAAAAACTGGTGATACCTTGAATGTTTCTGACCACTGCAGATGCTCCCAACACTGGCCTCTGCCAACAATTCTGTAGGAAATGGTGCAAAAAGATTGAGTCACCCTTCCAACCTCAAAACCTTGTCCTGCTACTTACTAGGACTATGATAATGAACTCTTACCTTAGTTTCTTTCTCATTGAGATGATAAAACATCATCCCTTTTAAAAATAGGATTGTTAAACCGGGTGTGGTGGTGCACGCTTGTAATCCCAGCATTTGGGAGGCTGAGACAGGAGGATCGCACAGGTTCTGAACCAGCCGCAGGTACTTAATGAGGCTCTCAGCAACTTAGTGAGACCCTGTTTCCAAATAAAGCATAAAATACGTCTGGGAGTGCAGCCCAGATATAGAAAAGCCCCGGGGCTCCATCCCCAGTACCACACACACACACACACACACACACACACACACACACAGAAATAGGATTGTTATAAAGATCAAACAAACTTCTAATATCTGACATTTAACAGAAAACACTAAATAAGCAAATGGAAAATATAAATGACAATGAACATGATGTGATGTGACAAGTTAACAAAATATGTGGCCACAGACTTCTGATGTACCACCTCTTCAGCAATGAGTTTAGGATGCCAACTCACAGCCTCTGAAGCAACTGGTTCAGAGAGCTGGGGCTGGCTCAATGCTGCTAGCTTCTCTATTTTATTCCTTTGCTTTCAACTTAAAAGAAACCAGAAAAAATTATTTATGATTCCCAAATCAACTTTATAGGATGTACTCACTTCTATTTAGCATCCCTCGGCTTCCCCAGGGAAACAGTCTCCAGTAAGGACACAGAGGGTGGCTTCTCTTCTCCACACCCTTTTGCTTGACTTTTGGTCTCTGTTGAATGGTAGTGTCTCCGAAAGTGATGGTGGTGAACCCTCTTGCTTTAGCAAGCACTGAAGCCTCTGCTTGTTCACCTTTGGGTGGTCTTTCATTTCTTCCACAAGGAGATTATTAATAAGTATTAGTTCCTTCCCTTGTGAAAAATAAAATATTATTGTTGATCTGATCTTCCATTTTACTTTTAAGAGTGAGTTGCAAGCTAGACGTGGTGGCGCACGCTTGTAATCCCAGCATTTGGGAGGCTGAGACAGGAGGATCTCAGTTTGTGGACAGCCTCAGCTATTTACTGAGGCCCTTTGCAACTCAGTGAGACCTTGTTTCAAAGTAAAGAATGAAAAAAATAGGGTTGGGGGTGTAGCTCAGAGTTCTATCCCCAGTACTGCAAAAAATAAAAGAAAGAGAGAGAGAGAGAGAGAGAGAGAGAGAGAGAGAGAGAGAGAGAGAGAGAGATGTGCAAGTATTTCTTCTTAAGGTTGAATGAAGCCTCTCACTTTGCCTTAAAGATACACCCCCAGCTGAACATGATATAGTTCTAGTACTTGGGAAGCTGAGACAGAGGATACCACGTTCAAGGCCAGCCTCAGCAATATAGGGAGATTCTGTTTCAAAATAAAAAATAAAAAGGGATAAGGGTGTAGCTCAGAGGTAGAATTCTCCCAGGTTCAATCCCCAATATCAAAAAATAAAAGTTGAATAAATGAATGAGGGAAGAAAAAATGCATTCCAAATACATTTCTTCTTTTCCAGATCACTGCTAGGTAAAGAGTCTCTTGCAATCTGTCGTACTCATGGTGAAGAGAATTGGTGAGATCGGGAAGAGGAGTTCTTTGGCTTAATAGAGAGTAAGTGGCATGTGTGCTTTGTAATTAAGACCACTTTTATCTCTTCTTTTTTAAGCTTGTCACTGGCCAGCATAAAAAGAAAGAGGATCCCAAGCGGAAAAGCTAAATTCACTTTGTCATTCAAAACCATAAAAAAAAAACTCTTCCTTTAAGCAGCCATAAAAAAGTACAAGTTAAGAGTGGTGTGAATCTTCTATTCCAGGCTATTTCTTCTTTTCTAACTGCAAAAAATAACCAATTGGGAAGAAGCTGTCAGGTGGAACTGATCTTTTTGGCTTTAGTCTGCTCAGTGTGGCCTGTATGTTATTTATCAAGGGATTTTGCAGACATTACAAACACTGGCAAGATTTCTTTGGAGTCCACTGGGCAAAAGAGATATGTCTGAAGCATCACTTAAAGGAGTGAGCAGAAGTTGGGAAGAGGGATAGCTATTCACAGGGGCCCAAATTATCTGGAAAGCTGTTTAATAGAGTTCTGTGATTAATAAGATGTGTACCATATGCTAGCTTGAACATGATAATACTTTAGGTCCCCTGAGTGTTGTAAGAGGATTATGGCATTGACCATCAGATGGAGACACTCCCAAAGATGGAGGCTTCTTGTGTGCATTACTTGGTGCCTTTGAATGAGAGGCTCTGTAGCTACCCAGGCTGCCTGACCTCAGAGCGCCCTGTAATTTAGGAAAACAAGTGATTTATTTGTTCTGTTAAGTAGCACAAAATTTGTGAATGAATTGTGCACCTATTTAGAACACAAGTTATACAAGGAGAACCCTTCACTTTACAGCAGGCAGTAAACACTGAAGGACAGTTTCTATGCCTGAGTGGCAATAGAAACAGTCTTGGAGGTAAAACAGTGAGAATAGCAAAGTTGGTTGGGGATAGGCAAATTGTCTATTAACCTAGACCTACTTTCTGCTCCAACAAATTCCACAGCTGCATGTTGCAGCTGGCCACAAGCATTCAGCCTTCTCTAGTGAGCCCAGACTACTCTACAGCACTGGGTCTCCCAGGCTTCTCTTTTGGAAGAAAAAGTCAGATGCAAGACAATCTAACATTAAATGCAACTCTAGCTTTTGTCATCCAGTTATGTGTCATAGGTGGGGATATAAGAGAGAAAACTTTCTTCCTGACCATTTTTGCATTACTTTTGGTGAGAATAACCACAGAGGGGCAACAGACCTGAGTGATCATTTCTAAATCTGCTTATTTAAAATTATTTATTCATTCAGCCATTATTCCAAATATGCACATTGAACACTCACCATATGCCAGTCACCATGACACTTGGGTGTATAGGAGAGTATAAGTGACTAAATTTCTGGAGGCACAAGGTTCTAGTGAAGAGGAAAGAGGCCGCAACAGGACTACACAGGTGGAAGCAGCAGATCATCTATGGTTTACTTATGGCTGGAGATACGGTAATCCATGCATATGCAAATTCATTTAATCTGGACCTATATATTTAGTTATTTATTTAAAAATTTTATTGGTATATTGTAGTCATACATTTTAATGGGATACAAGATACAAGCACACATCACCCAATTAGCCCTTACCCAGTTCCCACCCCATTTCTTTCCCCTTCCCGCCTTCTCATGCTGGGCTTAGTTATTGACTTTGATATGTTTGTTATAGTACATCATGTGCACTACAGAATTTCCCTATACACCCTCCCATTCTCTTCAGGTCGCCTTATTTGCTCATATATAGAATATGGACCCAGTTAAAATTATTTAACCTCATCTAGTAGAATCAGTTAATACCTAAGACTTCTAGGTCCCCAGTGTGGACAGTTACTTCCACTCAGAGAGATTCACATTCTAGGGGTAAGCATTTTAAATATTGGTATTGTAATATGCTCGAAGGGTTTGTGTATTGTGCGATACACACAGAAATAATTTTTATTAGGAAAAACTTGAGTTGTTTAATATATGTGCTTGACTATTCAGTTAGAATAAGAATGGCCTTACATTTACTCCTATGTAATTGGTGAATCAGAATAAGAATATAATAAACCAGGCACTTGAATGCCTCATACTAGTGTCTTGGAACTATAATTCCATTTGCTCTTGTGGCCTCCTTAATTAACAAAAGACCCTGCCTCTGAGTTTTATGGGCATTAAAAGTTGATATTTCTATCAAAATATTAGTTGTATTGCCTTGGGGTGAGCCTTTCAGGCAGAACATTCATGTCAAGCTTTTGCACTTGACAGAAAGTCAAGGCTTCAACAATCTTATAAGAATTGATGGTAAGATTGTCATATGCCTGCTTAGCTGATAAATGTCCCCATAAGTGTTAGTATTTGGACTGAAATATGCTTTCATTGTGTACTACCCAGATGAGCTCATGGAGGAAACTGACATATAGTTTCCATTTTCTTTTCACTGGGGGGAAGATGCCAATATTTATCAAAGATTCTTATACTTTTATTGGTATACTATAGTTTCACATCATACTGTGGATCATATTGACAGTGGTATACATTCACACAGTACTTGGTTCCCTCCTCCTCCACTTCCCCTTCCCCCTCCCAATAATAAATGCCCAGGTTGACCATACTACATTCAAATTTATACACATATTCGAATGTAGCTTCTCCACTAATCAACCTCAGCCTTCTTCCTCTCCTCTCCTTAACTTCTGGCTTTGCAGAGGTTTCCCCTCCATTATCGGGAGTCCCTCTTGTATACCTAATATGTCCTGGTTTGAGCTAATTAAAGAAAAGATTTGTTCCTTCTCTTTCTGTGCTTGGATGACCTCACTTAATATATTATTCTCCAGGTCTTTCCATCTTCTTGTGAATGACATGATTTTGTTCTTCTTTATTGCTGAGTAGAATTCTAATGTGTGCATTTCCCATAATTTTGCAATCCATTTATCTGTTGATGAAGACCTAGGTTGTTTCCATATTTTGGCTATTACGAATCCTTACCTCTCACCATTCACAGGAATCAACTTGAGATGGATCAAAGACTTGGAAATTAGACCAGAGACTGTGAAGCTATTAGAAGAGGGAATAGGTTCTACACTCCAACATATAGGCACTTTCTCAACAAGACCTTCAAAGTGCAGGAGATTAAAGCAAGAATTAACAAGTAAATGGCATCAAACTAAAAAGCTTCTTCTCATCAAAGGAAACTATCAAGAACCTAAAGAGAAAGCTTACAGAATGGGAGAAGATCTTTACCAGCCATCACTCTGATAGAGGGCTAATATCCAGAATATACAAAGAGCTCAAAAGACTCTACACTAGCAAAACAAATAACCCAATCAAGAAATGAGCAACTGAATTGAATAGACACTCACAAAAGAAGAGATCCAAATGCCCAATAGATACATGAAAAAAATGTTCAACATTATTAGCCCTCAGGGAGATGCAAATCAAAACTCTGCTGAGATTCTATCTAACCCCAATCAGAGTGTCAAGCATAAAAAAGTCAAATAATAATAAATGCTGGTGAGAATTTGGGGAAAGAGGAACTCTTTTATACTGTTGGTGGGAATTCAAACTAGTTCAGTCACTATGGAGATCAGTGTAGAGATTCCTTAGAAAACTGGAATGGATCTACCATATCACCCGATACTACCACTCTGGGGTATCTCTCCAAAGGGGTTGAAATCAGAGAACTATAGTAACATATGAATACCCATGTTCATAGCAGCTTAATTTGTAAAAGATTCTAAAAGATAATATCCATGTTGACTTAGATCAACTTTAAATAGACAGTTTCCTTGAGAAACCAATACCCCCATTGGTTTTCTTTCTTTCTTTCTTTCTTTCTTTCTTTCTTTCTTTCTTTCTTTCTTTCTTTCTTTCTTTTTTCTTTCTTTCTTCTTATTGGTGTATTGTACGCAAACCATCATATTGGGGTAAAAAACTTGTGTGGACATATATGTACACATCTCCCACTTAGCCCATATCCAATTCCCACCCCATTCCCTCCTCACCCCTCCTTTCCATGCTTGGCTTAGTGGTTGACTGCAGTACTGAGGATGAAACCTAGGGACATTCTACCTCCAAGCTACATCCCCACCTCTGTTTTTTTTTTTTTTTTTTTGCTTGTCTGGGAATGAAACCCAAGGTAATTTGACCTTTGAGCTACACCCCCTGCCCTATTTTTTTAATTCTTTATTTTAAAACAGGCTCTCATTAAGTTATACAGAGGACCTCACTAAGTAGCTGAGGCTGTCCTCGAACCATGATCCTTCTGTCTCAGCCTCCCAAGAGCTGGGATTACAAGCATGTTACACCATGCCAACTAACCCACGTATATTTTTTATTTTGAAACAGGGACTCAATGAGTTGCAAAAGGCCTCACTAAGTAGCAGAGGCTGTCCTCAAACCTCAATCCTCAATCCTCCCATCTCAGCCTCCCAAATGCTGATATTACAAGAGTGCACCACCATGCCCAAGTTCTTATGGGAGTCTGAAGCCTTTCTAGCTGTGCTTCATCTCTTAAAGATTTGAAAGTGAAGCCAGGCATTGTGATGCACCTATAATCTTAATGCCTGAAAAGCTAAAACAGGAGAAGCTTAGGTTTGAGGTCAGCATCAGCAATTTAGTGAGACATTGTTTCAAAATAAATAAAAAATAGGGCTGAAGGTGTAGCTAGGAGGTAAAACACTCCTAGGTTCAATACCCAGTCCAAAAAATAATTGAAATGAATCTCTTTTCGCTAAACCCGGGTTAGCAGTTCTTTATGAAGAACACCAGCTTGAGGACAGTATACGTCACAGGGATCCCAGCTCCCTTCTTCGCTTTTGAACCTAGGAAAGCTTTGAGTATCTGTAAGGTAGCTTCGGCATCTATAATACAAAAGAAGTTTTACTTCAGTGATCTATCAAGTTCCTCTGTATTTCTTTGATGATATATAGTGAAATGTAACTGGTTAAAGAAACATGCCCTCTAAGAAGAGTGAGAAACCCATGGTGCAGGTAAGAAAAAAATCAAAGAGAAAATATGAGGCTCTTCTGAGTTCTTCAGGTCTTTGATGACTAGTCGTTTATTGAGGACCAGCTTTTATATACAGTTATTTAAGAAGTACTGTTGCACCAATAAGATACACATGGAACTAGGCTATATATTATAGCAACACCGCCCTCTTTCCACTTCATATTTCTTATCTCAAATGTAGGCACATATCAACAATTGTAGGGTTCTGGCAAGTAGGGGTGATATTTTTAAACAGTACAGTTCCTGGTATGGCCACTTGATAACTATTGTTATCTTTACAAGTAATGACAAAATGTGGGTGCATTAATGGAACAGTATTGAGGCAGTGCTGCCCTGATTAGGTAAGGACAAGAGCAGCTTTGAGAGAAAGGGAATGTGAGGGAGGTGTCACTACAATGAGAGGTGTGAGAGTTGATTTTCCAAGGGAAAAAAAAAAAAAAGAGAATCAGGCAGATTGCATGTGAAAAGGCACAGAGTATAAATATTTGAAGAAAGCAGTAGTTTGGAACTGAGGAGTAGGAGTAGTGGGTTAAAAGCCTATAACATAGATAAGGACCAGGCCAGGAAATATTAAATGGAGAAAATTTATAATTCTTGATTACCCCCATTTACCATGAAAAATATAAGCATATTGTAGGTTGACTATCCTTTATTCAAAATCTGAAACCCAAAATGTCTTGCCCCAAATTTTAAAACTTGATTGCTGACCTGACATCACAAGTGGAAAACTCTGCACCATGAACCTGTTTTATTTACAAAATTATTGATATTATATAATTACCTTCAGCCTATATAAGGTACACATGAGACATAAATGAATTTTATGTTTAGAGTTGGATCTCATCCCTAAGATATCCCATTATTTATGAAAATATTCTAAAATCTTAAATCTGAAAACTGGCTCCAACCACATCATATAATGGATATTCAACCTATAATATAGAATATTTTGTTTTCAGAGCAACCTGCAAGTGAGGGTGTGTGTGTGTGTGTGTGTGTGTGTGTGTGTGTGTGTGTCTGAAGATCGAAACTAGAGGCACTCCACCACTGCGCTCCATCTGTAGCCCTTGTGTTTGGAGACAGGGTCTCACTAAGTCATTGAGCCTTGCCTCACATTTGTGATTCTCCTGCCTCAGCCCGCCCCCAAATACTAGGATTACAGCAGTTTGCCACCATGCCTGGCTGCAAGTTAGATATTGAGATCCCCTTTAACAGATAAGGAAACTGGCTTTGCGATCACACTCAAAGTTTACAAATTATTCTTTCAGTGACAGAGATCCTATGAGAAGAAATGACATAAATTAATGCAGTCATCAGAAAAGCCAGCTTCCCAGGGGACTATGAGAAAAATGAGGCCACAGAGCTACTGCAGATCTTTTCAAACAGCATGTCAGGAGCCACATTGCAGAGCAGGAAGCAGAGGCAACTGTCAGCAGAAAGGCTAGGCTTGGCTGGCTCCAGCTGGGGGAGTTCTCTTGGGGAGACCTGTCAGCAGGGGCTGCTGGCTCGTTCCATATTGTCTCCTCTCTCTGCCCACATGCTTTCCTCTGCCAGATACAGGTCCCACAGGATGGCTGCAGCAGGCGCATCACTGTTGGGAGAGAAGGTAGTCTGAGCAAAAGCACCACTGTGGAACAGGAATGACCTTGACTCAGAACAGCTATTTCTGAAAAGTGCACTCAGAGCTTTCAACACAACTTATAAGCACAAACCAGAGGAAAGAGCTTAAAACAAAAAGAAGAGTAGGCAGTCTATTTGAAAATGAAAGAGTGGGATTGAAACTCAGAATTGCAAGTGGAAACTACAATTACCTGTAGGGAGGCAGTGACATACTGAAGCAAAGATTATTAGGTTTTCATTAAAATATGGTAGCTCAAACTTCTTGCTATGTAACTGACTAGCTGATGTCAAAAGGAAAGGATTTTATTTATTTATTTTTTGGTGGTACTGGGGTTCCTGGAAGCCTTTCTATCTCCGGGCTACACTCCCAAACCTATTTTATACTTTTTTTAATTTTTTGAAACAGGGTCTCTTAAGCCAGCACGGCTGGCTTTGAACCTGCATGATCCTCCTGTCTCTTCCTCCCAAGCGCGGGGATTACAAGCGTGCGCCACCACGCCCGGCCCACGGAAAGGATTTTAGAATGGCCTTCCTATGCCTACTCCTCTTGCTTGTTCTTGTCCATGGCTGGAAGTCGTGGCCACTCTGTAGAAAAATTAAGGAGTTCCACTCGAAGAAGATAGGTCTGCTTTTTAAACGGAATCACAAAAAGACTTCAGAATTGTTCTAACATAAATGAGTTCATCTAGAATTTATCTATTTCTTTGCATTTTAAGAAACTAAAACTCAGAAAAGTGAGTGTTTTGCTGCAGGACAAATATATTAACTTATTTACTCAATTGGAAATGAGTTTATCCCTTAAATTCATGGGATAAAATAGAAGTTTTCGAGTTTTAAATGTAACTTACTTTTTGTGGCCAAAATCACTCTTCTGTATTTCTGAAAATATGGTGAGTGGCTAATAAGGCAGAAATGTTAAAAAATACCTATTAAAAAGAAGCCACTACACCCCAGGCTGCTGTTAGGTATGATGGAGACCCAGGTTGGGGGATGTAGTTGGGAGAGATAAAAAGATTCCTGGTCTAAGGTGGGCCAAGTGCTTCCAGGATATTAACATAGCATCTCTTTCTCTGGACTGATGTGTTCTTCTTCTTCATATACGTATATTTACGCACAATGCACAGACAGATTGTACTGACCAGCCTGCAAATTCTCTTTAGTATATTCATTTACAAAATCTATAAGTTTGACGAATGAGACTATTACAATGTGAGATTCTTAAAAAAAAAAAAAAGACCAGTCTCTCTTGCAAAGCAAACAGCAGATTGCTAATAGCAAAATTTTCTCCCCTTTACTTCTGTAAACCTTCTCTTTTTGTTATTGCTCATCTGCCCTGGGAACTTTAAGATGATTTTTTACTCAGTCCCAAAGCATATATACTGTTTTCAGAAATTAGAAACTTTAGCATTCAATAACTATTGGTTTAGCCACTAGTCTAAATGTTTAGTGGCTTAGCCAATTAAAGTTTAAGGTGCAACTCTATCCAACTGATTTTATACTTAATAAGGGCCTCGGTAAGATGAAAATTCAAAAGCTCCCAAGTTGAATAGCAAAATCAGTGTTAGAAATAGAAGCAGCTGTTTTGTTGTCACTTATTGAATATTTTCCATTCTATCAATCAGAGGTAGATCAGAGAGAGAGAAATGATAGAGGAGGGATAACGTCTGCCTTCCATGTGGAAGAGCACCAATATTATTGAGTATACAATAATGGGTGGAACTTTTCCTTTCTCTGTAGTCTTCTACTCTTCTTTTTTCTTCTCTCTCCTCCTCCTTCTTCTCTTCTTCCTCCTCCTTTTCCTCCTCTTTCTCCTTCTCCTCCTCCTTCTTCTCTTCCTCCTTCTCCTCCTCTCCTCCTCTTCCTTCTTCTTCTTTGCTGGGGATCAAATTCAGGTCCTTACACATGTTAAGCAAGCTCTCTAACATTGAGCCATACATCAGACAATTTTCTTATACATAAACATTACACACTCGTATTACTTACATTAATTCACTGACATTTAAAGCAACCTTATGAAGTATTTCCACACTGAACCAATTGATGAACTGAAATTTTAAGAGGTCAGTGTACTCAAGCAAAGTCATGCAGCATATCCCAGGTAGAATTAAACCTACCTCTGTTTTATCCCAAGACAATAGAGTTTCTACTTCATCACATTGGAGAAGTATATGACATCTGCCAGAGCCCAAGCAAGAAAAAGAGTGGAAGGCAGGGCTGGATGTGGGACACATCTGTCACCTATTGGCAGATTCACTAGATGCAATATACGAATTGCTCTGTCAAGGGGCCTGCAAATTCCCCTTGATATCTTCATCTCTGAAATCTGTAACTTTGATGGATGAGACTGTCCCAGTGTGACACTGTATGGCAGGCCAGAAGGGACTGATCATTTTCTCCTATGATTAAATGGACAAGTGAGAATACCATCATTCCCCATCTTATGATGGTCTGACTCATGATTTTTCAATTTTGTAGGGGCATGAAAGCATATACATATAACCAATCTGTTTCTCACTTTCAGCATAGTATTCAATAAGTTATATGAGACTTTTCAGTACTTTATTATAAAATAAGCATTGTGACAGATGATTTTGCTCAATTTGGGGCTAATGTAAGTGTTCTGAGTACATTTGATTTTTAAAATACTTATTGACAAATCATAAAGGTACACCTTTATTAGGTACTGTGTGTTTTTGTACTCTTATATGATCACTTGTTTTGGTAAGAACAGTCAAAATTCCCTCTTCTATCTATTCTGAATTATATAATACAAAATGATTAACCATAATCAACCTCTATGTAATAAAACAGTCACATATTCTTTATATCTGGCTCTCACTTTGTACTTGTTAAGCATCTTTCTCTAATTACTTCTCCCTGACACCCTCCCAGGCTCTGGTAACCTCTATCCTCTTCTCTACTTCTGTAAGATCCACTTTTTAGCTTCTTACATATAAGTGGGACTATGTAGTCTTTGACCTGACTTATTTCACTTAACAAAATGTCTCTATTTCCATCCATATTGCCACAGATGACAGAATTTTGTCCTTTTTTCATGGCAGAAAGCTAATGTTCTTTTTTGTATCAATGAGGTATCCATGAGAAGTGATGGACAACTTAGCTGATTCCATACCTTGGCTATTGTGAATAGTGCTGTAATAAACATGAGAGTTCAGGTATCTCTTTGATATGCTGATTTCATTTTCTTACCCAGTAGTAAGATTGCTGGATCATATAATAGTTCTATTTTTAATATTTTGAGGAACTTTCATACTGTCTTTTATAATGACTGTCCTAATTTACATTCCTACCAATAGTGTGTAAGAGTTCCCTTTTCTCCACATCCTTACTAATGTATGTCCTTTGGAACTTTTGTATTATAGCTATTGAAAACTGGGGTGAAATGGAATTTCATTGTGGCTTTTATTTGCATATAATTAATAATAATTAATAACCAGATAATTAATAATTCTTAACACTTTTTCATATACTTGTTTGAGGTTTGTATAGCTGGTTTTGAGAAAAGTCTATTCAGATCATTTGCCTAATTTTTCAATTGCATTATTTGTGTTTTCTGTTGTTGAGTGTTTTTAGCCTCTTACATACTCTGACTTTTTTATTTTTATTTATTTTTTGGTGGTACTGGGGATGGAACTGAGGGGCTTTTCTATCTCTGGGTTATACTATACTTAACAGACCTATTTTATACTTTATTTGGAAACAGGGTCTCACTAAAGTGCTGAGAGCCTCACTAAGTAGCTGAAGCTGTCTTTGAACCTGTGCGATCTTCCTGTCTCATCCTCCCAAGAGCTGGGATTACAAACCTGGCCACCACGCCCGGCTTACTCTGAGTTTTATTTATTTATTTATTTATTTATTTATTTATTTATTTATTATTTCTTCTTCTTCTTCTCCTTCTCCTTCTCCTTCTCCTTCTCCTTCTCCTTCTCCTTCTCCTTCTCCTTCTCCTTCTCCTTCTCCTTCTCCTTCTCCTTCTCCTTCTCCTTCTTCTTCTTCTTCTTCTTCTTCTTCTTCTTCTTCTTCTTCTCCTTCTTCCCTTTCCCCTTCCCCTTCCCCTTCTCCTTCTTCTTTTTTGGTGGTAATGGGGTTCCTGGAAACCTTTCTACCTCTGAACTATACTCCCAGACCTATTTTATATTTTTATTTGGAAACAGGGTCTCATAAACCAGCGAGGCTAGCTTTGAACCTGCCCTTGCCTCCCAAGCACGGGGATTACAAGCGTGCGCCACCATGCCCGGCTAACTCTGAGTTTTAAATCTCTGTTAATGAATACGCTACACATATTTTCTCCCATTCTGTAGATTCCTTCCCCACTCTGTTTCTCCTTCTTATCCTCTTTCACCTCCCCTCTTTCTTTTTTATTGTCATGCAAAGCTTTTTAATTTGATGCAATACTATTTATCTATTTTTTCTTTGTTGAATGTTATTTTGCATTCCCATTCAAAAAAATCCTGCCCAGACCAGTATTGTAGTGCTTTACTCCTAGTATTTTTATTTCTTCGGGTCTTATTTTTAAATATCTAGTCCCTTTTAAGATGATTTTTTAAATATCTAGTCCCTTTTAAGATGATATATAGGAGTCTTATCTTATTCTTCTACATATAAACATCTAGTTTTTCAGCACTATGTTTATTGAGAAGAGTGCCCTTGCCTATATGTATTTTCTTGGTTCCTTTATCAATATTATTTGGCTATAAGTATATGGACTTTTTACTGAGTTTGCTACTCTGTCCCATCAAACTATACATTGGTTTTCATGGTAGTGTCATGCTGTTTTGGTTGCTATTGCTTTATACTTTATTGTAAAGCTGGGTAATGTGATTCCCTCCAGCTCTTTTTGCTCAGAAAAAGCAGAAATGGCATGTGTATTCTATGCATACTGAGTAGTAGTTCAAGTATTAGTAATTCATCTATTCTCCTAAACATAGATGTGATTGCACAGTCTGTCTGTCATTGTTCACACTCAGGCAGTGATCACTATGCCATAAGATGTTGGATGGAATATAAAATCCATGTGTCAGCTCCTAATAGTAGATCTCAAATATATCTCTAATATTTTGATTCTTTTTCTTGGTGCATGAGGGAAAATTGTGAAAGAGACACTCAACTGGTTTTATTTTGCAGCATTTTTTTTTTCATTTTCAATGCTCCTTTAAGCTCATTAGCTCATTTACTTTTCAATATAAGATGGAAGACAATAAGCTTTGTTATCACATTTATTAACTAACTAGTGCTCCACAACAAGCCGGCTTAGAACTTAGTGCTTTAAAACAGTAAGCAGTTGTTATTAATGTACTGCATAATCTACTCTCAGCAGGACTCGGGTGTCTATGATGAGCTGGTGGCTGACTGGGAGCAATCAAGGAAGATGGCCAGTGCATGGAGGATTGGAAAATTTAGGCTCTTCTTCATATCTTTGTCTTTCCAAAAGACTGATATGATCTTGTTCAGATAATCACTGTGGGGTTCTCAGGAGATAGGTGCAGTGCCTGTCCAGGCCCAGGGACAAAAGTGTTACTTCCTTTTACTGATTAAATCCTTTTATTGACTAAAAGGAATAACAAGGTCAACTCTGATTAAAACAATAGAATTCTTAGATTTGATGCTAAACATTGTATACTTTCTGGTAATCTCCTTCCAAATAATGTACACATTTCCATCAACTCAGAAATATTTATTGTGTTCCTTTCTTGCTGATTCATTTTATCACCTATCCCTACTCCTTCAGAAAACCACTTTCTGATTCCTAGCACGAGGAATCACTTAACTATATTTTTAAATAAATGGAATCATGAATTCATTTCTTCCTCTTTCATTTAACACATTTTTTCAGTCATATATAGTAGTGTGTGCATATATTTTTCTTTTATGTATATTGGTTTCCTTTTTTATTTTTCTTCAGATTCTAGTTATTGTTCTTTTCATTCATTATTATATAGCCAGTGCTGATTTCACCACTGTTCAAGTCGTGACTGTTCTACACCCAAACTGAATAAGACGGAATAGTTATTGTAGAACATTTAAAATGGATTTTAAAATATATAAATGGTAATTACTAATAATTCCACTAGCATTATGGCCACATTGAACTTATTGTGTTCTTGTTCTATTAATAAAACCTATTTATACACATAATTTACTATGGAAACATAACTGAGATCATGCATTTATAAAAACACATTCTTGTTATTACCTTTATAGTACACTGAATTTTTGAAATTATTAACTATTCATCCCTTCACCTCCTGCTTTGGTAGTTTTTGTTTCTTTTCCTACACTGATATATTTATGTTATTTATCTTCCTTCCTTTCTTTTTTCCATAATATGTTTTGTCCAATAATATATTTATTTAAATATTTTTAGTCTTCTGAGTATGCCTTTGATGTTCAAAGTTTTATGTTGTCAGATGTCTGTAATTCCAGTTTTAATTTCTTCTTTGCCACCAAAATTATTAGTCAAATAGTACTTTTATTCTATTTTATATTTTTATTTTTGCTTACATTTTTGGTGTGCTATGGTTTGAGTTAAAAGAATTGAGTTTGGCATGTTTTCATGCAACTATATTAGACATTTAAGAGAATATGTATAATCTATATGTAGGAACAAATTTATGTATGCCTCTGCAGTCTGACTTATTAAGAGAGTACAACAATGTGGTTAAGTAGTTCAGAAATAAGTCTCTGGAGAAAGGTTGCTGTGTTCAACATTTGGCTCAACCAGTTTCAAACTGTGTAACATTAGTCCAGCCACTGAACCTTGCTTGAAATAATTCCCTCATTTATAGATGAAATTTTAATAGTATCAAATAGCAACTTTTAGAAATTGTCATAAATAGTAAATAGAGATACTAAAAATATAATAAATATAGCAGTGCTCACACATAGTAAACACTATAAATAAATATTAGTTTTTATTATAATTTTTAAGTCACCAGTTATTATTTTTCATTGTTAAAAATATATTCAGATTCTTCACTATGGCTATAATTTTGTTACATCTATCTTGTATTTCTAATGTTTTGCTTTTAACATGTTAATATCAAGTATTTGACATAACCATGCTCATAAATGCTATATCCATTCATTCATTCATTCAATCAATTCAGTTTGGCATAAAACATACTCATTTTCTCATTCAATGCTTTGCTTTTTTATTTCTATAATGTTGCTATTGCAAGGCTGCTTTCCTTTTATTTGTAATTGCCTGATATATAGTTGTACATATTATTATGTTTAGCTTTTTTTTTTTTTTTTTTTTTTTTTTTGGTGGTACTGGGGTTCCTGGAAGCCCTTCTACCTCCGGGCTACACTCCCCATACCTATTTTATTTTTGGAAACAGGATCTCTTTAGCCAGCAGCTGGCTTTGAACCTGCGCGATCCTCCTGTCTCAAGCGTGTGCCACCACGCCCAGCTTATGTTTAGCTTTTTATTTTCTTTATAGTGTGCTGAAGATTGAATTCAAGATTTTTCACATGCTTGGCAAGCATTCTACAACTAAGCCGTATCCCCCAGGACTACTTTTAGCTTTTTCACTTCATTTTATATTATTGTGTCTATTATTATCATCATACAATTGGTTTAGTTTCTCTTAGAAATATAAAGTAAGTTTAATTCCATTATAATAACTACGATAGCTTGCATTTTATCATACTTTTGTCCTCTTATTATATGGTTTATTTTTAGGCCTTACTGCTGCTCATTTCTAGATTGGTTTATATAAAGTAAGTTCTTTATATTTGTTTTTATTCACTGACTTAAATACTACATGTACTAATCTAAATATAGTTACTTTCACTTTAAAGAGTAAGCATGAAATTGCATTTGAAATTTGAACTTATGTTTCCTTCTTGCTATAGAAAAGAATAGTACCCATTTAGGATTATATGCAATGTGTATTACCACACAGTTACAAGTGATTTTTTCTCATGGCTTTCCTATTTATTTATTTATTTATTTATTTATTTATTTATTTATTTATTTATTTATTTTTGGTGGTACTGGGGTTCCTGGAAAACCTTCTACCTCCGGGCTACACTGCGAGACCTATTTTTATACTTTTTTAAAATTTGGAAACAGGGTCTCTTAAGCCAACGTGGCTGGCTTCAAATCTGCGTGATACTCCTGTCTCTGCCTCCCAAGTGCAGGGATTACAAGTGTGCGCCACCGCCCGGCATGGCTTTCCTTTTTAATAAGGTGGAGGTTTAGACCTGTATATTATTGCTTATAATACATAAGTAGCATATTGTGTATTTTATCAATTCTACCCAATATATAATTATATGATATAAATATTTATTTTTCTAATTTATGATTTACCAACACTTTTTGATATTATAACTTCTCAATGAATGAATATTTTAATTAAGTTATCAGTCATTGATTGCAAAGAATCTAGAAGTATTTTTAAA
Source organism: Muscardinus avellanarius (assembly GCF_963383645.1). Classification (NCBI taxonomy): domain Eukaryota; kingdom Metazoa; phylum Chordata; class Mammalia; order Rodentia; family Gliridae; genus Muscardinus; species Muscardinus avellanarius. Next base: position 99,022,712 of record NC_137789.1, on the reverse strand, counting down.
CAGTTTTTGTGAGTGGGATAGAATCCTGTTTGCTTTTATCCATTTGATTTCAGATAATTTTTCTCTTAATCTCGCAGTTGAATGATTTAGCTCAAAAGATCATTTTGTCCAGCCTACTTCCCTTATGGATTGACCATTAACTATCATTTATTTTAATTAGGCTTCTCACCATTTCTGAGAATGGAAATGTCATGATCTTTGTAATGTTATATCACTTATTCCTGATTTAGTTTATCTTGAAGCCATTTGTTGCTTTTAATTATATTAACTAGATAGGCCAATTATTCTCCAATTTAACCTTCTACTCTACCCCATCACTTCTTTCACTGTAACTTAAAAAATATATGATTGTTATTCCCCTATCCTTCTAAATTTTTTTCAGTGGCTTCTTATTTATCCTCAAAATAAATGACAATGTCAAAATTTATGCTTTTATATGTATGTTCTGAAATGGGAAAACAGGTAAAATAAAACATTAAAGTAAACTATAATAGTTTTATCTCTGTTTTCTTTTGGTTCAGTTGTTTCCAATAAAATATCAAACTAAAGAATATTTATTCTGTAACAAGTGAGTTGTTCCCCATCTGTGTAGTACCAGGCATTTTAATGTTATGGAAAGATTATGGTCTATAGGACCATGTGGATTTGGCTTTAGTTTCCAGCTTGGTTATTATTAATGGCATAATTATTAAATGTGCATGTCAAATTCTGGCATGCACTCAAATACAAACAGAAGAGTGAATCTAGCCATAAATGAGATTGGAGACAATTGGATTAATTGAAGATTTATCAGTAAAGAGATTGAATGTGGATTACTTTGCATGTAGGCAATCACTAAAGGCCACTGAGGTAGTTACACTTGCTGTTGGACAGCTTTCCATGTTTGCATGGGGTTGGCTCTGAGGAGAAGGATACCAGTTGGCGAAGCTATCACAGTTTCAAAAGAGAGATGACAGGAGGTTGAAGCAAGACAATGGCAGAGACTGAGGTCTGGATTCATTTGATATCTATGTAACATATTGAGAGAAATGGAATTGTTTTTTGGTAATAAATTATTTAGTATTATATACCAGAATCCTAAGTATATAATTTGATGGATTTTATAAACTGAACACAGATAACTAACACTGATGCCAAGAACGGAAAGATTCTAGTCCCCAGCTTTCTTTCTTTTTCTCACTCCTCGTCACTATTCAACAACCTAGTCAGAGTGTTTAGATAAAGGAGACCACATACTATGTACTTGTGTATATCTGAACTCTTTTGCTCAAAATTACATTGGGCAAATTCAAGCAATTGTGGCACATTATTATTGATAGCTTCTTCTCACCATTTCTCCTATATGGTGAATATCCAAAATATATTTATCCATTCTACTGTTGATTGACATTTTTTGGTATTTTTTAGTTTGGGGATCTTATAAAAACTACTCAGTGGTCCATTGCTTTGGACCTGAAGTGAGGCAGAACATCTTGGTGGAAGGGTGTTGCAGAGAAAACTCATCTTGTTATGGCTAAGAAACAGAAAGAGAGAATGTAATTCCTGAGAGTGTGCCCCCGTAGGACCTATTTTCTCCATCTAGGTTCCACTTCCTACAGTTTCCACCATTTCCAATGGTCATTAAGATTATGTTCCAATGGATTAATTCAGAAATGGGGTTATAGCTATAATGATCCAGTCACTTCCCAAAAGGCCTGCCTCTAAATATTGTTGCACTGAAGTTCAAACCTGCAACACATGAGACTTTGGAAGACATCACAGATCCAAACCATAACAGCTATCAATCAAAAAAGCACACAAATTATCATCAATGTCTAGGAATTGAGAGAACTGACATAATAATGAAATAAAACAAGACTTCTCCAGGGGAATTGGTTAAACAGTTTTAGTAAGAAAAAATTTAAGTATGACATTTGCAAAATGAAAAGTTTAGCATAAATTGTTAAAGGAAGGTGAAGCAGGATGAAACAGCAACTGTGATCTTGAACGTATGCCAAGGTGCGTATCTTAAGAACAGCGGGATGCCAGGTGTAGGGGCGCATGCTTGTAATCCCAGCATTCGGGAGGCTGAGACCCGGAGGATTGCAGTTCCTGGACAGCCTCAGCTACTTAGTGAGGCCCTCTGCAACTCAGTAAGACCCTGTTTCAAATTAAAGAATAAAAAATAGGCCAGGGGTAATAGCTCAGAGGTTGAATGCCCCTGGGTTCCATCTTCAGACCCACGAGTCAAAAAAAAAGAACAGTGGGAAAAATGAATGACTCATTCAATACGTCTACCATATTAGATGAAGAAGACACAGAATATCTCCAATATTGTGAAAACTTTTATTAGATAGCTCTCTGTATAGATAGCTTTCTTAAGTTTCATTATTCAATCAGCGTATACCAGTGGAATTGAAGCCATGGGCTTGATAGACATTTTAACAGAAAGTAAAGAGTTAGAAGGTAGACTTATTTTTGAGGTCCTCTGATATTTAATTAAGGTGGTGAAGAATAGAATAAAGTCAAAAAGAGAAAAGGAGGCTTGGAGAATAGGAAGACATTTGATATAAATATATCCAAAAGTTGAAAATACTACTGTATTCAACACTATGTGGCATTATCAAAAACTGTGTTAATGGAATGCTGGAAGAGAAATCCAATTACAAGTGAATTTATAGGTAAAGAATAAAAATGCTCAGGTACATAGCAAAGGAGAGAATAATAGCAGAAACTAAAGTGTGTCGCAAGATCTTGATATTTTCGTGAGTCTTCTTTATAATGGGAGAAACAATGTCATGCTCGTGTGCCAGTTGGAAGAATGGATTGAGGATAATTTAAAGTTTCAAGAGATTTGAGAATGTTGGGTTGTTATTGGTGCTTACCTACATAGGTGAGTCACTCTCACCAGGATGGCTCTCTCCTCCACAAGGAGTAGTGGGTTGGCTTATAGCATAAATGGGGTAGTACTAGAAGTTGTGTCAGAGACAGCAGAAAGTATTAATGTGTGAAAGAGGTGACAAGGCTTAGGACAGTTCTGTGGAGATATGGCTGATGAAGTGAGATCATTTTAGATCTGGGGAGAGTAGACAACAGCAAAAGAGAGAGGCAATGTCTAGAAAGATCAGTGCAGCTATTTATGTGTATATGTTAGTGAAGGAGAAAATTGGAGGGATGAGAGATCCAGGTCCAAAAGTAAATGTTAGAGTTTGAAATTCTGGCGCATGTCCAGATGCTAACACATCCATTTCTTTTTCTTTTCTTTCTTTTCTTTTCTTTTTTTTTTTTTTTTTTTTTTTGGTGGTACTGGGGTTCCAGGAAACCCTTCTACCTCCAGGGTACACTCCCAGACCTATTTTATACTTTTTATTTGGAAACAGGGTCTCTTAAGCCAGCGCAACTGGCTTCCAACCTGCGCGATCCTCCTGTCTCCGCCTCCCAAGCAGGAGGATTACAAGTGTGCGCCACCACACCCGGCTGACACATCCATTTCCAAGGGTAACAAAGGTTGGCTAGACTTGGGGAGGTTAAAAGCTTGAAACAACTGCATTGTAGGGCAAACCACATAAGCATGGTAATGTCTCAAAATAATGGCAGAAATTGAGGTAAAAATGAAACCTAATGGCATTATAAAGCCCTCATGGAATATTCTAGAGAATAATGGGAACTTATACATCATAAAAGCTAATGAAATTATATTCCACATGGAGTAGATGTGGTCATTAGTCAGTTAATATCCCCAATGAGACTTAATTTTTTCTTTTTTTTTTGTACTAGAGATTAAACCCAGGAGTGTTCTACCTCTAAGTCATATCTCCAGCTCTATTTTATTTTTATTTTGATACAGAGTATCACTAAGTTGCTGAAGGTCTTGTTAAGTTGCTAAGACCAGCCTCCAACCTGTGATCCTCTTGTATCAGCTTCCCAACTGAGCCCTTATTTTCCCATCTGTAAAATGCTAATCATATTTTCTCCTATAAATCATTGATATTAACACATGCTATGTGCTCAAGAAAAAAAATTATTTTCTTTCACTGTTTGTTGACAATTTTCAAGTTTCTAATGCTGAGACTATATCAAATTTAGTCAGTGATGGAGCTCCTGGGGCTAACATTGGGCTGCAACCACAGGAGGGAACTTGCTATTATCATGCACGGTTCTGAAAAAGCCAAGAGAGTCATTCTGGGACATTGAAAGTACTCGCTTGACCTCACAGAAATGAAAAGATCAGCGCATAATAACAGGGTGCATCAATGGGTGTCAGGATGCTATCAGGTTGTATCAATAGGTGTCAGGAGGAATCAATCCATGTTAGTCAGCTTTTCACTGCGGTGATGAAATACGTGTGAAAATCAACAGACAAGGGGAAAGACTGACCTTGGCTCACAGTTTCAGAGGTTTCGGGCCAGGGTTACTTGATTCCATTGTTTGTGGGTCTGTGGTGAAGTGGTACAGCCTGGCGAGGAGGGCATGGTGGAGCAAAGCTGCTCACCTCATGGCAGTCTGAGAGCAAGGCAGGATCCAGGAACATGGTATACCTTTCCAGGCACAACCCTAGTGACCTTCTTCCTTCATTTGGGCCTCATCTCCTGCAGTTTCCACCATGTCCTATTAGTAGTACCCACTGGGGAGCAAGCTTTCAACAGAAGAGACTTTGGGGGATATTCCAGATTCTGATTGTAACAATGGATCTCAGAACATTTCTCTTTGTTAGAGAAGTGCTTGAGCAGTTGGACACCACCATGATTTGAAGAAAACTATTGCTCTATTGCTACACAAACTTTAAGTATCAGGCAGGGTCAGCAAAGTTCATGCCTCACAGGAATCCAGAAAAAGAAAGCATGTGCCTCAGCATCTGGGAAGACACCTTTCTAATGTGAGCTCATGTCACAAGAAAATTGATCAAGGTTGAAACTATGCCAACAGTGTTTTGTAAAGCCAGCTAAATCTCGTCAGCAGACACAAATCAGCAGAGAGATATCCTTGAAAGAACTGTGCCTGGCATAGTCTTGAAAGTATGGTAGTATAAAGAATTGAAGAAGGGTGTGCATAGGAAGGCAGGAAATTTGAGAATTATTATTTTTTTTTTACTGTAAGTCAGAAATGTGGCTCCACGGACTTTATTGGGCCTTAAGTAAGATTTGTTTTCTATTTTCTATTGCAATAGGCAATCTCATAAAGAATTTGCCCATGGATTCATATCTCTTAAGGTCATATCTTCTCTCTCATAAGTCACCTCTACTGTATAAACTTGACAAGCTTAATTGTCCACAGAACACATTTATGACAAGTAGACTAATTACTTGTTTGTTGGCTCTTGCCACAAAGTTATTAAATATTGAAATCAGAATGGAGTCTACTTCCCCAAATCAGGAAGATTGACTAGGCAGCAGGATTCTAAAAAGGCACTTAGCCCTGAATTTTATGTCTCATAAAACTAATTCCAGAAATGTTTTCAATATTTTATATACTGTAAGATTAGTATCTATTGTGGTAAGAGCTAGTTAGCATAATAGATTGTTGGGTTCAGAGGGAAGAAATAAGAAAAATGGAACATTTTATAGTTTAGCTATAAATTCTCTAATTTTTGTAGGAATACCTTTGATACTTAGCATAGTGGAATCAAGAAAAAATAAAATAATTTTATTTCATATATGAATAAAATTGATTAAATTGGCTTCCTGTTACAGAAATTATTGGAAAAGACTACTTCATGTGTTAATGTAGTCATTTAAATAAAATTACAAGCAGGCCCATTAGGAAGCCCAAGTTTTGGAGACTGATGTGGAGACTACAGAAAAGAATGAATTAGCTAATAAGAATTGATGGTATGATATTTTTGAAGGGAGAATGAAATGAAAATGATAAGCCCAGATAGAAAAGTAAGGAGATCAGAGCAGAAAGTGGCAGCTGACTGACTTGGCTGATAAACATTTTGTTCTTCGTGAGTCCTATCAATGTTGCCTAAACCAAGCTACAAAGGAGCTTTTCTCTTGGTCCCCTTGATGAGATAGGAAATGAAGTGAGAAAAGGAGAGAGAGGAAAAAAGCATGGCCCTAGAAAATCAGTTGGATTACAAGAATAAAGATGCATCTCCCAAGGCCACAGGCCAGAAGTTGGCAAAATATACTAGTGATACAAACACTTCTACCAACTTGAATTTTTGACAGATCTTCACCACTTTTTGTTCTAGGTATACCACATTATGCTAAGGGTGTTTTTTGAAAAGAGTAAAATACATCTAAGTTATTATAAAGTGCTCCATAGAGTTGTCAAAAATTCTCATGGAATAGCATTGCTAGTTAGTCAGTGATGGAGAATTTAATCAATGATCAAATAAAACAGGCTTTGGAAATATAGTATATTTTTTGCTAAGATAATATTGTGAAGAAGACTCATTTTATATCAGAGGTTATGTTTTAATTTTTGGTGAATAAGCTCACATATTTAAGTTTAAGTAGAGAAAATAGAAGAAAAATATGAAACCATTATTTTGATATTGTACATATTGGCATTATTATTATATATTGTTCTTTTCTCCTCGGAAAATTTTTCAATCCTATTATTTCTGTGAATTTTTATGAAATTTTCAGTAGTATTTCACAAGTTCCATTTATCATTACTTTGACAGTGTTGTGTTTTAGTCAGATATTTCTGTTCTGAGGCTGGCCACTAGAAAGCATGTATAGAGTGGTCTTAGCTTCAGTGCTCTTTGTCCCCACAGATGTGATCAACTTTTCCCACTCAGATCTAAGTCTGAAGGTTACAAGGATGTGTATTATCCCTATTTCAGTTTACCACATCAATGGGGTTTGTGTGTGTGTGTGTGTGTGTCTAGATGTGTTGGAATTAATGTTATTTGAACCAAATTTGCTCTGACACTCAAATTCTATAAATAAGACAAAAAAAGCAAATGTTTATAATCTTATTTATATCTGTGTTAAACAGCTCTCCAACACTAGAATGAAATGCCCCAAATTATTGGTTTTTAAAGATAAAAGGCTTCTTTCAGATCAGTTTTTGAGTTTTCAGTCTAAGATCCAGGCAAATCCATTGTCTGAGCCTCCAGTAGCTGCCCTAGATGCATATAGCAGGGAGGATGTGGTGGAGCAAACTGCTTACCTTGTGGCCAGGAAGCAAGGAGGAAAGGAAGGGGCTGAGCTCAACAACCATGTTAAAAAGCATACTCCCAAACACCTAAACATCTCTGACCAGGCTCTGTCTACTAGAGGTTTCACCTCCAGTTGTGCCACAATGGAGAGCAAACCTCTTTAAAAAATGGAACTTTGGGAAACATTTGACATCCACCCTATAGCCATCCGTTAGACGATCTAAACTATCTAAACAACCCATAATGAATTGCTCCAAATTTTATCATCTCAGGCTGCTTCTACTTTCCAAGTAGTAATGCACTACCTTGTGTTCCACACCCTGTTATATGGCATCCTGGGTGGTTTGGAGCTAGATATAAGTAAGGGAAACTGTTGGAAGAAAATAGAAAACAGGTTCCTGTTCTGATAGGCCCAGCTGATAACATTACCCTACGTAGTAAACTTTTTTCTGGCTAGTGTAACCCCTTTCAATGAATGTTACCGTCAACGTTTTGTTGCTCTGACCAAAATACCTCACAAGCGCAACTTAGAGGAAGGAAAAAGTCTTATTTGGGGATTGCAGTTTCAGAGTTCAGTCCATAATCTGCCAGCTCCAAAGCAGAAACTGCAGTGGAAAGTCAGCATGTGGAGGAGAAATAAAAGCTGCTCTCCTCTCATGGGGCCGAGACAAGAGAGAGAGAGAGAGAGAGAGAGAGAGAGAGAGAGAGAGAGAGAGAGAGAGAGAGAGAGAGAGAGAAACAGGGAGAAAAGAGGGGGCCAGGGTAAGATATAGCCCTCAAGCCGTGACTCACTTTTTCATCCATGTCCCACCTCTGAACCTGGCTACATTGCTTATATTTGACCTTCTCTAGAGGACATTTTATATCCAAACTATTACATTAAATATGCACTGAGGTTAGAGGTTGTGCTTGCCTAGTCTCTTTGGAAGCCATCCAAAAGGCAACACAAAGCACTTGGTATGTGGTCCAAAAAGATGTTTATCAATCATTTTAAAATAAATGTATAGTTAATAATGATGACAAAGGTATGATGAGCACCTACTAAGTGCCAGGGGCTATTGTAGATTTTGAACAAGCATTAATAAAAAAGAGAAGCTGGACTGTAATTTAGGGATACCATGTTTCAAAATAACAAAAAGACATAGCTTAGTGGCCAAAACCTCTGAGTTCAATTCCTAGCGCTATAAAAAAATAAAATAAATAAAAAACAGAAATCAATTACCTTTGTAGCTTATAAAATCCAGTTAGTATAGATTAACTCCAGATTCTAATATATTGGCCTGTATTATTTTGGCTTGCAGTGTTGATGTTAATATTTGTATTGTATTTTAGCATGCCCCATGTGGAAATTTTAATTAGGAATTTAGAAGAAATAAATGGTCTAATTTGTCCATTGCTATTTTCATCTGGAACTATTATTCTTACATCCTGCCATAAGCATTTTATTCCATGCAGTTTTTCTCCCCTGCTGCAAAATTTAAAAAGTAATAATAAGGAAAAATGTTATAAGGCTATACCTTTTCTGGTCTTTCCTTCTTTTTCTGTGTTCAAAAACAATTTTATAATGCCTCAGGATTTTGAATCTATACTACCATCTAGTCTAAGAAAATAGCCACAATAAGGACAGGGATGTAGCTCAGTGGTACACAATTTGAATTGCATGCTTGAGGCTCTGGGCTCACTAGGACCATTCATACTATCAAACACACACACACACACACACACACACACACACACACACACACACACTAGCAAAGAGGTAGAGGCAATAAATATTAAAAATGTTTATAGTGTCAAGCATTGCTTTATAGTTCTATACTCCGTTTTGAAGTATAAATTCAAACCTTTTTGACCTCTTTGCTCTTAGATTTTATGTTTTTGCCAACATCTGACCTCCAACAATGTATAAATGGTATTTGAGCCCAAAACCTTCATTTAAACAAGCTATAATTATTTTTGAGACCAACTGGCAGACAGCAACATATTTGACTGAGCATTGTTCATTTGTTTACCTGAATATTTGTGAGTTTGTACAATGTTAAAATTAATACATATACTTAAAGGTTTTGATTTGTTGTTTGGAAACATAACATTTTATTGCATTTAAAAAATGATTATTTTTGTAATTAATGCCAACATATTTTGGCACAAGTTTTGTTCCCCAGAAAGCCTTCTTGCTTTCCTTTGTGGATACTGTTTCTGTGTCACAAAATTGTTTTCTTTATATTCTGGCTGATTACCAAGTGTTTAGAGATGAGCAGGATGAAACTTGGTAAAGCATCTGGAATGGAAAATTCTCACAGTAGGACCTGCTGACTTGATTGCCTCGTCACCATGACAACGCTCTGGGTCAGTATAGCCAGGTAATGAGATGGCTTAGTTCAATTAGGGTTTAAAATATTCTTCTACCACTGCATATGAAATTTACAAAGGCATTTGCCTAAAAATGGGTCACACTCACTTATGTCTCATTAGATATTCCGTGTTCAATAGAGAACATGCACTGAGGTAAGTGGGCAAATCCATCTCTAGGCTCTTCCATTTATCTTGTCCTTGAACAAAGCAGAATGCTTAAACATGTCTTTGAAGAAAATAACATGCTTATAAGTTCACAAATATATTGTTCTGATTAAATATGACTTGGGAAATAGGTTGAGACATTTATACATAGCCCATCTGGTCTTCAGTTATTCTTAGCTGAAAGCCTGGCTCAGAAGAGATGTGCCTCTTTGGGGTTTGGAGATAATAGAAGCAAGGTGAGGGAGCGCTCTTCAGTGAATGAAGGTGCTGCCCACCTGGTGACCCACATCTAGGAGGAACGGCTCAGGCTGATGACTAATCAGCATCTGGTTTCCCATCTAGCCCAGGATTCAATTTTGAATTGATACATAAAATTATACTCATTTATGGGGTGCCATGTGATGTTTTGATACAAGTACACATTGTGTTATGGTCAAATACAAGTAAGCCTGTTTCCATCTACTCCAAACTTGTGACTTGTTCTGGGTCCCCACTCTTTCTCCTGCCAGCAGAGCATAGTCCACCCACTTACAGGAGAAATTGAGCCATCTGGCAAGTAGTCCTACCCCTCCACCTACACGCATCTGCATCCACTTTAACTTTGTAAGGTTCATTTCCATATCTACTTTTTATCTTTTCTCCTGAGTTTTCACCTCGCATCTCTGCATCTCTGCTGACTCTTTTCCCTAGCAAATATGTAAAGGCAATCTTTTCACATCTTAAAACCACAAAAGAGCATAATATAAAATGTGTCCTTTCTCCTTTAATCTTTTTTATTTTTTTGGCTCTTACCTTCAGAACCAAGCCTCTTAGAAAGGAGTTCTTTATTTTATCACTTCCTTCTCACTCTTTGACTCACTGAAATCTGTCTCTGCCTCCATCCCTGTACTGAGCTTGCTTTCAGTGGAATCAGCAATAGCGTTTAATGAAGCATTTGTTATGCACCAGATTTTAGACTGTGATTTGGTGACACAATAGTGAGTAAGAGATGTCCTTGTCCTCAAGGCGTCCACAAATCATAGTTCTGATACGCCTTTTAGCACTGAACACATTCCTCTCTGCTGGTGAAATTTCTGGTCTTTCCTATAAAAGTGGATGCGGCCTCATTGAAACATCTGAGTCATTCTCTCCCACTGGTCATATTTTCTTAACAGTATTTCACAAATTCCCCTCTCTTAACTCCTCTACCCTGTCATATTGCTTTCAGTAGCCTTTGACCACCGATCTTTAGGTCTTTGCTTTTCAGGATTCTACAAAAGCCCCAGGCCACGTTCTAGAATTCAGGATGCCCTCTGTAATTCTTGCCTGTCAAGTTTCATTATATTTCTTCATTCAATAATGCTTGGCTTATGTAGTTGTTATTTCACAACCATATTGCCTTTTCTAATTTATATGGGCTGTCCCCTTTTGTTTTCAATTAAACTTTTTGTTTTAAGATAATCTTAAAAATTTATGTTGTAAGAAATATATAGGACAAAACAGAATATTCTGGTGAACAATGTATACTGTAGCCAATTTTCCCCAATCACTAGCCTTCCAAAATTATAGTACAATATCTCATCGAAGGCAGTGACATTGACAGAATATTTCTGTCATCACGAGGTCTGTCATGTTATTCCCCTAAAATCATATCCACTTGGCTCTCGTTCATATGCCCTACATAACTCCCGATAACCACTGATCTGTTCTCCGTGTGCATCATGTCAAGAATGGAACCATACTGCATGTAATTTGTTGAATTACTTTGCTGGGATTTGTTTATTGTTTGCTTTTGTTTATCTGCTGGCCATAATTGCCTGAAAAATCTATGCAGGTGGTACATTCCTTCACAGAAGGATATCTGGATCCTTTCCATTCTGGTACTGTTATGAATAAATTCATATGAACAAAAGCACAGTTTTCTGTGGCACTGGAATGGAACCTAGGAGAATTCTACTTCCAAGTTATACCCCCAGCCATATTTTGTATTTTTAAGTTTGTATTCTAAGTTTCAGAAGGTCTCACAAAAAGCTGAGGCTGTCTGTGAACTGCATTCCTCCTGTCTCAGCCTCCCAAGTACCGGGGATACAAGCGTGAGCCACTATGACCAGCTAACAGAGTCTATTTTTGCATGAATATGTTTTTACTTTCCTGGGATAAATGTTTCAAGAATCCAGTTGAAAGGTCATATGGTAGTTGTATGTTTAGTTTTTTACGAAACTTACAAAATGTTTTTCCCAATGGCTGTGCTATTTTCCAATATGAATAGTGATGTGTGAGAAACTAATTTCTCTACATTGTCACCAGCATTTGGTGTCATAATTTTTATATTAACCATTCTAATAGTAGTGTAGTGATATCACATTGAGAATTTTTTTTAAATGTATTATATTTTTGTGGGTACTAGGGATTGAACTCAGGGGAGTTTTATACCTCTAGCCATTTGATTTTTCACTTTGAAACAGGATCTTACTCAGTTGATCATAGTCTCTCTAAGTTACTGAGGTTGTCTTTGGACCTGCAATCCTCCTAATCTCATCCTACTAAGTATTGAGATTTAAAATATACACCACCATGCCCAGTATACATTCTGGTTTTAATTCACATATTTTCTAATGGCTAATGATGATGGTATATTTTTCTTGCTTTTTATCTTTGGTGAAGTGTCTGTTTATGTATCTTGCTCTTTTTAGTATTTTTTTTTACTATTTTGTTTTGAGTGATTGTATGTCCTAGATATTAGATTTTCTACTATATTTCATTTGAACACATTTCATTCCATTTGTAGACTTTATTACAGTCTGGAACTTAAAATTTTCTCTTAAAAGTTCTAATTTTCAAAGGCCAATTATATAAAATTTTCTTTTTTTATTGATGCATTGTAGTCATGCATCTTAATGGGGTACAAGATGGTGGAGTCATATATCCACGTATCACTTATTTAGCCCTTTCTCAATTCCATCCCATTCCTTCCCCAATTCCTCCTTTTCATGGTTGGCTTAGTGAGTTATATGTTTATGAATGCACATCATGTACATCAGGGAATTTTTCTTTTCCCCCTTTCATATCCTTCAGTTAGGTTGCCTTATTTGCTCATCTATGGTTTCTCCTTCCACCTCTAGAGTTACATCTATGACCCCTTTTCTTCCTAGTTTCTATACACTAGGGAGAGCACCTGAATTTTTTAACTTTTTATGACTGTCTAATCTCAGCATAATGTTCTCCAGCTCCATCCATTTCCCTGTAAATGACATAGCTATGTTCTTCTTTATGGCTGAGTCAAATTTCATTGTGCACATATTCCATAGTTTTATAATCCATTCATCTGTCGATGGACATCTTGGCTGGTTCCATAGGGTGGCAACTGTGAATTGTGCAGCTATGAACATAGATATGCATGCATTAGTTTGGTAGTTTGGTTTCCATCCTTTTGGGTAGACACCCAGGAGTGTTATTGCTGGATCATATGGTAGGTTCGTTTCCATTCTTCTTAGAATCCTCCTCCATACTGTTTTTAAAAGTGGTTCACCAATTTGCAATCCCACCAACAATATTAGCGCTCCCAATTATCCTCATCCTTGGCAGCATTTGTTGTTGTTTGAGTTTTGAATAATTACCATTCTAATTGGAGTTAGGTGATATCTCAGGTCAGTTTTGGTTTGCATTTTTCTGATTGCTAATGATGTTGAACATTTCTTCATACATTGATTGGCCATTTGAAATTATTTTTTGTGAAGTGTCTATTTAATTCACTTGCCAAATTTTTGACTGGGCTATTTGTTTTCTTAGTGCTGAGTTTCTTGAGTTCTCTGTATATTCTAGATATTAGTCCTCTATTAGAGGAATAATTGGAAAAAATTTTCTCCTATTCTCTTGGCTCTCTGTTGAGGTTCTTGGTAGTTTCCTTTTCTGTACAGCAGCTCTTCAATTTAATGCATTCTTACATACTGATCTTTCTTTTAGCTTCTTATGCCTTTGGGTTCCTCACAGACATAGAAAAATCAGTCCTTAAATCCATTTGGAACAACAAAAGTAACAACAAAAAAAAAAAAACCCAGAATAGCCAAAGTAGTTCTCAGGAACAAGAACTATACAGGAGACATCACAAGACTTGACTTCAAACTATACTACAAAGCCAAAGAAATAAAAACAGCATGGTATTGGCACAAAAACAAAGACATAGACCAATGGAGCAGAACAGAAGACTCGGAAACAAATTCACACAGCCAATTGAGTTTTTTTTCTTTTCTATTTATTTATTTATTTATTTATTTATTTATTTATTTATTTGGTGGTACTGGGGGTGGAACCCAGGGGCTTTCTACCTCTGGGCTATACTCCCAGACGTATTTTATACTTTATTTGGAAACAGGGTCCCACTAAGTTACTGAGAGCCTCACTAAGTACCTGAGGCTGGCTTCGAACCTATGCGATCCTCCTGTCTTAGCCTTCCAAGCGCAGGGATTACAAGTGTGTTCCACCACACCTGGCTGCCAATTGAGTTTTGACAAAGGGGCCAAAAACATACACTGAAAAAAAGGTAGCCTCTTCCACAAATGGTACTGAAAAAACTGGTTAACTATATGCAGAAAATTGGAGATTAGCCCCACTTTCTCACCCTGTACTACATGCAGAAAAATGTACATAAACCCCACTTTCTCAATCTGCACAAGTCAATTCAAGATGGATCAAAGACTTGGGAATCAGACCAGAGACCTTGCAGTTTCTTGAAGGGGGCATAGGTACAGGTAAAACTTTCTCAATTTTTATTATTTATTTATTTATTTATTTATTTATTTATTTATTTATTTATTTTATGGTACTGGGAATGGAACTCAGGGATGTTCTACCTTCAACTGACACCCCTGGCCCTATTTTTTTATTCTTTAGTTTGAAACAGGGTCTCACTGAATTGCAAAGGGCCTCACTAAGTAGTTGAGGCTGTTTACAAACTGTAATCCTTCTGTCTCAGCCGAGCATCATTTCTTTTTATTGATTATTATTTTTATATCAGATTACATTGTTTTTGCTTGGTCTTAGGTTTCAAAAAGTCATAAAAGTAAAACTTAACTTATAGAAGATGAACTTTTACATTTTTATTTTTCACATACTTTTATAATACAATTTGAGTTATATTTTTTTATAAAGCATGATATTTAGATCAACTTCTTTTTAGCTAGTGGATATCATACTGATCAGGCACTATTTATTAAAAAGGTATTTTTCCCACTGACCTACTTTTATGTTTTGTAAAAATTTATTTGTAATACAGTATAAATCTATTTCTGTTTTTTATTCAACTCCATTTATCTATATTTCCATTTATCTACCAATATCATTCTATTTTGCTTATTATTGCTATGTGAAAAACCATAGAATTAAGTACATTGGGTTACTCCCATGTTAACTTATTTTCAGGTTACTTTTTTATCTTTTGTGCATTTACTTTTCCATTCAAATTTTATAATAACCTTCTCTGTGCCAACAAAATATATTGTGAGATTTTGACCAGAATTATGCCAAATCTCTACATCAAATTAGAGAAAGCTGAATCTTTCCTAGTTTGAGTTTTCCAGCCCATGAGCAAACCATGTCTCTCACTTGATTGCTTAAATCAATATTTAACAGATTTTTGGCATTGATTTCCTCATTTTTATACATAAACATTTCTGTCTTTTTTTTCTCTTTTTACTCTTTATTGGTGCATTGTAGTCAGACAATCTTAACGGAGTACAAGATAGTACAGGCATACATACACACATCACTTATTTAGCTCTTACCCGATTCCCACTCCCTTCCCTCTGCCCTCCCTCCTTTTCATGTTTGGCTTAGTGACTGACTGATATATTTGTGAATGTACATCATGTACATTAGGGAATTTCCCCCTCACCCCACCCCCCTCAGGTTGCTTTATATGCTCTTCTGTCATTTCTCCTTTTTCGTCTAGAGTTCCACCTGTGACCCTTTTTCTCCCTAGCCTCTGGTTTGTCTTTTTTCAAGTGACTATAAATGATATTATATTTTTAATTTCAGTTTCAAGGCTAGTACATAATATATAAGTGATTTTTATATGTTTATACTGTATACCAAGAACTTGTTCAATGCACTTCTTAGTTCTAGGAGGGTTTTAAAGATTCCTTGAAATTTTCTACAGAGACAATGGTTTTCTGCAAATAGTGTCACTTTTATTTCTTCCTTTCTAATTTGTATGTTTGTATGCCTGTGGGTGTGTGTGTGTGTGTGTGTGTGTGTGTGGTGTGTGTGTGTGTGTGTGTGTGTGTGTGTGTGTGTGTGTGTGTACTAGAGACTGAACCAGGGATATTCTACTTCTTAGCTACAACTCTAACCCTTTTTTATTTTTTGTTTTGAAGTAGGATCTCACTGGGTTGCTGAGAATCTTGCTGTGTTGCTAAAACTGACCCTGAACCTCTGATCCTTCTGTCTCATTTTTTCAAGTACTGGGATTACAGTTGTGCACCACCATCCCTGGCTCCTATATATCATTTGTTTCCTTTTCTTGGCTTCTTGTATTAGCTAGAACTCCTGCCAGTATACTGCATAAGAGCATTATACTGCCTGTTCCCAAATTTAGGGGGAAAGTATTCAATTTTTCATCATTTAATATATTTGCTCTAGGGTTTTGTCTCTTTGGGGTATATTTTATTTAGTTCAAGAATTTTCTTTCTATTTTGTTAATCTTTCTAATCAGTACTATTTTAACTGTTCAACAAATTTTGATATTTTGCATTTGATTCAGTCTGATAACTTACTAGATATGGATATGATTAATATGTTCTTAAATTAAAACCTGGAAATTTGAGGTACTATGTTATGAAATCCTAGATCTTACTTAAGCCCTCTGTTGTAGCTGACTGCCTATAAAGCCAGCCCCTGAGAAAGGAAGGATTCCATTTTGTTACTGGTGGGTGGGGAAAAGTCCATGTTCCCTATTTTCCTCCTATTAAGATCCAAATTGGGGATTTTTATCAAGCATGGTAGGAGTAGATGTCAACTTTCTACAAGTCCTCCAGTGACACATGCCCAGACACAGGGGCCTTGACACTGGCCCTACTTTGGCCTCCTGGTGGGGTGGTGGGACTGGTGGGCTGAGTGGCTTTGTCTTACAGCTGGATGATGGTGAAACTCTGGCTCTCCACTTGTCCTCCATATACACTTCTATCAGAAAAGTTGAGGGGTACTCCGGAAATCTGGGTGGAGTAGAAGTACAGGCTCCCCACATAGTCACTCATGGCATCGCAGTAGGAACCAGTGGCACAGCTCCACACATGAGGTATAAAAACAATTTTTACATATCTTCAACATCACTCCAGTGAAAGAGGAAGGACAGTGTCCCTTCATTAGTTTACAGGGGACAGAAGTATAGGCTCCTTATTTGGACTTTGCTATGTCCAAAGCTGGAGTCCAGTCACATTATTTTCATGTTGTTTGGTGTCTGTTGCCTCAGTGCTTTCTGTCTTGCTAAGCTACACGTGTATTGCAAACTGCAGAGCAAGGCCTTCCCCCACTTCTGCTTAGGTCTGAACTTGTTGGAGTATTCTGGATGCTGGCTTCTTTACCTCCAAGTCTGGGATATATAGGACAAAAATAAACATAAAAATAAAAACACAAAGAACTCATCACTATATTATTCTCTAGGTTCCAAGGTTGCTATTTATTTTTAATTGATGATGCAAAGGATTCTGGTTTCATCTTTTAACTTCCTTCTCCTTTATAGAGAACTCTATTGTTTCAAAACCACCAAGATTTTCAATAAATAAAAAACACTGGGTTGTTGGCCCTTTGGTGGTTCTCAGACATTCTACTGATATCAAACCCTGATAGGGGACTTGGGGTACATCCTGAATGAATCCAGAAAGGGAAACAGCTCACCTTGGTGTGCTCCTCGACATAAGCTGTGCTCTATTGGATTTTAATTGGGGGAAGTCACATAGATTTCCTGATCCTACATTTGGCATTTTCAACAAAAACCCACTGCAGGTAGAATTAGTGTGCAAGTGCATTCTGAGAGAGGGAGGGAAGGGTCCGTTTTTATTTGCCCTGAATGTCCGTGCACCCTGTTCAATAAAGGCTTCTGGATAGCCAATGTTCAACATGTCTTCTCTTACCTTAGAGGCAACTTCCTTGTTAGACAAGTTTTTCAGTGTTATGCTATAACCAAACTCTGTGTTTTGTTATAATTTGACTGTATGTGGCTCCCTATTTTTGTTTCATTTCATCATTTTTGTCTCACTTTTTTTAAGCTGAATTTTGTTTAACCCCGGAATCCTTAGTAAATGTTTTAATAAAAATTGTAGGTTTGTTTTATTCATCTTTGTATTGCATGAATTGGTACTTTTTAATAAAAAATATGAGCATAGTATTATAAACAAATGACAACCTGCCACTCAACCATATATATAAGAGCTATATTTTAAATCATATCTTAAGTCATACTATTGATTTAAAGCCATCTGTGTGAAACATAAAAATAATTTACTGATACCCACACTGTACCACTAGCAAGCTCTGAATTAATGAACTGGTAAGGACATGTAAATCTGCTGATGATAGGAACGCTCATCAAAATATCTAAAAATATACAGCACTATCCTGAATAGAGCTGAAATTTTGAAATTATGTTGTTCATAAGGTTTTTTCTGAATCTATCAAATGTACTAATTACATGAATTATAGTTTAAAAATTAACACAATATTTTGTGTATGTGTCTGTGTGGTGCTAGGTATTTAACTCAAGGGCATTCTACCTCTGAGTTATACCTCCAGACCTATTTATTTATTTATTTATTTATTTATTTATTTATTTATTTATTTGATTTATTTTGGTGGTACTGGGGGTGGAACCCAGAGGCTTTCTAACTCCAGGCTATACTCCCAAACCCATTTTATATTTTTATTTGGAAACAGGGTCTCACTAAGTTGCTGGGAGCCTAACTAAGTAGCTGAGGCTGGCTTTGAACCTGTGTGATCCTCCTGTCTCAGCCTCCTAAGCGTGGGGATTACAAGGGTGTGCCACCACGCCCAGCTTTCATTTGAAACAGGGTCTCACTGAGTTGCAGAGGGCATCACTAAATTGCTGAGCCTGGCTGCAAGTTTATAATCCTCCTGTCTTACCCTCACAAGTACTGGGATTACAAGCATGCACCATCACACCCAGCATACAACTTTAACTAAAAAAAAGAAAAAAGAAAAAAATACTATTTTCTACTACCAAAAAAGACTACAGCATTTTCAATTTCTAGATAACTTTCATGTTTAATTTTTTGTTTCTATGCTGCTGATAATAGTACAGATGAATTTTAATACTGAATTTTATAATGAATAAAGATTCTGTAATCCATTTGTTGCTACATGATCTTGATACACATATTGATTGTGAAAATTTTCGAGTCTACTCAAAAAATTAGTGATGATATAACTACAAAAATAGCTCAGATATAGAATTCACATATACTAAGATGTTTATAACATTTGTTTCAAAAATATTAAATAATTGTTAAAATTAAATTAAAAGATAACCCCTGTTAAACTTTAGTTTTTATCAATTTATAATTTATACATGAGAGTATAAAAATACAAGTATAGAGTTTAACATAATACTTTAAACAGAACATTTTCTAACTAGAGTATTTTGAAGAGGATGAACTTTAAGTTTATGAAATAAAATTTATCAGAATTTATATGTATCATAACTTCTGTGACCTAATATACCTTTTGTCTACTCAAAAGTCACAAAATTACCCACTTGTGCTTTCTTTCAGAAGTTTTACATATATATGATTGATTCTTCTGAGAGAAGGTTTTATACTTTGATCTTTTATACATTTAAAATTAAATTTTAAGCCCATGGAACCTTCTCCAAAATAGACCACATACTGGGACACAAAGAAAGTGCCAGCAAATTCAAAAGATGTAATATAATTCCTTGCATCTTTACAGACCATAATGGAACAAAAGTAGAAATCAACAACAGGAAACTCAAGAGAAATTATTCAAATACATGGAGATTTAATGATACACTATTGAATGATGAATGGGTAAGAGCAGAAATTAGGGGAGAAATAAAACAATTTATGGAAACAAATGAAAACAGAGACACAGCCTACCAAAATCTATGAGACACTATGAAGGCAGTATTAAGAGGAAAGTTTATTGCATTGAGTGCCCACATAAGAAGGACAGAGAACCACCAAGTAAAGAACCTAATGACACAACTCAAGGACCTAGAAAGTCTGCAACAGTCTACTCCCAAAGCCAGCAGAAGGCAAGAAATCATTAAAATTAGAGAAGAAATAAATTAAATAGAGAATAAAAAAACAATTCAAAGAATCAATAAAACAAAAAGTTGCTTCTTTGAGAAGATCAGTAGAATTGATAAACCCCTGGCCAACCTAACCAAAAGAAAAACAGAATCAACTCAAATTATCAAAATTAGAAATGAAAAAGGAGATATCACCACAGATAGTGAAGAAATTCAAAAGATTATCAGAAACTACTTTAAAAATTTATACTCTAATAGACTGGAAAACATGGAAGAAATTGATAGATTTCTAAGCACAGTTAACTTAACTACCTACACTCAGCAAGCCTAAACCAACCAATAGCAACCAAAGAAATAGAAACAGCAATAAAAATTCTTCCACCAAAGAAAAGCCCAGACCCAGATGGGTTTTCAGCTGAATTCTACAAAACCTTCAGTGAACAACTAATACCAATACTTCATAACTTGTTCCGGGAAATTGAAAGAGATGGAACTCTCCCAAATTCCTTCTATAAGGCCAGTATCACATTAATCCCCAAACCAAATAAAGATACTTCAAGAAAGGAAAATTACAGACCAATATCCTTAATGAACATAGATGCAAAAATTCTAAACAAAATACTAGCTATACACATTCAAAACTACATCAAGAGAATAATACATCATGACCAAGTTGGGTTCATCCCAGAAAAACAAGGTTGGTTCAACATATGCAAATCAATACATGTTATCTACCACATAAATAGAACCAAGAACAAAAACCACATCATCATAGCAATAGATGCTGAAAAAGCATTCGACAAAATCCAACACCCATTTATGTTAAAAACACTACAGAAAATTGGGATAGAAGGAACATACTTCAACATCATTAAGGCAATATACTGTAAACCCAAAGTCAACATTATACTGAATGGGGAAAAACTGCAATAATTACCTCTAAAGTCAGGAACAAGACAAGGATGCCCACTATCACCACTCCTTTTCAATATAGTCCTTGAGACTCTTGCTGCAGCAATAAGACAGAGAAGGAAATAAAAGGAATTCACATAGAAAGAGAGGAACTAAAATGATCCTTATTCACAGATGACATGATCCTTTATCTGGAAAACCCAAAGAACTCAACCAAAAGACTTCTGGAGCTGATTTTGACAAATTCAGCAAAGTCGCAGGATACAAAATCAACCTATAGAAATCAATGGCTTTTCTTTATGCCAACAATGAATCCACAATGAAAGAAACAAAGAAAACAATTCCATTCACTATAACCTCAAAACCAATAAAATATCTAGCAATAAACCTAACCCAAGATGTAAAAGACCTCTACAACAAAAACTATAAAACATTAAAGAAAGAAATTGAAGAAGACCTTGGATGATGGAATGATCTCCCGTGCTCATGGATCGGCAGAATAAATATCATCAAAATGGCCATTCTGCCAAAACTGATCTGTAGATTCAATGCAATTCCCATTAAAATACCAGTGACATTCTTCAGAGACCTAGAAAAATCAATCATGAACTTTACATGGAGAAAGTAAAGACCCAGAATAGCCAAAGCAATTCTCAGCAATAAGA
This sequence comes from Muscardinus avellanarius, assembly GCF_963383645.1. NCBI lineage: Eukaryota > Metazoa > Chordata > Mammalia > Rodentia > Gliridae > Muscardinus > Muscardinus avellanarius. The sequence continues at coordinate 99,001,267 of NC_137789.1, read as the reverse complement.
AACATGCAGGAGGCATCACAATCCCAGACTTCAAATTATGCTATAGAGCAATAGTAGTAAAAACAGCATGGTATTGGCACAATAACAGATATACTGACCAGTGGAGTAGAATAGAAGATACAGAAACAAATCCACACATCTTTAGCCAATTAATCTTTGACAAAGGGGCAAAACTCATATGCTGGAGAAAAGACAGGCATTTCAACAAATAGTGCTGGGAGAACTGGCTAACCATTTGTAAAAAGATGAATCTAAACCCCTATATCTCACCAAACACAGGAATCAACTCAAGATGGATCACAGACTTAGAAATTAGACCTGAGACTGTGAAGTTAGTAGAGGAAAGCATAGGTTCAACACTACAAAATATTGGCACAGGCAGTAACTTTCTCAACAAAACCTCCAAAGCTCAGGAAATTAAAGCAAGAATTAACATGTGGGATAACATCAAACTAAAAAGTTTCTTCTCATCAAAGGAAACTATCAATAAACTAAAGAGGAAGCCTACAGAATGGGAGAAGATCTTTACCAGCCACCACTCTGATAGGGGACTAATATCCAGAATATACAAAGAGCTCAAAAGACTCTACACTAGCAAAACAAACAACCCAATCACGAAATGGGCAAATGAACTAAATAGACACTTCATAAAAGAAGAGGTACAAAGGGCCAATAGATACATGAAAAGATGTTCTTCATCATTGGCCATCAGGGAGATGCAAATCAAAATTACACTGAGATTCCATCTAACCCCAGTCAGAGTGGCAAGCATAAAGAAATCAAATAACAACAAATGCTGGTGAGGATGTGGGGAAAGAGGAACTCTTTTACACTGTTGGTGGGAATGCAAACTAGTTTAGCCACTATGGAGATCTGTGTGGAGATTCCTAAGAAAGCTAGGAATAGATCCACCATACGATCCAGCTCTACCACTCCTGTATATTTTTCCAAAGGGGTTGAAAACAGAGAACTATAGCAACATACGCATACCTATGTTCATAGCAGCACAATTTGTAATAGCCAAAATATGGAACCAACCCAGGTCCCCATCAACAGATGAATGGATTGCAAAACTCTGGGAAATACACACAATGGAATTCTACTCAGCCATAAAGAAGAACAAAATCATACCTTTTGCAAGAAGATGGAAAGTCCTGGAGAGCATTATGTTAAGCGAGACCAGCCAAGCACAGAAGAAGGTACATATGTTTCTGCTAATATGCCCAAACTAGGGAATCCAGAGGATTCCAGTGGTACTCCAGATAATGGAGGGGAAATACCAGCAAATCTTGAATGGAAAGATAGAGGAGGAGGAAGGCTGAACTTGATTAATGAGGGTCCACATCTGAATATATGTAAAATTATGAATATGGCATGGTTACCCGGGACAATCATTGTTTTATTGCTGGGAGGGGGGAAGGGAAAACAGGGGCGGGAGGGGGTAGAGGGCATCAAGTATAGTTTAAATGTATACCATTTATGTTCAATAAAAAATAAAAAAATTAAAATTAAATTAAATTTTATGTATACCATTAAGTCAGGGTCATTCCTCCCCCCATTTGCCTATCTACCTGTTATGATACTATTTGTTGAAAAGTCTATCTTTCCTAAGAACTTACCTTTCCACCTTGTTAAGAAATCAAGCAATTATATATGTAAGTTTATTTCTGGACTTTTTTTCTGTAACATTCATTTGTGGCCATTTTGCCAATGACAGACACATTGCTTCAACTACTCATTAAAACTTACACAATTTTTAATATATTATGTTTTGGTTTTCATTCAGTTCCAACTTTTAATATTCTATTTGAAATATGGTTCAAATGTATTTTGCTTAATTTTCAATTATTTGGGTTTTTTTCAGAGAACAATTTATAACTTACTTCTGACTTAGTTTTATTCTGATCAGAAAATATTTCCTGCATAATTTTAATTATTATTATTATTTTTTTTTGCGGGTCTGGGGATGGAACCCAGGGGCATTCGACCTCTGATCTACACCCCCAGCCCTATTTTTTATTCTTTATTTTGAAATTGGGTCTCACTGAGTTGCAGAGAGCCTCACTAAATAGCTGAGGCTGTCCATGAACTGTGATCCTCTGGTCTTAGCCTCCCAAATGCTGGGATTATAAGCGTGTGCCACCACGCCTGGCTAATTTTAATTAATTTTTAAAATTATGATTCATTTTCAATCTTAGCATATGGACTGTCTTGATGAATATTCCAGTGCAAATGAAAAGAGTGTGTATTCTGCTTTTCTTGGACAAGTCTTGTAAAATCTATTAGATGTTTCAGTCTTGTATTTCTTCATTGATTTTCTGGTTGATGACTTCTATAAATGATTGAGAAAGGACTGTTAAAATCCACGATTGTCAGTCTGTGTTGATTTCTCCTTTCAGTTCAGTAAGCTTCATGTATTTTAAAGTTCTAATTTTGAGTTTTAAAGTGGGTGTTTAGAGATTTTATGTCTCCTGGACTACCTTTATAATTATTAAATGACTTTTTATTGATAGTGATAATTCTTGTTTTATAGTTTAGTATTAACATAGTAATTTAAACTTTCTCATGATTACTATGTTCATATTATATACTTTTTTATTCATTACTTTCATCTTACCTGAGATATATTGAAAACCAATTTTATATATATGTATATATAATGCATATGAATTTTCGCATATAAATGATTAATTCTTGTTTTCAGCCTGTCTTGCAATATCTATCTATATTAGAGAGAATATTACATCATTTATATTAAATTTAAAACTGAGATATTCCAGTTTAAATTTATCTTGACACTTCCATTCTATTTTTCATTTGTATTTCTTATGTATTTTTTTCTTCTCATGCTTTATTTTAGTTATTTGTAGAGTTTCATTTTGTCCCCACTGTTGCTTTATTAGGTATCTCAGTCTTTGTGTATTGTTAAAATACATGCCTTTACTGTGCACAGTTTATCTTCAATTGACACTCTGAGCTCCTCATAGTGATATAGTACCTTTTCAGAAGTACTCTCCATTTTGCTTTTCTCATCCTTCCTGTGTTGTTGTTATAATTTATTTTTCTTTCATGTTTTAATAAACTTAACACATCATTATCACTTTTGTTGCACATCATAAGTTACTTTAAAAGGAGTTTTATTACATGTGATTTATCCAAGCATTAATTACTCTTTCTGGTTTTCTACCTTTGGGAGGTGCTTACAAGCTTTCTACTGATACTGTTTTCCTTCTTTTTGATGATGTACAAAAAACAACTTTTGTAGTGTAAATATGCTGGTATAAAATTATTTTGCCTTTTTCTTATCTAAGATGGTCTTTAGTTGGGCACAGTGGTACACACCTGTAATTCCCCAGTATTTGGGAAGCTAAGACAGAAGGATCACAGGTTCTGGACCAACTTAGCAACTTAGCAAGACTCCCAGAAATCTAGCAAGACCCTGTTTCAAAATAAAAAACTGGAGGTATAGCTCCCAGAGAGAGAGGTAGAATGCCTCCTGGGTTCAGTCCCTACTAGTGCACACACAGAGAGACACACACAGACACACATATACAACTAATAATAAATGAAAAATATATATATATATATATAATCTTTCAGCAATTTAAATTTGGCATCCCATAATTCTGATCCAAAAATTGTTTCAGTTCTTTGTTTTTTCACACATATTAATGCCTTTGCTTTCTTTTATATTGTCTTTTTTCTTTTCTTTTCTTTCTTTTCATATGTGTGTGTGATGGGGGATACTGGAGATTGAATCCATGGGCATTCTACTTCTGAGCTATACTCCCAGCCTTTTTTATATTTTGTTTTGAAACAGGATCTTTTTAAGTTGCTAAAAGTCTAAGTTATTGAGGCTGGCCTCAAACCTGTGATCTCCCTGTCTCTCTCTCTCTCACTTTCTGGGACTACAAGTGTTTACCATTGTGCCAGCTATGATTTTCTTTGCTTATTTAGTGTTCAGCCATTTGTGTCTGGTGTGCCTTGATGTGTGCTCTATGTGTGTCTGTGTGCAATTTTATTTGGAATTTATTGAACTTCTTAACCCTGCTACTTTAGAGTTTTTTTTTTTATCAAATTCTATTAAAGGGCTTTTTTCTACTGTTTTATTCTCATTCAATAAATTTTATTTCAGAAATTGAATTTTTTTTTTCTTTTGTGGTCTGGGGATTGAACTCAGGGTCATTCTACTTCTTAGCTATACCCGTAGCCCAAATTTTATTCTTTATTTTGAAATAGGGTCTCACTAAGTTACAAAAGCTTCACTAAGTAGCTGAGGCTGGCCACAAATCTGCGATCCTCCTTTTGCAGTTTTTCAAGTACTGAGATTTCTAGAGTGTGCCATAATGCCTGGCCTCAGAAATTTAAATTTATTTTACCCTCAAATTTGCTTTGTTCTCTTTTATACCTTCCAGTTTAAAATTATATGTATGTTTTCCCTTAAATCCTTTGTATATTGCACATGTGGGATAACATTTCTAATATTGCTTGCGAATTCCCCTTTTTCTTTATTTCTGAGTCTTATTTCCATTTTTTCCTTATTATAGGCCTTTTTATATTTAACTAGTAATAGCGATTAGATGTTCAAAACTGTAAATTTTTCATTGATTAGTGCTTTTTTTGGCATTCTTTAAAGAATGCTAGGCATTGTTCTGGAAGACAATGCAGTTACTTGTAAATTTAATCCTCCTGAGTTTTGTTCTGAAGCTGTTGTTTGGAAAGGGCTTTGGGTGAGGTATGGCACTTAGGTTGGACATTATTTTCTTTTGGAAACCTGTAGATAACGTTTCTTCGACCTCTGTTGTGAAGTCAGCGGTATCATTTGGGCTTGTTTGAAAGCAGAATTTTACTCATTGAGTGGGTTGATGGAGTTTTACCAAAACATACGTGGTGCAATTTTATTTCATTGTATTCTGTTATTGGTTTAAAATGCCTCTTGAGCCAGGTATGGTGGCATACACTTGTAATCTCAGCATTTGAGAGACTGAGAAAGGAGGATCATGGTTCACAGAAAGCCTCAGCTACATAGTGAGGCCCTTTGCAACTCAGTGACAACCTGTTTCAAAATAAAAGAATAAAAAAAATATTGCTGGTAGTGTAGCTCAGAGGTAAAATGTCCCTGGGTTTCACCTCCATTACTGCAAAAAAAGAAAGAAAGAAAGAAAAGAAAGAAAGAAAGGAAGGAAGAGAAAGTGCCTCTTGAATTTGTGACTTAATATCTTTTACAAGGTTTTAAACATTTCCTTTCATTATCTCTGCCAATATATTTTTTCCCATTTTTTCCTACTTCTCTTTGTGACTCCTTTCTTTTTTTTAAATCACAGCACATAGCTGGGCATGGTGATGCACGCTTGTAATCCCCACGTTTGGGAGGCAGAGGATCATGCAGGTTCGAAGCCAGCCGCGCTGGCTTAAGAAACCCTGTTTCCAAAAATTAAAAAAAAAAAGTATAAAATAGGTCTAGGAGTGTAGCCCGGAGGTAGAAGGGCTTCCAGGAACCCCAATACCACAAATAAATAAATAAATAAATAAATAAATAAATAAATAAATAAATAAATAAATATCACAGCACATAAATCTTATTTTTTTCTCATAGATTTTACAATGAATTAGAATGCTCCAACTCTATCTCCTTGCTACCATTTGATACTGTCAGCCCTTTTGTTAGCACAATCCTGGTGGTAGTTAGTACTATTGCACTGTGTTTTTAATTTGTTTTACCCTAATAACTAATAACTTTTATATGACTTAGGGTCATTCCTTTGTTTCTAAAGTGATTGATACATTGAGTTGTTTGTGTTTTATCATCAAATTAATATGAATCCTATGTAGAATTATGTATTACCAGTATTTTTATATTTACATCGTTGGCTTTTGTACTTTCTTAGAAGTATTTTTGATCAGAAGAACATTTTAATTTTAATGAAATCTAATCTATTTATAAAGGATTGTGTCTTTCTTTTCCTAAGAATTATTTGAAGAAAAGTCATGGAATCATGCCTGTATATTTTTTAAAATGTTAAAAAATTTAGTGTTCACATTAAAGTTTCTGCATCATACTAAATTGATATGTGAAATGAACTAATTTTAGTGACTTGAAGTTCCAAGATCCCACTCTTTCATACAGATATCAGCTAATCTAGCATAATTCTCTTAAAGCAAGTCATCACCTGGGCAAAAATTAACTGAACACATGTTTGCTTCTATTTCTTTATACTCTTTTCTGTTCTGTGGTTATACTTTTCTATTATAGTCAATATCACATACTTTTAATTAATGCTGCTTTACAGTAATTTTTGAAATTGGGTGGTATAATCAGGTTTATTCTTTATTTTAAGATCTTATTGATTATTGTTGATTCATTGTACTTCCAAACTAATTTTAGAATGTTCTTTGCAATTTCTACAAAATATTCAAATTCAATTCTTCTTTACATTTTGTTAACTCTCAAGATAATTTAGGAAATCATGAACAACTTACAGTTTTTGAGTCTCCTAAATGATGGGTCCTCCATTTATTTTAGGTTCTTATAAACCATATTTATTAAGTCTTGACACATATTACTTAGATATACTTAGTCTACTTCTGGTGCTGTGACATAATACTTGAGACTTGGTAATTTATAAAAGAAAGGGTTTTTGCTACTTCATAACATGGTAGAAAAAAAAAGAAGAGAAGAAAGGAAAATGGAAATGTTTTGTCTAAAACATGAGGCATAGACAGGCTGTATTTTAGCCTGCTTTCACAATGTCTTCTCCAGGCTTTACTCTATATGTGAAGAACTGGACTCGAGCCAAACAATTACATGAGGCTCTGCTTCTCCACAGTGGCGCACTGAGGAATTAAGGTTCCAAATCATAAATTCTGGAGACATACTCAAACTGTGTTATTAGATCTCACTTAATTTTCAGAAGCTATGTTTTATAGTTTTCGGTGTAGACAATTTGTGCATTTTTTGCTTAATTTACTTCTGAGTATCTGATTATTTTATGGTATTTTTAAACTTTATTCTGTGAGTGCTTGTTGCCTATAAAATATGTAAAATTTGATTTTGTGATATACAATCTTATTATATTTATTATTATTTCTATAATTCCTTGTAGATTCTTCGAAATTTTTATATTCATAACTCAATCCCCTTATTATCTTTTTATATGTCTGTAGATCTTTTTCTATAGCCATATTTTCATTCTTGAAATTGAGAACTGATGCTCTTTTCTTATTTTTTGATTTCTCTTTTTCAGCTTTTTCCACTTAAAAAAAATTCAAAGAGCCAATGGTTGTCTTTAAAAAAAAAAAAATGTTCCTTTGGCTTTTTTTCTTTTTCGCATTAGATTGCACTTTTACTATTACTTTCTTTTTTTAAATTTTTATTGTTGCATTATATTCATACATCATATTGGGGTAAAAAACTCGTGTGTACAGTCATGTACACATCACTGATTTAACCCTTACCCAATTCCCACCCCATTCCCTCCATATCCCTCCCTCCCTTGCTCGGCTTAGTGGTTGACTTCGAAATGTTTAAGTACATTGTGTGTTTTAGAGATTTCCCTCTTCTCCCCTCCTTTTTCCTCCTTTAGGTTGTCTTGCTTGCTCCTCTATAGGATTTCCTTTTTCATCTAGAGTTCCTCCTATGACCCAATTCTCCCTAACTCTCACATATTAGGGAAAGCATCTGATTTCTTATTTTTTGTGACTAATCTCACTTAGCATAATGTCCTCTAGTTCCATTCATTTCCCTGAAAATTTTGTATTTGAGTTTTTTTTGATGGCTGAGTAAAATTCCATTGTGTACATATCCCACAGTTTTGTAATCCATTCATCTGTTGATGGACATCTTGGCTGGTTCCATAGTTTGGCTATGGTGAATTGTGCAGCTATGAACATAAATACACATGCATTAGTTCGGTAGTTTGGTTTCTTTTCTTTTGGGTAGATACCCAGAAGTGGTATTGCTGGATCAAATGGTAGATTTGTTTAGTATTACTTTCATTTACAATCTTTTTTCTGTATTCTTAACCTTCCACTGAAGATTATTTTCCCTTTCTCTAATCAAGAATATAATAATAATAATAATAATAATAATAATAATAATAATAATTGATAATAAGCATAGGTGTGGGGAGCCATTTAGGTCTTCTCCTTATCTTTACTAAAAGCATACTTCTGACTGTCCTTCCGCCCAGAGTCAACAAGGTTTGGGGTTAGGTCTTCTCCTTATCTTTACTAAAAGCATACTTCTGACTGTCCTTCCGCCCAGAGTCAACAAGGTTTGGGGTCAAGGAGGCTTCAAAGTAAACAATGCTAATGATGCTATTGTTCTGTCTGAGCTAAGGCTAAGTTTGTGTTGTTTGTGCCAACAGGGTATTGTCTGACTTGCTCGGACTTTGGACTTTTTCCCTCCAGGGTAACCTAAAGCTAAAAACTATAAATACCACAAGAGAAGAAGCCCCAGTATCGGCCAGTAGAGATATCGACCGGGAGTTGACTAGCGATCCTTCCATGTTTAGGAATAAATCATATTTGGAATTTAATTCTTAAGAGTTATATTATTTCATATTCACTCCTCTCTTCAGAACCCGTACTTTTGCCAGCTGGCTCCGGCACATAGGTTTCATGATGTGACAAAAGGAAAAAGTCCAAAAGTTGTTCTTGACAGAATGCAATTTCAAGCTGGGCGTGGTGGCGCACACTTGTAATCCCTGTGCTTGGGAGGTGGAGACCGGAGGATCACGCAGGTTCGAAGCCAGCTTTAATAGACCCTGTTTACAAATAAAATAGGTCTGGGAGTATAGCCCAGCGGTAGAAGGGCTTCCAGAAACCCCAGTACCACAAAAAAAAAAAATGCAATTTCATTTTTTAAATTATTTTTGTCAGTACATTGTGGTTACACATCATCACGGACTTCAGCATGGCAGAAACATACATGCACATATTACTTGTGATTCCCTCTGAATCCGACTCTACTTTTTTCCCCACCCCATCCCTAATGTTAAAATTAGTGTGGAGCTGGGCGTAGTGGCCCATGCTTGTAATCCCGGCACTTGGGAGGCAGAGACAGGAGGATCATGCTGGTTTCAAACCAGCCCCGGTGGCTTAAAAAAAAAAAAAAAAAGTATAAAATAGGTCTGGGAGTGTAGCCGGGAGGTAAAAGGGCTTCCAGGAATCCCAGTACAAAAAAAAAAAAAAAAAAAAAAAAAAAATTAGTGTGGATACACCAGTATTGTGGCTCACACTTGTAATTGCAGCATTCAGGAGGCTGAGACCAGAGTATTGTGGTTTGCGGACAGCCTCAGCTAACTTAGTGAGGCCCTCTGAAACTCAGTGAGACCCTGTTTCAAAATAAAGGATAAAAAATAGGGTAGGGGTGTAGCTCGGAGGTAGAATGCCCCTGGATTCCATCCCCAGACCTGCAAAAAAAAAAAAAAAAAAATAGTGTGGATACTTTACATATGAACATAGGACTATATGAACTGTTTCCTTCATTAAATATCTCCTTTTATTTCCCCATTTACCTTCCCCAAATTGACTTCCACTATTCTTTCTTTTATTTATTTAAAGTGCTGTTTGTGTTTTGCTCATATAAATATGAAGTGCTTTCTGATAGCATGACTTTCCATGAAGACCTTGGAAAATTGCTCTTCCAATTGATGATTCAGCGATCCCAATGATAAGTAAAATAAAAAATTAATGCGAGTAAAGTAAAAATAATGTGAGTACGGCAGAGTGTGAAAAACACAAGAGAGGTCTGGTACACATGGCATGTAAAGTTTTAATGGCACAGCTCTCCCGGGGATCAGGGCGAGGCACCGTGGGGCCCGCGTGCCTGTCCGAAGCTTGAGGACGCGGGCTCTCCTTTTCAAGGTATGCATCTCGCGAGATGGGGGTTTACTCGCGGGAACGCCCAATTCTCGCGGGGGTTTCAGCCCCTCCCTTGCCCTGCAGAGGTCATGTGACACAAAGTCACATGAGTGCAGGACCCAACTTATCATCCCGGCCTTTTGATGGTAGGGATAAAGGATGACGATTGGACCCTCTAGCTTCTTCCTGCTGTCAAGGGGCGTCATCAGGGGCCCCAGGCCGGGAGGAGTCAGGAGTCCAGTCCCCCAGAAGGGGGTGCAGGTGAGTGCATAGCTGGGCCCCGAGGAGCACCGCCAGTGAGCCTGGCTTGGGCGGGCGAAACGGAGCAGCAGCAGCGAGTAGAGCTACGCCTGGCACGGGTGACTGTGGCGGACACTGAAGCCGGCTATGCGCTGCCCAATGAGCCTGGCTCGGGATGGGTAGGGCAAATCCGCCAGAGGTCCCGGTGGTGACTGGAGCGCCAAGCTGGAACAGCGGTTTTAGGAGGTCCAAGCAGCAGGCAGAGGTCCTGGCCCGTGCAGGAGGTCGGCAAGCAGAGCAGGTGCCAGCATCACCCAAGGAGCCTGGCTCTGGGTGGGTGGAACTGGCAGCCTGGTGGCCGGCGGAGCCTGCACGCCCCGGCAGTGGTGGCTGCGGCCGCGGTGGCAGTGGAAGATGGCCGTCGGCACTCCAGAAGAGAGCACGTGGGCAGGAAAAGATGGCCACTGGCTCTCAGCAGAGCGCAGGGCCGGAATGATGGCCGCAGAATCTCAGCAGAGTGCGGGATCAGAAAGATGGCCATCGGCTCTCAGCAGAGTGTGGGATCAGAAAGATGGCCACCGGCTCTCAGCAGAGCGTGGGCCGAAAAGATGGCCGCGAGCTCTCGGCAGAGCTCGGGGCTGGAAAGATGGCCGCGGACTCTCAGCAGAGCCCGGGGCAGGAAGAAGGCCGCCGGCTCTCCTGGAGAGCGCGGGGCTGGGGAAGAAGGCTTACGGTCCAGGCAGGCACGGGGCGGCAGCGGCGGTAGTGGTGGGAGCAACGCCTGCAAGCGGAGCGCTGGTGTGGGACCTCACAGTCAGCTGCTGGCGGGTCGGAGAGTCCAGGGCTCAAAAAGAGAGTAAAAAAAAAAGAGAAATTGCCGGGCGTGGTGGCGCACGCTTGTAATCCCCGCGCTTGGGAGGTGGAGACAGGAGGATCGCGCAGGTTCGAAGCCAGCCGTGCTGGCGTAAGAGACCCTGTTTCAAAAATATAAAATAGGTCTGGGAGTGTAGCCCGGAGGAAGAAGGGCTTCCAGGAACCCCAATACCACCAAAAAAAAAAAAAAAGAAAAGAAAAAAGGAAAAAAAAGAAAAAAGGAAAAAAAAGAAAAAAAAAAGAAAAAAATGGGGAGGGACCCAAGAGTTCTCCCGGTTCGGCACCAAATGATAAGTAAAATAAAAAATTAATGCGAGTAAAGTAATAATAATGTGAGTACGGCGGAGTGTGAAACACGAGAGAGGTCCGGTACACATGGCCTGTAAAGTTTTAATGGCACAGCTCTCCCGGGGATCAGGGCGAGGCACCGTGGGGCCCGCGCGCCTGCCCGAAGCTTGAGGACGCGGGCTCTCCTTTTCAAGGTATGCATCTCGCAAGATGGGGGTTTATTCGCGGGAACGCCCAATTCTCGCGGGGGTTTCAGCCCCTCCCTTGCCCTGTAGAGGTCATGTGACACAAAGTCACATGAGTGCAGGACCCAACTTATCACCCAAATCCATCCAGATTGGGGCAGTTGCACCTTAAAAATATAGACCAAACAGCCACCAAAGAAGAGAAGTTAAACTTTCAGAAGTCATTCAAATACTTCAATTTGAGAATGAATAATTTCTGTTCATGTTTCATAATGCTCTTACATGCCAAAAGGGCATGCAACTTCTGATTTGGGAAATACTCCCTGGCCAATGCCTTCAGTGTAGAGGAGAGCATGTTTTTTTTGTTGAATAGCTCACTATTTTTATAATATCACAATTTAAAATACTTTTTAGTATAGATCACCTGGTGAAAACATCTAAATTATTTTATTTATATTTTACTATAGTTTTGCCTGTTGTAGATATAGAATCTGAACTTTTTTCTCAACTTGTTGACTATATTCCCTTTCTTCACTGTATTATTTTGATAAAAAATTTATTCTATGTTATTAAATAGACTGATTGGCTTAAACAAGAAAGATTAATTTTGCCGTAGTTCTTGATGTCCAAGATCAAGATGCCATAAAGGTGGGGCTCCAGGGCTGCTTTGTTTGAATCTTAAGTGACCAAGAACAGTACATGTAGTTAAGGGTTTGGTCCTCAGCCTGTCACCATTGGGAGGTAGAAACTTTAAGAGGTGGGGTGTAGTGGGAGGTCTTGGGGTCACTAGAGTAGTGCTCTTGAAGACTCATGCCCATGTGAGATTCCAGTCTTTCCTCTTTCTTTTTTTCACTTCCAGTCATGAGATGAGTTATTCTACAATATACTTCTCTTTTATTTATTATTGTTGCATTGTAATCATACATCTTAATTGAGTATAAGGCCAAAAGCAGCAGAGACAATTGCTCATGGACTGAAACTTTTAAAATCATGATCTAGAATTTTTCTTTGTGTGTCCATTATATTTGTTTGAGCAAAGAAGCTGACAAGCATAGCCTTTCTTCTTGGCTTGTAGATGTTCACCATTTGTGTGTGTGTGTGTGTGTGTGTGTGTGTGTGTGTGTGTGTGTGTATTATTGTATGTATATATATTTTGTGCATATGTATATATGCCTTTTTGTGTACGTGCGTATATATATATGTATTTTTTCCTCTTTGTGTACATGTATACACATACACCATATATATAAATATATACATATAAACATCTTTCTCAGCTTATAAGACCACCAATCCTATTGCTTTGTTTGTTTTATTTTATTTCATTTTTTTGTGATACTGGGGATTGAACCCATGGGTATTCTAACTCTGAACTATGCTTACAGCCATATTTTATTTTATATTTTATTTTATTTTGAAGTAGGGGTTCACTAAGTTGCTTAGGATCTTGCTAAATTGCTGAGGCTGGCCTCCAACCTGCAATACCCTGTCTCAGCCTCCCAAGTATTGCGATTACAAACATACACCACCACATCCGGCCAAGTTCTCACTCATAGGATTTCTTTCTTTTTTTTCAGGTAATCATTGCCCATTTACTCTTCCAAATTGTCAGTTTACATAGAAAAAGACTCCATTTAGATTTCTTCTGTCAAGTGGAAAACATATATTCAAAGAGATTCCATAGTACTTCATTTTATTTTTCCTAATCAGTATTCTAATTTTCTCTGACAACTTTCCCTTCTAATGTGAACATAAAGACATACTAGTGTAAGCAAAATTCCAGATTTTTTTTTTTTTTTGGTGGCACTGGGGTTCCTGGAAGCCCTTGTACTTCTGGGTTACACTCCCAGACCTATTTTATAATTTTTTTTTTTTTGAAACAGGTTCTCTTTAGCCAGCACAGCTGGCTTCGAACCTGCGTGATCCTCCCGTCTCCGCCTCCCAAGCGCGGGGATTACAAGCGTGCACCACCACGCCTGGCAAAATTCCAGCTTTTTAATGCAACTTTTATTTTAATTTTTTTAATGCAACTTCTATTTCGATTCTCTCTCATGCTTTTAGCATGAATGGATGTTGGATTTTGTCAAATGCTTTTTAGGCCTCTATTGAAAAGATCATGTGATTTTTGTATTAGGTTCTGCCTATATGATGGATTACATGGATTGATTTTTGTATGTTGAACCAGCCTTGCATCTAAGGGATGAATTCTACTTGGTCATAGTGTATGATTTTCTTGATGTGCCTTTGAATGCATGTTGCTAGTATTTTGTTTAGCAATTTTGCATTCAAATTCATCAATGATATAGGCCTGTAGTTTTCCTTCCTTGAGCTATATTTATTTGATTTTGGTATTATTGTGATGTTGGCTTCATAGAATGTATTTGGGAGAGTCCATTTTTTTTCTAATTCACAAAATAGATTGAGGAGTATTGAGATTAAATCTTCTATAAAGGCATTATAAAATTCATTTGGGAAACTACCTGGTCCTGGGCTTTTCTTTGATGGTAGGCTTATTTTTTCCTGTTTTAATCTCTTTGATTGCTATTTGTTGATTTAACTATTCTATATCTTCTTTACTCAGTTTAAGCAGTTTGTATTTATCTAGAAAGTTGTCAATTTCTTCCAGATTTTCCATTTTGTTGGAGTATAGTTTTTCCTTTGTTTCTTCTTTCTTTCTTTCTTTCTTTCTTTCTTTCTTTCTTTCTTTCTTTCTTTCTTTCTTTCTTTTTTTTTTGGTGGTACTGGGGGTGGAACCCAGAAGCTTTCTACCTCCAGGCTATACTCCCAGACATATTTTATACTTTATTTGTCCAGAGTGTAAGTTGCTTCTTGTTCATAATGGCTTGTCTCTGCACGTGACTAGGTAAATTTAAATGTTCAGTGGATGTTACTTGAAAAATCCATTTGTGGCAATAATTTGAGATCTATGATAACTGAATCTTTACCAGAGAAATATTTGTTTTCTTCCAAGTGCTCAGATATGCCACCAATTTGAGACCTCCAAAGTAATTGTAGGCATTTTTACTGAACATTATGGAAATAACCTAAGTTAACCCAATCCTAAGGCACTCACCCAATCCACTCTTGCTTCTGAAGTACAGCTAATTGCAGTGGGGGAATGCCAAGATACCTAACCATGGCAAGCCTTAATCCTGACTTTTGTGTCATTGATTTCAGGCATTAGAGAGACTGCAGCTCATTCTCTCTACCAATTCAATTGGAAAATGTCCCCAGAAGGAGGAAGTTTCTGGGTGTAGTAGCCCTGGTTTCCTTCGTCCCATCATCCATTTTAGTCTCAGCATCCTAGAGTTTTGTCTAGGTATTCTGGATTCTCTTGGTAGTCATGTGATATTTTATAAAGTTTCTTTGTGGATTTCCCCCATTGGAAAAAAAAAAAAAAGAAACATCTTCATACTGAAGGTATAGCTCAGTGACAGAGCACTTGCATAGCAACACAATAAACACATAAGCAAATAAATTAAAATCATTATAATTTCCATTTTGGTCTGAATTCATTATTTCCATTATCAGCTGTAGAATATCAGCAGTACAGTGTTTGCAGATACAAACATTCTTCTTAAACCTCGTCTGTCTTTCTCATCTTATTGTGCACCCTTCTGTTTATACTTTTATATTCTTTGAGCATCCACTTAGAATATATATATAGAGTTGAATTGTGCTTCTTAATTTTCAGATACACAATAAAACTATCTTTTGTAATATTCTTTTACCTGCCTTATATTTGTTGACTACAAGTTGATATGTATATAGTTAAGGCATTTTTGACAATGAGTGATATTTTACAATGTAATCAATAATAAATTATTAAAATCTTTTCTCTTGTTGATGGCATTTCTTTATCTTATAAAAAGTGCTGTAAGAGAATTCTTATGTCATAAGTTTTTTCCTGATCACCTATTTAAGTTACTCTGGAAGTTGTTTAACACAGAGTCCCTGTTTTCTTTTCCTCCTCAGTTTCTGATGAGGCCACATTTTATAGTCTTCACTCACATGAAGTCAGGCCATTGAATTGTGAACAATGGGATATCAGGGGAATTGATGGATATCATTCCTAACAGGCCCCTAAAATATCTCAAGCAATCATCCATGTGTCTCTTTGCATCTCTCTTCTGCCAGAGAAGTATAGGTGGCTAACAAGATAATTCAGGTTCTACTCAGATGGTTCAACTTGTTAAGTGAAGCTATCCTCATTCATTTGAATGACTCATGGAACAGAGATCCTGTCTCACCTCTGACCCTAATTAGAATGAAATGGATGTCAAACACATTTTTATTATTTTAGACACTGAGAGTTTGTTCTAATTCTTGAAGCACATATAAATGCTATCACAACTGATGTTCCATACTGAATAAATCTTCAAATTTATGAGACATTATCAGATTACATTTTAAAATGATTTTATCACTTGTTTCTATCAAAATTATTTATTGTCTGATTTTCTCACTGAAATCTTTGGCAATTCCAAGTCTATGATAGGTTATTTAATTTTTTCCAATTTATTTTCTACTGACGTTGAGCAGATTTTGTGGGGTTTTCTATATTTATATCACCATTGGAATTTCTTGTATGTGCGATTTGCCCACTATTTTATCTACTGCGTATTTGTTCTTGGATTTATTTTTATTTAAAAAAAAACCTTTATAACTTCTGGATACTGACCTCTTGTCTGCTGCATTTGTTCCAAATTTTTTCTCAGTTTAATGACTTGTTTTTTAATTGAGGGGACTAACACATAAAATTATAATAAATTTAATGGACACATTTTATTTTATAACATAATTCATTACTCACCAAACTATTTTTATATATCTATTTACCAAGTTATTTTTGTTTTCCACAATTATGCAACAGACATCTCTATATAATTTTTATTTTTAATTTATTTTCCTAGGACAAAATTAGAGTAAAATTGGTGTGCTCAAAGTTATTAACATTTTCATGTCTCTTTGAGCATTGCTAAGTGGCCTATACATTTTTGTTGATGGTTTCCAAATCTTTTATGTTTTTATCCAGTATCTGTTTTTGTTGTGTTTTAAAAGTATTATTTACCTCTTTAGTAGGAACAAATTCTATTATTTTCATTACATCTTGTATTTTCCTAATAAATGATATTGTCTGTCATTTCAATTTATTGTATTTCTTTAGACAATGTGTTTAAGCAAAATTATTTTATGAAAACTAGAGTTTCTTAGTGATTTATAAAACTCCTTATATAGTATAGTTATCATAATAATTTTAAATTATTAATAACAACCTATTTTGTTGTCATAATATTGTTGTTTATTATATTTTCAAGCTATACACAGAATTTAAATTTTTGAATTGTGGAAAGTATCAGACATACAGTTTAATTTTTAAATTGCTTTGTGATGTATTTTTCTCTTGCTATTAATATTAACTATTAAGATAGTTACAAGGTTATCTCTATGCCAATTATTTTGTAAACAATTACTATTTGGTTTTATTTAAAAATATTTATACCTTTTGTTTATGTATCAGTATATAGGTGAATGTGCCTGTGATATGTGTGTGTTTGTGTATAGATTTCATTTTTAATGTTTAAAAATTATGGATGAATGCTTAGAAGCATGGAATAGTTCTTAACTAATTAATACTAAATTGGAGTCTGAAAAAGCTACACTTTTATTAACTAAATAGGTTCTCTTTGAAGACGCACTATTTTCTATAGGTTAAATTCCAAGTTAATTTAGCAGATGTGGGACTTCCTGGTCTTGGGACCTGATATCTATTCTGCTTTATGTTGTCTAAGCAGTAGTGATGTAGTACTTTCCCAACTGTGGCTTTTTGTTGTTGTTTTTGTTTAATCTTCTTTTTATTTTATTTTTAATGTATTTTCATTTGTTGTGATTTTATTGGTGAATTGTAGTCTCATATCATAATATAAATCATGTTGACAATGACATACATATACATGCTCTTTTTTTTTTCCGATAGTGGGGATGGAACCCAGGGGCATTGCACCTCCAAGGTACACTCCCAGCTCTAATTTTCAGTCTTTTTATCTTTGAAACAGGGTCTCACTGAGCCACTAAGGACTTTACTAAGTAGCTGAGGCTGTCGGTGAACCATGATCCTCAGGCCTCAGCCTCCAGAATGCTGGGGTTACAGGGGTACACTACCATGCCCAGCTTCATGCACATATTCTGAAACCTGCCCCCCCCATTTCCTTCCTTTCCAATACAGAGTACCCAGATTAACATTGGTATATATTCACATGTATATATAAGTGTGGCTTTTACATTTAAAATTGCTTTCATTCCAAAATTTGTAGTCTGAGAAATTCTGATCAAACAAGAAATGCCAATCTACCATGAGTAGAGCTAGATGTACATTGTAATGTGATAAAAACCTATATTTTTATTGGAGGATTTTTGCCTTTGGCACAGTTGTAAATATGATTATGACTGTTTTTATGAGACCAATGCCAGGTGCCTTAGTTGGCAATATCATTGGCTAGAAGTAGCCTGACTAATTGGATGCTTCTTGTTCCTGACTAACACACTCTTTCCTGTCCTTTCATCTTCTCACTACTTCTATTCCTGAGGAATTGCTTTTATATCAGTGGCTTCAATGTATAGCTAAGTGTAGGTGACTATAGAATAGATACCACCTTTTAGCCCTTTACCCCTCCACAAAGACACTGGATATCACAGCTGGATGTATTTTGTCCCAGACCAAATTCATCTTATTTTGCCATGCAGCTTCTCCTGTCTTTCCTATTTTTGTGAAAGCTATTGATTAATTTATTAAATCCAGAAATCTGATATGTAATATAGAATTCATGTAGTACAAATGAATAATCACAGAGACCCATACCCTAACTACCCACATTTTCCTTTTCCTCAATTTACATATATTACATGTAGTGCTAGAACCCCCCAAAATTTCTATGTCTTACTAATATAGTTTAATGGTGAGATATGAGTTTCAACTGGACAAGTGGACCTGGGTAGAAATCACAAGTCTCTTCTTTACTAGAATGATGACTTTGTACATATAGCTTAATCCTTATGAGATTTCATTCCTTTTTCAGTAAAGCATAAATAAACTTTCTTTGTAAAATTACTATGAAGGTTTAGTAAGATTATTAGATAAATAATTTATCACAATGCTAAAACTATAATTTAATGACTTCAGAAGGGATAGTCTTAACTTTCTTCTGCTTGACAGACTAGTTTCTTTTAACCTGTATGCCCTCAACCTCTCTACTTAACTCATTTGCTTTAAAAAAAAAGCATAAATTGTAAATTCTTTCTCTATTCTTTTGAAATGTCTGTAAATAGCCTTTTGCCAGTTTGCAGCTCAGAAAATGTCTCTCTCAAGGAGCTAGGGACTATCTTTTTGAAATTTGTACACTGAAGGAGATAACATCCCATACTCTGATCTGTGGGAGGGAGGAACTTAACTTTTATGGCACTCTGGTTAGCAAACACAGATGGCCTATTCACAGAGAAAGACATTTGCAAAATAAAAAATAATTCAATGTACTAGACATATCTCTGATCAAGCTGTATCGGACTTCTACCCTTATTTATTCACTGGATCACCCCAGTAATTCAGTCCTCTCCCACCTGTTATTTAACTTACCTAAATTTAGTGTCTCTTTCACTACTGTAATAATCTCAGGTAAAATCTTCATTACTGGCTTAACTTTCTCTAGTGCAATTTTTATTTCGAAACTAACCCGACTAGTCATAACTTGTAGCTAGAATCACTCCTCTCCTATTTATATTATTTGTCTCCATAAGCATGTATGTATGTTGGTACTGAGGATTAAACCCAGGGACATTCTGCCTCTGAGCAACACCCCAGCCTTTTTTATTTTTTACTTTGAAAACAGTATTTTGCTAAGTTGCCAAGACTGGCCTCAAATCTGCAGTCCTCAGCCTCCCAAATACTGAGATTATAGGCATGCATCACCATACCTGGCTAAGCCAGACTTTCAAAGCTAGAAATCTGACATTTAAAGTGTTTCTGGCATAAATTCCTTTAATGAATATTCAACATCTTCCTATAAATATTTAAAGTCCTCAGCATGGCAAACCAGATATTTCAACACACACACACACACACACACACACACACACACACACACACACACTGTACCCAACATGCACACATCTTTTAAAATTAAAGATCCCTCTTTGGTACCATGTTCCATTTGATAATATACATTATATGTAGGTGCTAGAATTTGCTGATCTGGAATGAATTATATTGGGTGGAAAATAGACAGGACCAAATCAAAGAAAAAGATAGGAAAGAAATAAAACTAGTTGGTGTGTAATCTAATTCAAAAGCTTCCTTCTATTACCTAGACATGCCTGACATTTGCAATGCTGCAGCCCACATTTCTCCATGAATCTCATAGTTTGTAGGGTCATCATGCTCTCATCAATGTCAAGTGAGATGAATTCTTTGAGAGATGACTCATTACTTTTAAAGTTTCAGCTATTACTTTCTGGAAAAAATATAATTCATCCCAGTGTTTTGAATACTTTGTTTTAAAGTTTTATTGGTGCAATATAACTATACATCACAGTAATATTCAAAGTGGTATGCTCTCATATGCATATGACATCTCTTGACATCTCCTAACTCTATCCTGCTACTTCCCTCCTCTCTTCCTATACACATTAGTAAGATTGTTAATGATATCTTCATTATATGGACTCATTATTTTGCCTGTTCCTTCCTGAAGCTTTCTTTTCTCCCTCTTCTCTCCATCACCTCTACTGTACTTAAAATAAACTAAAAACTGATTCAAAATCAAATTTATTAGTAAGGAAAAATAGTTAAAACCCAAGATATGAAACCAGAAATGATTCTATCATTACTGTGATGTTTGGATGTTATTATTTTATTTTTCTATCATGGTATCAATAGAAATAAAATATAATTTTTGTATATGTCCTATAGTTAAATACATAAAATATGTTCATGTAATATGCATGAATGTTTTAAGAATACACATAACAGATCTCTTGGCTATACTAAGTTTGTCTCTCTGTTAAACTGCTTTATGAGGTTGAATGCATCCTTGAGAAAGTCTTTGTTTTATTGAACTTTAATCAGGCTCCTGAAACTTCTCCTGGGACCATCTTTACACTCACTCCCTTATAAAATCCAGTCTTTATAAAAATCTTGCTAAATCAGTTTAATAAGCTCCCATCCCCCACATCTGATCTGGTTTCTCATCTTTTACCATCCCTGAGGTGATATCTAATCAGTGTGACAGTTCATCTGCAAGAATCCTCTTACATCCATCAAGCCAGAATCTGCCTTTCCTCTGATTTTTCCTTTTAGAAATTTTTCATTCACTGATCCTTAACCTGTTCCCTGCCTATATATGCCTACTTGCCCTTGCTGTTTTTGGAGTTGAGAACAATGGCATGAACAAAGTCTGTTTTCCAGGCTTTAACAAATATAATTAAATAGGTTTTGTTCTTTAATATTCTCTCAGAAGAGTTTCTCTTATGACCCAGTTCTCCCTAGCTTCCACATATTAGGGAGAACATCTGATTTCTTATTGTTTTGTTACTCACTAATCTCACTTAGCATAATGTTCTCCAGTTCCATTCATTTCCTTGTAAATGACAGAACTCTAGACAAAGGAGAAACTATAGATTCACAAATAAGGCTACCTAACAGAGGGGGATGGGATGGGGAAGAGGGAAATTTTCTAATGTACATGATATACAATAACAAATATATTAGAGCCAATCACTAAGCCAATGAGAAGGAGGAAGGGGGGAGGGAAGGGAGTAGGAATTGGGTAAGGGCTAAATGAGTGATGTGGGTGTATGACTATAATGCACCAATAAAAATTAAAAAAATATATTCTCACTGAAGAAATGTATGTGCTCTTGGTATTATAGATTTTTATTGTCATGAAATATTTAGGAGTACTGTAGCCATTGCCCAAATCATCTTTGATTTTTAAATGAGGTTCTGCTCTTATGGGATAAAACTTGAATTTTCTCCATGATTAATAATGCCTGGAAGCATCAGAGCAGAAGAAAAGACACCGTTTTTTAACTGGTTTTTTTTTTTTTTTTTTTTTTTTTACTATGTGAAATAAACCTGGAGAAGTAGTGCAGACTGAGCACCTGGGGCTGCAGGTAGAAGAGAGCTATTGTTCCATCTACAGATCCTGTATTCATTTCCCGAAGGTCCTGTTACAGATACTAAACACTGTGTGGCTTACGATGACAAAAATGTATTGATTCATAGTGCTGGGGGCTAAAAGCCTGACATCAAGATGTCAGCAAGGCTGGTTTCTCTTAAGAGTTCTAGGAGAATCTGTTCCCACATTACTCCTGTCTTCTTGTGGCAGCTGGAAGTCCTTTGGGTCCCTTCAGAGATTCTTGTCTCCAGTCTCTGTCCCATCTTCACATGTCATTCTTTGTCTCCACATCCCAATCTTCTTTCCATGTCTGTCTTCTGATATTGAGTCATATGAATGAAAGGATCATTGCCTTCCAGCATGAACTTAAATACTTGAATCTACAACCCTATGCTCAAATAATGTCACATTTTACTATACTGACACAAGATTTCCATGTGTTTTTCAGGACACAGTCACAATTCAAACCACAAAATATGTTCTCTAATGATCAAATGTACTTCAGAGAGGCAGTTATAGTATAAAAGGAGATCTCACCATATATATATATTTGGTGGTGGTACTGGGGTTCCTGGAAGCCCTTCTACCTCCGGGCTACACTCCCAGAGCTAATATATATATATATATATATATATATATTTTTTTTTTTTTTTTTTTTTTTTTAGAAACAGGGTCTCCTAAGCTAGCACACGAAGCTGGCTTGGAACCTGCGTGATCCTCCTGTCTCTGCCTCCCAAGCGCGGGGATTACAAGCGTGCACCACCACGCCCGGCCTCACCTTACATTTCTAAGACACTGAAAATTCTGCAGAAAGAAGGTCTCTAAAAAAAGCAAATCATGAAAGCAGAAACTTCTCCTTATTGATCATGGCTCCAACAAGCACCACAGTTAGTGCTCTTGAGAGCCTCCCTCCTTGGGTTAGTGCTTCTCCTAAAAATGAGGCATAAGGGGGAGTTTTCCATAAAACAATTTGCCTAGAAGAACGATGGCAGTAAGCGGAGCACAAAGGAACCTGAAGGAAGTATTGGGAAGAGGGTCTGGGCATAACTTCTAGTTATTGTCTTTAGTGAAGACCTTAATCTTTAAGGAAGATCCTACTTTTATTTCTGCTTTTAAAATTTCCATTGTAGGTGCTTTGAAACTTCTTTTTATCTGTCTCTGGTGATTATCTTTACATCTTGTTTCCTTGATCATTCACTTTTGCCTCTTCTTTCCCTACAAGCACGCCAGGGTCAAGAATGGGCATTAGAACAAGATCATTTGGTAAACAAATAAATGCTATATATGTAAAGTGTTCTTTTTGTTCTTGTTAATAATTGTTTAAAGGGTAAAGCATAAACCTAGACATTTCCCAGCTCCTACATGACAAACAAGAACATCTTGGTTACAAAGCTACACTCTTTTCTGTGGTCCTGTGGATGTAGGCTACCAATGGAGTTCCTTAGTGCTAGTGCAGTGTGTGTGTGTGTGTGTGTGTGTGTGTGTGTGTGTGTGGTACTGGGGATGGAATTCAGGGGCTTTCTACCTCTGAGCTATACTCCCAGACCAATGAATCAGGGTTTCGCTATGTTGCTGAGAGCCTCACTAAGCAGCTGAGGCTGGCTTCAAACCTGTGTGATCCTTCTGTCTCAGCCTCCCAAGTACTGAGATTACAAGTGTGCACCACTACACCTGGCTACGCATTGTCTTTTAACTAAAGAAAATACATCTCTGTTTCTAGCAATATGTTTATAACTTCACATTTTCCTGTTTTATATGTAAAATAGTGACTGATCACATCAATAATTACTAGCCAGTTGCATTTTTCCCTTTATAATTTTTTTCCACGAGTAAAGATGCTTTAATTCCCTAAGAATGCAAAGTAAATAAATAGTGCATTTGGTAGAAAGATGAAATTTCTCAAGACAAATAATAAATTCAATTAAATGTACTTCAAAAGAGTAGTTCCAAGAAGATATTTAAATCAAACATGTTGTAAATTATTTTTATGGGCATATACTTAAAGAGAAATTTAAATCTAGTGAAAGATAAGATTTCCAAAGAGCAGAAGAAAACGAGGGTCACAGAGTCATGAGGATGAGCCATTTCTCCAAAATAAGCTGCTTTTTAGAGGAAGCACATTTGGGGCAATATTTTCAAAGTACTTTGACAAAATGCGAAATGAATTCACATAAATATTATAGTAACAGAAGAAAAAAAGATGCTTTTGAATCTGAAAAAATGGCTTTGATTTAGCCTTGATAAGTACTCAAAGTAATTCAACAATTAGAAGTAAAAATTATATTCTAAAGCTACAGAAATAAAATAAAAAGCCATATTTGCTTCTTCATATTTTTGAAATTGTACCCTAACCTTGTTGGATAATTTAGAGTAAATTTGCTCTCAATGGTATTAAAATCATCAAATTTTTAACTGAAAGAGCACAAGATTTTGACCTTGAGTTTTTCCTTCAATATAATTTGCCATTACAAAGCCAGAGACGATTGATCTTAGTTTGAAAGATGCTTTTGTATATTCACATACTGCTATGTATTTTAAGTGTTTAAAAATTCACATGAAACATTAACATGATCACTGAAAATGTGAAGTTTTACATAAATTATAATTATGACATTAACATGAAGGGAAGCACTATAAATGCTGGAATTTTTGGTATTTGACACTACATCATATATGTGTAGACATATTTGTATAATTATTTCTTCAATCAAAAAGGACAAACAAAAAAAACATATCAAAGTCAATCACTAAGCCAAAAATGAGAAGAAAGGAGGAGGGAGATAGTGGGGTGGGAATTGGGCCAGGGCTAACTGAGTGATGTATGCCTCTACCATGTTGTACTCCATTAAGATGCATGACTACAATGCACCAATACAAAAATTAAAAAAATAAATCAGTATATTTCTAATTTCTATTATCTGCCTTTTAAAATATATTTTCTTCCTCTGATTTTAGTAGGCATTATTAATTTTTATGTAAATTTATCTTCATAAGAAAAGTATTATTTTACAAGTAATAATAAAAGCCTCACAGTAGCCACCATGCTTAACCATATGCTTTTCAAATCTTTTTCAGGTCCCAAGAATTGTATTTAAACATATATAGTCATTTTGGTTTTTAGAGTTCAGTATGTTCAATTATATCTTATGAAGATAAAATTCACAGTAAGTATGTGAAGCAAACATTATCTATCCCTATTTACAAATAAGGGTAATCATTTGATTAAGAAGGAATAGTTCATAATTGATAACTAGGAGACTTCCGGGAAGATGGCGATGGAGGAAAGCGGCACTTACAACTCCCGCTAACAATTGAACTCTATTACCACAAAACTAGCGTCTTTCAGAGCCAGAAAACACCACCAGCAAAGAAATAAAAACTGTAAATACAAGGGACAGAGAAAAAGGGCTGGAAAAACAAGACATAGGAAAGAAACCAGCCCAAAGTGCTGTGCCTGCCGTGGCGCGGAGCAGCCGGAGCCGCGGCACAAAGGAGCTGGAGCGGCCAGAGCCGCGGCTGGAGCGGCCAGAGCCGTGGCGAGGAGCGGTGCGGCCTACATTTTCCCTAGCAGCACCAGGCTCCAGAGAGGAGGGAAACTCGGAACGGAGCTTAAATCCAAAGAGGAGGTACGTCAGCCTTGCGGCCTAGGATGCAGCAGCAGCGCCTTACTGCTGGCGGCAGCGGCGAGTTCACCGGACGGCCCTAGATCAACGCACTCAACTAGCCACCAGGCGCCAGAGAGGAGGGGTGGACAGCGAGCCGAGGTGAGCCACTGCTGAACAGCCGGGTGTCAGTCAGCAGTTTCTTCAGCGCACGGAGCGTCTAAAGCTCCCAAGGGCTGGGATCAGCACACCCCGCAGGGACCCAGCGGAGCTCAAACACCAGAGAAGAACTACACAAATCTCATGGCCGAGGATGCGACAGCAGCGCCTTACTGCCAGCAGCAGCGGCGAGTTCACTGGACGGCTGAAGACCAACGCACTCAACCAGCCACCAGGCTCCAGAGAAGAGGGGTGGACAATGAGACGAGGTGAGCAGGTGCTGAACAGCTGGGTGGCAGGGAGCAGTTTTGTCGGCGCAGGGAACATCTAAAGCTTCCAAGGGCTGGGCACAGCACACCTGGCAGGGACTCAGAGCAGAGCTCAAAATCAGAGAAGAAATACGCCACATCACGGCCGAGGGCGTGGCAGTGGTGCCATATTGCCAGTGGCGGCAGCAACGAATCCACCGAGTACTCTACAGCTCCATCAGCCCACTCAACAACCGTGAGTCAAATTGCGGCCCCTAGGGGAGAAATCCCAGTACTGCACTCCCAGGGACTTGCGCAGATAGTCTCCCTGGGTCGGAGATTTTAGCAGTGCAACCCAGTGGGGGAGTGGCAGTGCCAGAGATATCATACCATAGTCACAACTCCCCGCTGGAGAATGCCCAACTTGGCACCCCCCACGGTCTAAGCAGCCTCGATGACTCCCTGGGTCTGAGACTTTGTGATACAACCCAGTAAAGGAGTAGTGGTGACTGAGATACTACAGACTCGAGATCCAGAGCATCTTAAGTGAACTGATAGTGACCCAGGAAAGAACCCAGAGAAGGCACAAACTTCCAAAATCATGGGAAAGTGAAATAACAATGAAGCAGTGAATGCCCACAACCCCACATCAGAATCTGATAACACAGAAATTCAAAGATCTCTAGAAGATCAAATCAGGAAAATAACTTTAGAAATAATAGAGGCCTTTCGAAAAGAATTCAGAAAGAGTCAAAAAAGAGATAAAGGATGCAACCAATGAAGTAAAGGCCTCAATTCAAAGTATAAACAACAGATTAGACCACATGGAGAATAGAATCTTGCTTCTTGAAGATGATCATTCCAAAATTCAACGCATAGTTTCTAATTTAGAAAAAAAATCCGACAGCAGGAATCTGACATTGAAGAAATATGGGCCCATTTCAAGAGAGCTAACCTAAGAATAATTGGAATAGAGGAGGGAAAAGAAGGTGAAACCAAAGGGATCAACAATCTCTTCAAGGAAGTAATAGCAGAAAATTTTCCAAACATAGAGCAAGAGGTCGATAAATAGGTCCAGGAAACTTATAGAACTCCCTTTAGACAGGATCAGAGAAGAGGATCCCCACGCCACATAATTGTCAAACTGACTAATGTGGAAGCCAAGGAGAGAATCTTAAAGGCAACAAAAACAAAAGGCAACTTGACATTCAGAGGCAAACCAATTAGAATCACTCCAGACTTCCCAAAGCAAGTCATGAAAGCCAGAAGGGCTTGGAATAACATATTCCAAACTCTGAAAGAAAACAACTTCCAGCCAAAAATTTTCTACCCAGCAAAACTATCCATTAAATTAGATGGGGAAATAAGAAGCTTCCATGACAAACAGCAACTGAAGGAATTTATGTCTTCAAAACCAGCGCTAGAGAAAATACGTAAGGAGATTAACTGCAAAGAGGAAATGGGTAATACACGCCAGAACCAAAGAAACAAGAATTCCTATCCAGTAGACAACTAAGCAAAGAAGAATAAACAGTATCTCAAATAGAAATAAGATCTTAACATGTTGGGAATTAAAAATTATCTCTCTATAATCACACTGAATGTAAACAGCCTCAACTCCCCAATAAAAAGACATAAAGTGGCAAAATGGATTAAAAGCCAGAATCCATCCATCTGCTGCTTACAAGAAACACACCTTACAAGTAAAGATAGGAACAAACTCAAGGTAAAGGACTGGAGCAAGGTAATCCATGCTAATGGTACTCGAAGACAAGCAGGAGTAGCAACTATGATATCAAACAAGTTAGACTTCAAAACCAAACTTATTAGAAGAGACAAAGAAGGTCACATTTTACTGGTAAAAGGAATAGTCCAGCAAGAAGAAATAACAATAATCAACATCTATGCCCCAAACATAGGGGCAGCTACTTTCATAAATCAAACTCTTTGTGACATGAAGTCACACATAAATCCCAATACAATAATACTGGGAGATTTCAACACACCTCTCACAATACTAGACCGATCTTCCAGACAAAGGGTCAGTAAAGATGTCTCATAACTAAAGAATACTATTAACCAAATGGACCTGTTGGACACATATAGAATATTTCACTCAACTATTGCAGAGTTTACATTTTTCTCAGCTGCTCATGGAACCTTCTCCAAAATAGATCACATCCTGGGACACAAAATGAGCACTAGCAAAGTTTAAAAATGTTACATACTTCCCTGTGTCATTTAAGACCATAATGGAATGAAACTAGAAATAAGCTATAAGAAGACCCAGAGAAACAAAATAAACATGGGGAGACTGAACACCACACTTCTGAATGAAGAATGGGTCATAAAAGATGCAAGAGGTGAAATCAAGAAATTTCTAGAAACAAATGAAAATAAAGATACAACATATCAAAACCTCTGGGACACTTTGAAGGCAGTATTAAGAGGAAAATTTATAGCACTGAGTGCTCACATAAGGAAAACAGAAAATCTTCAATTAAATAGCCTTACGACACACCTCAAAGCCCTTAAAAAGCAGGAACAATTGAAGACAGCAGAAGACAGGAAATTATTAAAATTAGAGCAGAAATTAATGAAATAGAGAATAAAAAAATACAGAAAATCAACAAAACCAAAAGCTGGTTTCTTGAAAAAATTAACAAGATTGATAAACCACTAGCCAACCTAACTAAAAAAAGAGAGAATCAACCCAAATTATGAAGATAAGGGAAGAAAAAGGAGACATTACTACTGACAGCGTAGAAATCCAGAGGATTATCAGAAACAACTTTGAAAAACTATACTCCAACAAAATGGAAAATCTGGAGGAAATCGACCACTTCCTAGATGAATAAAACCTTCCTAAACTGAGTCAAGAAGATATAGAACACTTAAACCAACCAATAACAATCAAAGAGATTGAAACAGCAATAAAGAGCTTACCATCAAAGAAAAGCCCAGGACCAGATGGTTTCCCAAGTGAATTCTATAAAACCTTTATAGTAGACCTAATTCCAATACTACTCAAACTATTTCGGGAAAGAGAAAAAACCGGGACTCTCCCAAATACATTCTATGAAGCCAACATCACACTAATACCCAAACCGAATAAAGACAGTTCAAGGAAGGAAAACTACAGGCCTATATCTCTGATGAACTTGGATGCAAAACTATTAAAATACTAGCAACATGCATTCAAAACCACATCAAGAAAATCATTCACCATGACCAGGTAGGGTTCATCCCAGGGATGCAAGGCTGGTTCAATATACGAAAATCAATCCATGTAATTCATCATATAAACAGAATCAAAGACAAAAACGACATGATCATCTAAATAGATGCTGAAAAGGCATTTGATAAAATTCAACATCCATTTATGATAAAAACACTGCAGAGAATTGGAATAGAAGGAACATATCTCAACATTATTAAGGCAATCTATAATAAGCCCACTGCCAACATCATATTAAATGGGGAAAAACTTCAAGAATTCCCTCTAAAAACTGGAACGAGACAAGGATGTCCACTATCACCACTTCTCTTCAATATAGTACTAGAGACTCTAGCCAGAGCAATAAGGCAAGAAAAGGAAATCAAAGGAGTACGAATAGGAAAAGAAGCACTTAAGCTTTCACTATTTGCAGGTGACATGATACTATATTTAGAAAACCCAACAAACTCAACCAAAAGGCTTATAGAACTGATCGACAAATTCAGCAAAGTATCTGGATACAAAATCAATCTTAAAAAATCAGAAGCTTTCCTGTACAACAAACATAAATCCACTGAAAAAGAAATTCAGAAAACACTCCCACTCAGGATCTCCCACAAGAAAATAAAATACCTAGGAATAAACTTGACCAAGGAGGTAAAAGATCTCTACAAAGAAAATTATAACACACTGAAAAAAGAAATCAAAGAAGATCTCAGAAGATGGAAAGACCTTCCATGTTCATGGATTGGCAGAATAAATGTCATTAAAATCGCCATCCTCCCAAAAGTGATCTACAGATTTAATGCAATGCCCATTAAACTACCAAGATCATTCCTCACAGACATAGAAAAATCAGTCCTTAAATTTATCTGGAATAACAAAAAGCCCAGAATAGCCAAGGTAGTTCTCAGCAACAAAAACCATGCAGGAGGAATCACAATACCTGACTTTAAACTATACTACAAAGTCATTGAAATAAAAACAGCATGGTACTGGCAAAAGAACAAATATATAGACCAATGGAGCAGAATAGAAGACCCAGAAACAAGTCCACACACTTTCAGCCAATTGATTTTTGACAAAGGGGCCAAAAACATCCACTGGAGAAAAGATAGCCTCTTCAACAAATGGTGTTGGCAAAACTGGTTAACCATATGCAGAAAATTGGATATTAATCCCACTTTTTCACCCTGTACAAAAGTCAACTCACGATGGATCAAAGACTTGGAAATTAAACCAGAGACCTTGAAGCTCCTTGAAGAGGGCATAGGTCCAACACTACAACAATTAGGCTCAGACAAACATTTCCTCAACAAGACCCCAAAGGCACAACAAATTAAAAGGAGAATCAATACATGGGATTGCATGATACTGAAGAGCTTCTGTTCAGCAAAGTAAACTATCAAGAACCTCAATCGAGAGCCAACAGAAAGGGAGAAGATTTTTGCCACCTACACCTCCTATAGAGGACTAATATCTAGAATATACAGAGAACTCAAGAAACTCAACACTAAGAAAACAAAGCATCCAATAACAAAATGGCCAAATGAACTAAATAGACACTTCACAAAAGAAGAAATTCAAATGGCCAATAAATGCATGAAAAAATGCTCAACATCACTGGCAATCAGAGAGATGCAAATCAAAACTACCCTGAGATTTCACCTAACTCCAACTAGAATGGCAATCATTCAAAACACAAACAACAACAGATGCTGGCAAGGATGTGGAGAAGTGGGAACTCTAAGACATTGTTGGTGGGATTGCAAATTAATGCAACCACTTTGGAAAACAGTATGGAGAATCCTCAGAATAATGGGAACAAATCTACCAGCAATACCACTGTTGGGTATCTACCCAAAAGAAAAGAAACCAAACTCTCAAACTAATGTGTATCTATGTTCATAGCTGCACACTTCACCATAGCCAAACTATGAAACAAGCCAAGATGTCCATCAACAGATGAATGGATTACAAAACTGTGGGATATGTACACAATGGAATTTTACTCAGCCATCAAAAAAAACTCAATTACATCATTTTCAGGGAAATGGATGGAACTGGAGGACATTATGCTAAGTGAGATTAGTCAGTCACAAAAAATAAGAAATCAGATGCTTTCCCTAATATGTGAGAGTTAGGGAGAACTGGGTCATAGGAGAAACTCTTGAAAGAGGAAATTCTATAGAGGAGCAAACAAGACAACCTAAAGGAGGAGAAAGGAGGGGGGGGAGGAAAATCTCTAAAACACATAAAGTACTTAAACATATCAAAGTCAATCACTAAGCCAAGCGAGGGAAGGGGAGACAGGGAGGGAGAGAAACAAGATTTTCCATCCAAAATACAACTAAGATTAGTTATCTGTGGAGATTCATTATTTATGTTAGTCCTTTACCTATCTAAATTGTATTGTTTGCTTTTATTGTTGTTAATTTTTAGGATTTCTAGTTGGAATATTAATATACCTTCATATATAGCATTTGGAAATATTTTATCCCATTCTATCAGTAACTTTTAACTCTGTTTACATTGTCAGATAAACAATATTTTTTATTTAAAAAATAATTGATAACTAAATGTAAACTTATTTTCTGTATTTTAAAATATACTTTTTAAAGCAGATTACCACCCTTGAAATTGGTTATTTTTCTTCTTGGTTCCATACACACACACACACACACATACATACACACACACACACACACACACACACACACACACATATATGAACAAAATTTTAGGTTCATATATGTTTATATATGAACCTAAAATTTTGTTAATCCAAAGGCAAAATCAAAATGATAAAAGGAAACCCATAGAACAAGAGAAATTACTATCTAGAATATATAAAGAACTCCTACAATTCAATGACAAAAACAAAACATCAAAAAATTTTATTTTATAAAAAAGGAAATGAGTTTAATTGATATTTCTCCAACAATCATATGAAGAAATGCTTGAGACTATGTATCATTCAAAAAATGCAAATCAAAACCAAAATAAAATAATCTTTATATTCATTAAGATGGATATTATCAACAACAACCAATATTTGAGAACCAAAAACTAACCAACAAGCTAACACACACATGCACATATGCACACAAGCACACATGCAAAATTGAATGGAGAATACATAGTTCCCATATACCCCTTTTTCCATACCTCCACAGCCTTCTCCACTTTCAACCTATCAAGCAGGGCAGCATGTATTGTGCCATGATCATCCTATAATAACATATTATAATCATTTTAAGTCTATAATTTTCATTAGGGCTCATTTTTGGTGCATATTATGTTGGTTTTCACATTATAAAATATCTATTTACCTTTAGAATATTATGAAGAACAGTTTCCTTGGGCTAAAATTTCTCTGAATTCTGCATATTCATTCTTTCTTCCAGTAGCAAACACTGACATTTTTACTGTTTTAATGAGGTTTTACTCTTTCAATACATTTTTTTTTCCCCCAGAATGTCTTATAGTTGGAATCACAGTCTGTGGCCTTTTCGGATTTGTTTCTTAGTACTTTGCATTTAAGCTTTCTTCAATTTTTTTGTAGACTAATAGATGATTCCTAGTAAAAACATGGAGACAGTAAAATCCTTGTATTAGTTAGATTGAAATTGGAAAGCAGTATAGAAATTCTATTGTTGAAAATTTTACGAAAGTTCCCAATTAAAAATAGATCTATCATATAATGCAGCTATCTGTCTATGCTACCAAAAGAACTGAAAGCAAATTCTCATTGTTATTTCCATATTCTTTTTCAAAGCAGCACTATTTGCCACATCCAATATATGGAAATAACCCTAATGTCCACTGATGAATAAATGCCTAAAGAAAATATAGTAAATATACAATGGAATATTATTCAGTTATTAAAATTAAGAAAATCCTGTCATATACTACAACATATATAAGCTTTTTGTGCCCTTATTGGTGCATTATAGTCTAAAATCATAATGTAAAACATATTTACAATAATGTACATTCACATGCTCTGGGTATACCCCTCCCCATTTCACTTCCTCCCAATATGGAGTATCCAGATTGATGTTGGTATATATTCATATGTATACACATAGCCTATAGTAGTATTTTTATTGATGAACCTAAATCTTCCTCCAGTCCTACCCTTATATCTCCTCCATAGCTCCACTGAAGTTATCCCCATCATCTTATATCCCAATTATTCTCTATCATGCACATATTAAAGAAAACATATGATCTTTCACTCACTGACTGCGTAATCTCACTTAACATAATGTTCATAGATAAGCTTTGAGGGTATTATGTGAACCTAACACTACTCAACAAAAATAAGTCCACCTAAAATATTGTTCAACATACAAACTTTTCATTGAAGGTCTCATACTATTTAGAAACCAAAATATAGAAAACAATGATAATATCAAAATATATTAATATAGTTGATAAAAATGATTAGGGTTAGTGGGTTCAAGGGAAGGTTTCACTTATTCTGACAGTGTGAAGTTTTAAAAAAAATAGAGGAGAAAACTTGCAAAGAGGACAGGATAAGAATACAAAGAAAAAAATTTTCATATCATATGCTTATGGAAGCTAGTTATTAGGTGTATAAAAGCAAGCTATAAAGGTAGGCTTAGGAGAAATACCTGGGGATAGAGAAGAATAATGAGTAAAGTAGATTAATTTAATATTGGCTATCATTGTTTTACATATGACTTCTGGGAAGTTTACTGAATAATTCTAATAAATACTCTGTTTTCTTATTTGTAAAAACCAAAAAGAAGTCAGGTATGGTTGTAAATGCTTGTAATGCCAGGACTTGGGAGGCTGAGATAAGAGAATTGCAGTTTCAAGGTCTTAGTGAAGCCCTCCACAACTTAGTGAAGCCCTGTTTCAAAATAAAGAATAAAAAAAGGGCTGGGGATATATATATATATATATATATATATATATATATATATATATATATATATATATATATATATATATATATCTCAGAGGCAGATGCCCCTGGGTTCAATCCCCAATATTACAAAAAAAATCAAAACAAAAAAGTTAAATGATCTTAAAATTATATGATTCTGCTCTCTAAAATACATTAAAAGTAATAAGAAAGCTGAGCATGTTGGTGCACACCTGAAATTCCAGTACTTAAGAAACAAAAACAGGAGAATTGCAGATTTGAGGATAGCCTCAGCAACTTAGTGAGACTTTCAGCAAACTAGCAAGACCCAGTTTCAAAAATAAATAAACAAATAAAAAATAAGGCTGGGGAATATCTTAGAGGTAGAATGGCCCTGAGTTTAAACCCAAGTGCCAAAAAATAAAAAAAAAAGAGTAATACAGGAAAAGTCACAAACTGAGAGTAAAATATTTAAAACCATGTATTTGACAAAAAACTTATATCAACAATATACACAAAATATTTAAAATACAATCAGATATAGCTTGTGTGGTGGTGCACACTTGTAATCCTTGCACTTGGGAGGCAGAGACAGGAGGAACATGCAGGTTAGAAGGTAGCCTCACTGGCTGAAGAGACCCTGTTTCCAAATAAAATATAAAATAGGTCTGGGAGGTAGAAGGGTTCCATCCCCAGTACCACACACACAAAAAAGATACAATCAGATATAAACAACCTAATTGAAATTTAAAAAAAATTTATACAGACATTTTATTAAAAAGAGATAAACATAGATCATAAATAAGCATATGAGGGGAACTTTTGGAAAGATGAAGACCTAAAGATGCCCATATCAGTGCTGCTAAAACTAGGTCTCTATTGCCATGAAAACAATGTTCTGAAAAAAGAAAGTAATGAGAATAAATTTGAAAAAAATTACAAGTGAAAGGCAGCAGAAAAGCTAGAAGGCAGATAAGAGAGCAAATCTTCTCTCTGGACCCTACCTATCTTTAATTGCTGAGGTTTTGGGTGCCATGGTGGTGTCATCTTGCTTTAATGAGCTGGACTGCCACAGATCCAGGGTAAAAAGCCAACAACTTGAAATGAAATAAGAGTCTACAGCTTATCAGAATTGTAAGTCATCAGTTCCTCCAGCACAAACACTGGCTCTGACTTGCAGCAGTGGTGGCCAAGGTCACTAAGATCTCCAGAGATCCAGAGCAGCACTCAACAACAATGTTAGTAAAACCACCATCCCCATAGGAGATTGCCCAGCATTGATGCAGAGACTTACATAGCCACAATAAACTTGCAGGGACTGAGACTTTGCCATTCAGCCTGGCAAAGTTGGGAAAGGATTATGCTGTTAGACAAAGCAGAGACTCTGGTTCATCATCAGCAAGTCTGCTCAGTATTCATATATTTGTAGGCTTGAATTATTTTGTTTTGTTTTCCTTTTTTGTTATTTTTTGTATGGGGGTGTATGCTTGTTTGTTTGCTCTCTTCCCCACCCCTTTCACAAGTCTCTTCCCTTGTACATATCTACTCTCTTCTCCCCATCCCTTTTCTTTTTTTATTTCATTTCTTTTCTCTTCCTTGTCTTGTACTAAATCTACTTCCTATCTGCATATCACTATACTAAATACTCTACATTGGTTACTAGAATTCTACTACATATTTACTATTTCAAATCTCCATTCTATACTACCTTAACAAATTCATATTCTCATTCTATTTAATCCTATCGGTAGCTCTACCTCACTCTTGCCCTTATGACTTCACTCTCCTCCTACTTCAACCTTCATAAATGAATACAAAATAAATTGCCCTTGTATATACCAGCTGACACCTACAGACTGAGAGAAATATATTAAAAGCAACCAAATACAACCTTATGAAATCATGAGAAGGAGAAATAACAAGAAAGTAATGAGCTACCACAACCTCACAATAACAGAACCTGCCAACACAGAATCGCAGATATTGCCAGGAGAAAAATCAGAAATTAAACAGTATAAAATATACAGTATTTCCAAAAAGAATTTAGAGAGAGCCTTAAAAATAAAATATGCAATCATTGAAGTGAAGGCATCAATACAAACCATAAACAATAGTTTAGACCACATGGAGAACAGAGTTTCACTATTAGAAAATGATCACTCCAGAAATGAACACATAGTAAATAATTTAGAAAAGAACAGTTCAACAGAATGAATTGGACATGGAAGAGATGTGAGTCTATCTTAAAAGAGCTAACCTAAGAATAATAGGCATTGAAGAAGGAATGAAAGAAGGAAGAATTAATTGAAGAAGGTAAAACCAAAGGGACCAACTCACTTTTTATTTTTATTTATTTATTTATTTATTTATTTATTTATTTATTTATTGGTGGTACTCGGGGTGAAACCCAGAGACTTTCTACCTCCGGGCTATGCTCCCAGACCTATTTTATATTTTATTTGAAAACAGGGTCTCACTAAGTTGCTTGAGAGCCTCACTCAGTAGCTGAGGTTGGCTTCGAACCTGTGCGATCCTCCTGTCAGCCTCCCAAGCGCGGGGATTACAAGCATGCGTCACTATGCCCAGCGGCTTTTTAAAGAATATCATAAAAATTTTCAAGCATAGTAAAGAGGTCAGTACATAGGTACAGGCAATTTATAAAGCCCCCTTTATACAATATCAGAGAAAAGGTTCACCACACCACATAATAGTCAAATTGACCAAATTAGAAGCCAACAAGAGAATCTTGAAGGCAACAAAAACAAAAGACCAGTGACATTCATAGGCAAACCAATTAAAATCACTCCACACTTCCCAAATCAAGTCATGAAAGCCAGGATAGCCTGAAGTAACATATTACAAATTTGAAAAAAAGGACTTGAAGCCAAAAATTTTCTACTCAGCAAAGCTATAGAGGAGCAAACAAGACAACCTAAATGAGGGGATGAGAGGGGAGAAGAAGGAAATTCTCCAAAATACACAATGTACGTAAACATATCAAAGTCAACCACTAAGCCAAGCAAGGGAAGGAGGGATGGGGAGGAAATGGGGTGGGAATTGGGTAGGGGTTAAATCAGTGATGTGTACATGTATGTCCACACAAGTTTTTTACCCCAATATGTTGTATGGATATAATGCATCAATAAAAAATTTAAAAAACTATCCTCAAATTTAATGGAAAAATAAAAATTTTCCATTACAAACAGAAGCCACAAGAATTTATGTCTTCCAAACCAGGACTTGAGAAAATACTCAGAGATTAATTGCAAAAAAGAAATAAATAATACATTCCAGAACCAGAGAAGCAACAATTTCCATCAAACAAAAAACTAAGCAAAGAAGAACAAACACTACCCGAAACAGAAATTAAAATTTAAATTGTTGAAATTAAAAATCTTCTCTCAATAATTATGCTGAATATAAATAGCCTCAACTTCCCAGTAAGTGACAAAATGGATTGAAAACCAGAATTCATCTATGTGCTGCCTGTAAGAAACACAACTGACAAATAAAAATAGTACCAAACTAAAGGTGAAGGGCTGGAGAAAAGTACCCATGCCAAAATAACTAGAAGAAAAGCAGAAGTAGAAGTATGATACCAGACAAGTTATACTTTAAGCCCAAGCTTATCAGAAGAGTCAAAGCAGGTCAATTTTTTTATTGGGTAAAGGAGCAATTCAACAAGAGGAAAAAATGATAGTCAATATTTATGCCCCAAACATA
This sequence comes from Muscardinus avellanarius, assembly GCF_963383645.1. NCBI lineage: Eukaryota > Metazoa > Chordata > Mammalia > Rodentia > Gliridae > Muscardinus > Muscardinus avellanarius. Next base: position 98,963,802 of record NC_137789.1, on the reverse strand, counting down.
AGAGCAGCTACTTTCATAAGACAAACTCTTTGTAACATTAAGTCACATATAAGTCACAATAAAATAATACTGGGAGACATCTACACCCCTCACACTCTGCTAGACCGATCTTCTAGATAAAGATTCAGTAAAGATGCCTCAGACTTAAAGACCACCATCAATCAAATTAACCTATTGAATACATACAAACTATTCCACCCAACTATGGCAGAGTTCACATTTTTCACAGCTGCTCACTGAACTTTCTCCAAAATAGATCACATCCTGGGCCACAAAGTGAACACTAGAAAATTAAGAAATGTGACATACTTTCCTGTGTTTTTTCAGACCATAATGGAATGAAACTAGAAATCAACTATAAGAAGACTCAGAGAAACCACATAAACATGTGGAGACTGAACACCACACTGCAGAATGAAGAACGGGCCATAGAAGAAGTAAGAATTGAAATTAAGAAATTCCTAAAAACAAATAAAAATAGAGCTACAACATGTCAAAACCTCTGGGACACTTTGAAGGCAGTATTAGGAAAATTTATGCCCACATAAGAACAGAAAATTACCAATTAAATAACCTAATGACACACCTCAAAGCTCTTGAAAATTAGGAACAACAACCTAACCCCAAAGCCAGTATAATACAGAAAATTATTAAAATCAGAGCAGAGATCAATAAAGTAGAGAATAAAAAATACAGAAAATCAACAAAACCAAAAGCTGGTTTCATGAAAAAGTTCACAAGATAGATAAACCACTAGCCAATAACCGAGAGAGAGAGAGAGAGAGAGAGAGAGAGAGAGAGAGAGAGAGAGAGAATATCAATGCAAATTAAAAAGATAAGAATTGTAAAAGAAGATATTACCACCAACAATGTAGAAATCCAGAGGATTATCAGAAACTACTTTGAGAAACTAAACTCCATCAAAATGAAAATCTGGAAGAAATCAACAACTTTCTTGATAAATAAAACCTTCATAAATTGAATAAAAAAGATATAGAATAGTTATACCAACCAATAGCAATAATTGATTGAAACAGCAATAAAGAGTCTACCATCAAACAAAATCCCAGGACCAGATAGTTTTCCAGGTATAAAGCCTTTGTAGAGATCTAATCCCAGTACTCCTCAATAAGTAGAAATAACATAATGCTTCCAAATACATTCTATGAAGCCAACATCCCATTAATACCAAAACTAAATACAGACAGCTCAAAAAAGAAAACTGCAGGCCTATATTGTTGATGAACTTAGACACAAAACTGCTAAACAAAATATGACTATTCAAAACCACATCAAGGAAATCAAAATGGAAAAGAAGGGTTCATCCCAGGAATACAAGGCTGATTCAACATATGAAAATCAATTCATGTAATTCATCATATAAACAGAATCAAAGACAAAAATTACATAATCATCTCAATAGATGCTGAAAATGCATTTGACAAAATTCAACATCAATTTATGCTAAAGGCACTGCAGAGAATTGTAATAGAAGAATACTACCTCAACATCATAAAGGCAATATACAATAGCCCTACAGCCAACATCATATTAAATGGTGAAAAACTGCTAGAATTTCCCCTAAAAACAGGAACAAGGCAAAGATGTCCATTATCTACACTCCTTTTCAATATGGTACTTGAGACTCTAGCCAGAGCAATAAGGCAAGAAAAGGAAATCAAAGAAGTACAAACAGGAAAAGAAGAACCCAAACTCTCACTATTTCTAGATGACATGATACTATACTTAGAAGACTCAACAAACTCAACAAATTTAGGAAAGTGTCTAGGTACAAAATCAATCTTAAAAAATCAGAAGCTTCACTGTATGCCAACAATAAACATACTGAAAAATAAATTCATAAAACACTTCCACTCAAGTTATCGCAGCAAACAATAATATACTTAGGAATAAACCTAGCCAAGGAGGTAAACAACCTCTACAAAGAAAATTATTAAGCAATAAAAAAGGAAATAAAAAAAACTTAGAAGATGGAAAGATCCTCTATGTTCTTGGATAGGCAGTGCTTTTTTCAAACTTGCAGTCCTCCTGCCTTAGCCTCTATGTTCTCTTTTTAAGTGTATACATGTTTAGGAATGTTATATCTTTTACATTTGAACCCTTTATCATTGTGGAAACTTTTGCTTTATCTGTGATAATTTGCATGTCCCAAATTCTGCCTTGTCTAAAATTAAATATCTATTCCAGATTCCTGTTAATATTATTAACATAGTATGTTTCTCTATTCATTTACTTTTAAACTATTTAATTTTTATGTTTAAAATAGATTTATTATATTATAATATATTATGCCTGTAATTCAAGCATTTGGAGTCTGAGACAGAAGGATTGTGGTTTGCAGACAGCCTCAGCTACTTAGTGAAGCCCTTTGCAACTCAGTGAGACCCTGTTTCAAAATAAAGAATAAAAAATAGGGATTGGAGTATAGCTTGGAAGTAGAATGCACCTGGGTTCCAATCCCAGTACTGAAAAACAAACAAACAAACAAACAAACAAACAAAACAGAATATTTGTAACTGTTTTATATTAGCTAATTTTGATCTTTTGTTATTTATATCTTTTTTCTTCTTTATTCAGTTTAATAAAACATTTCATATAATCTCACTTCAGGCCTTTTCTTAGGATGTCAGTTATATTTTTTAACGTTTTCTCCTTCCTTCTTTCATTCCTTCCTTCCTTTTCTTCTTTTCTTCCTTTTTTGTAGTACTGGGGATTGAAGCAGAGCTGCTCTACCACTGAGCTATATTCCCAATCTTTTTGATTTTTAAGAAACAAGGTGTCACTAAGTTACCCAAACTGAACTCAAACTTATGATCCTTCTACCTCAGTTTCCTGAGGCATGTGCCATTATACTTGGTGGGTAGTTTATATTTTCTACTATATATTTTTAGTTAATCTAGTTCTAACTTAAAATAACATCTACTTCATTTGTTGAAGAAGTGCATTGACTACACACACCTATAGTTTTACATCTACAATTTCTACATCAAAGGATTCAACTAATTATGATTGAAATATAAACACATTTAAAGCATGTATATAGTGTGTTAATTTTTTATATTTTTCTTAATTTTATTTCATAATTATATAGTATAACAGCAATTTACATAGCATTTACATCACGCTACGTATTAAAGTAATTTAGTGATGATGTAAAGTATGCAAAAAGATGTGGATAATTTGTAGGCAAATACCATGCTTTTTATATAAAGAATTTGAACATCATCAAATTTTGGCATTCATAGTGGGGGTCCTGAAATCTGTCTGAGTCATGAAAATCAAAGGACTGTTCTATTCCCACTTCTTCTCTTCCATCTCTTATGACATTACTGTCATTTGTTTCAATCACCTTTATGTTTTAATGATCCAGTACATTATGACTCTTTTAAATCAAGTTTTACATAAGTAAAGAATAAAATTATATTATTTCTACTTCCTTTCTGAAAAAGCTCCTTTTCTTTACAGTTTTATGACCTGTATCATTTTATTTCTGTCTCAGAAACTCCTTTGACATTTCCTGCAAAGATGTTCTACTGCCAATAAATTCCTCAGTTTTTGTCTGTCAAGGCCGGTACTGGGGCCTCTAGGCCAGGATAAGAGCCTGCCGAGGGGTTAGGCCGGTGCTGGGGACAGCGAGGCCGGCAGCGGAGCCTGCCGTGAGGCAAGGCCAGTACTGGGGCCTCCGAGGCCAGGATAAGAGCCTGCCAAGGGGTTAGGCCGGTGCTGGGGCCAGCGAGGCCGCCATCGGAGCCTGCCTTGAGGCATGACCAGTGCTGGGGCCTCCGAGGCCGGGATCGGAGCCTGCCGAGGGGTTAGGCCGGTGCTGGGGCCAGCGAGGCCGGCATCGGAGCCTGCCGTGAGGCAAGGCCGGTACTGGGGCCTCTGAGGCCGGGATCGGAGCCTGCCGAGGGGTTAGGCCGCTGCTGGGGCCAGTGAGGCCGGCATCGGAGCCTGCCGTGAGGCAAGGCCGGTACTGGGGCCTCCGAGGCCAGGATAAGAGCTTGCCGAGGGGTTTGGCCGGTGCTGGGGCCAACGAGGCCGGCAGCGGAGCCTGCCGTGAGGCATGACCAGTGCTGGGGCCTCCGAGGCCGGGATCGGAGCATGCCAAGGGGTTAGGCCGGTGCTGGGGCCAGCGAGGCCGGCATCGGAGCCTGCCGTGAGGCAAGGCCGGTACTGGGGCCTCCGAGGCCAGGATAAGAGCCTGCCAAGGGGCTAGGCCGGTGCTGGGGCCAGCGAGGCCGGCATCGGAGCCTGCCTTGAGGCATGACCAGTGCTGGGGCCTCCGAGGCTGGGATCGGAGCCTGCCGAGGGTTTAGGCCGCTGCTGGGGCCAGCGAGGCCGGCATCGGAGCCTGCCGTGAGGCAAGGCCGGTACTGGGGCCTCTGAGGCCGGGATCGGAGCCTGCCGAGGGGTTAGGCCGCTGCTGGGGCCAGTGAGGCCGGCATCGGAGCCTGCCGTGAGGCAAGGCCGGTACTGGGGCCTCCGAGGCCTGGATAAGAGCCTGCCGAGGAGTTAGGCCAGTGCTGGGGCCAGTGAGGCCGGCATCGGAGCCTGCCTTGAGGCAAGGCTGGTACTGGGACCTCTAGGCCAGGATAAGAGCCTGCCGAGGGGTTAGGCCGGTGCTGGGGACAGCGAGGCCGGCATCGGAGCCTGCCGTGAGGCAAGGCCTGTACTGGGGCCTCCGAGGCCAGGATAAGAGCTTGCCGAGGGGTTAGGCCGGTGCTGGGGCCAACGAGGCCGGCAGCGGAGCCTGCCATGAGGCATGACCAGTGCTGGGGCCTCCGAGGCCGGGATCGGAGCCTGCCGAGGGGTTAGGCCGGTGCTGGGGCCAGCGAGGCCAGCATCGGAGCCTGCCGTGAGGCAAGGCCGGTACTGGGGCCTCCGAGGCCAGGACAAGAGCCTGCCGAGGGGTTAGGCCGGTGCTGGGGCCAGCGAGGCCGGCATCGGAGCCTGCCGTGAGGCAAGGCCGGTACTGGGGCCTCCGAGGCCAGGATAAGAGCTTGCCGAGTGGTTAGGCCGGTGCTGGGGCCAACGAGGCCGGCAGCGGAGCCTGCCGTGAGGCATGACCAGTGCTGGGGCCTCCGAGGCCGGGATCGGAGCATGCCGAGGGGTTAGGCCGGTGCTGGGGCCAGCGAGGCCGGCATCGGAGCCTGCCTTGAGGCATGACCAGTGCTGGGGCCTCCGAGGCTGGGATCGGAGCCTGCCGAGGGGTTAGGCCGCTGCTGGGGCCAGCGAGGCCGGCATCGGAGCCTGCCGTGAGGCAAGGCCGGTACTGGGGCCTCTGAGGCCAGGATAAGAGCCTGTCAAGGGGTTAGGCCGGTGCTGGGGCCAGTGAGGCCGGCATCGGAGCCTGCCGTGAGGCATTACCAGTGTTGGGGCCTCCGAGGCCGGGATTGGAATCCTGCCAAGGGGTTAGACCGGTGCAGGGGCCAATGGCCAGCATCGGAGCCTGGCGTGAGGCAAGTTCACTCCTGCGGCCTCCAAGGTCGGGACCAAAGCCAGCTTAGGGGTTTGACCGGTTCAGGGGCTAGCGAGAACAGAACTGGGTCCTCCCATGAGGCAAGGCCGCTGCGTGAGCCAGCGAGGTCTGGATCAGTCCACTGAGTAGCCAGGCCACTACTGGGACCATCAAGAGTGGGATTGGTACTTGCAACGCAGCATGCACAGAGAAATATCGCAGAAAATATAAATCAGACGCTTCTCTTAATCAGCAATAACTAGGAGGAAAAGGGCAACAGGAAGAGGTTGAGCTATAGAAAGGGCCCTATAGTGAAGCAACTAATGTGATCAATCAGAGGGTATGTAATACTGGAGGACGGAGCCTCTTTAAAATGCAGGAGGTACATAAACAAATGTATCAAAGTAAATCACCAAAGAAGTGTGGGATGGAGGGAGGGGGAGGGAATGGGACGGGGGCTGGAGGAGGGCTAATTGGATGATGTGTGCTTGTATATCCTCTCAAGTCTTGTACTCCAATGTGATTGATATATGACTACAATGCACCAATTTAAAAAATAAATTAATTAAAAAAAAAAAAAAAAAAAAAAAAAAAAAAAAAAAAAAAAAAAAAAAAAAAAAAAACAAAATAAAGAATAAAAAATAGGGATTGGAGTATAGCTTGGAAGTAGAATGCACCTGGGTTCCAATCCCAGTACTGAAAAACAAACAAACAAACAAACAAACAAACAAAACAGAATATTTGTAACTGTTTTATATTAGCTAATTTTGATCTTTTGTTATTTATATCTTTTTTCTTCTTTATTCAGTTTAATAAAACATTTCATATAATCTCACTTCAGGCCTTTTCTTAGGATGTCAGTTATATTTTTTAACGTTTTCTCCTTCCTTCTTTCATTCCTTCCTTCCTTTTCTTCTTTTCTTCCTTTTTTGTAGTACTGGGGATTGAAGCAGAGCTGCTCTACCACTGAGCTATATTCCCAATCTTTTTGATTTTTAAGAAACAAGGTGTCACTAAGTTACCCAAACTGAACTCAAACTTATGATCCTTCTACCTCAGTTTCCTGAGGCATGTGCCATTATACTTGGTGGGTAGTTTATATTTTCTACTATATATTTTTAGTTAATCTAGTTCTAACTTAAAATAACATCTACTTCATTTGTTGAAGAAGTGCATTGACTACACACACCTATAGTTTTACATCTACAATTTCTACATCAAAGGATTCAACTAATTATGATTGAAATATAAACACATTTAAAGCATGTATATAGTGTGTTAATTTTTTATATTTTTCTTAATTTTATTTCATAATTATATAGTATAACAGCAATTTACATAGCATTTACATCACGCTACGTATTAAAGTAATTTAGTGATGATGTAAAGTATGCAAAAAGATGTGGATAATTTGTAGGCAAATACCATGCTTTTTATATAAAGAATTTGAACATCATCAAATTTTGGCATTCATAGTGGGGGTCCTGAAATCTGTCTGAGTCATGAAAATCAAAGGACTGTTCTATTCCCACTTCTTCTCTTCCATCTCTTATGACATTACTGTCATTTGTTTCAATCACCTTTATGTTTTAATGATCCAGTACATTATGACTCTTTTAAATCAAGTTTTACATAAGTAAAGAATAAAATTATATTATTTCTACTTCCTTTCTGAAAAAGCTCCTTTTCTTTACAGTTTTATGACCTGTATCATTTTATTTCTGTCTCAGAAACTCCTTTGACATTTCCTGCAAAGATGTTCTACTGCCAATAAATTCCTCAGTTTTTGTCTGTCAAAATTTTTATTTCTCCTTCACTATTGAGAGATGCTTTTGTTGGATCCAGAACTCTAGATTCACAGTGGGTTTTATTATTATTATCTTTAACATTTCCATTCACTCTCTTCTTGAGTCTATTATGATTCATCATTCTAATTTCTACTTTAGATTCTTTATTATGTCTTTTTTATGAGTAGCTGAGTGTCCTTCCTTCAGCTTCCTTCAAAAAATTATATATAAATATATATAATTTCCTTCAAATATATATATATATATATATATATATATATATATATTTTTTTTTTTTCTGAAAATGGGAAAAACTGGATCTCACATAGACTGCAAAATTATGGGTCCAGATATTACCCTCATGTACAAATTGCTTTTTCACTCCATTTGTTTAATGACTCCTCACTTGTCATGGTTAGACATAAAATACCTCCTGAGGAGCTCAAGTATTAAGCTTAAGGTTGATATAGTTAAGACATGAGAGTTGTAACCTCATCAGCAGATAATGGTAACCTAGGTGGATAGTGTGGCTGGAGAAGGTTAGTTCCTGAAGATGTGGCCTTCAGAATTGTGATTGTGTCTTTGAATCCTCTTGCTTGCTTGCTCTGATTTCAGCCTTCACACTGTGAGAGCAGAGCACTGCATGCTCGCTCACTCTCTCTCTGCTTCCTGCTGCCATGTCTTAAGATCCAAATCCTGGCCTCACATAGACTGAACCTAGAATCTCCAAAAATTTTAGACATACGAATCTTCCTTATCCTAAGGTATGTGGTCAGGTTTTGAATTATAGCAGTGAGAATGTTGACCGAGACATAGTTTCAACACCTAAGATGTTTTCCACACAATGAAGGATAAATATTTATCTATTGTAGCAGGATCCCCAATCCAATGGAAAACACAGTCTTTGTGTTTGTATGTACTAAAGATTGTACCTTCAAACTATACTTCAAGTTCTTTCTAATTTTTTTTCTTTTTCTTTTATTTTGAAAAATGGTCAGGCTAAGTTGCTGAGGCTAACTTGAAACCTGTAGTCCTCCTGTCTTAGCTTCCCAAGTACTGGGATTACAGACCTATACCACCACACCTGGTTGGAAATTCTGACTTGAAAGAAAAGTCCTAAAATCACTCTCTTAACCAGACATCAAATTTTAGATGTGCTCTCAAATTCATTGTGTTACATGCACTTATAGTTTTACTTTTGTCACTGAATGATCCCTGGGTCCAGGAAAAATGTTTATTCAAACAACAGTTTTACAAAGATGTTATAATTTATTTAATGGTCACAATGTTTAAGAATGTCTATTTTTTCTTAACCTCTACCTTAGCCTTTTAGCTAACCATCCTGGGTGAATTTATCTAGACAACACATCAGCCTTAGTCTGAGCACACAGATGAGAGGTGTAGCCAGCTCCTTGTTTGCATGAATTTCTTATTCCAGAAGAGTAGCTCAAGTCCTGAACCTTGTTAGAGAAAGAAGCAGTCTGCAAAAGGACATTGGGTGTGAGTTGTGACATTCTCCTTCAGCATATTAAAGCCATGTCTATTCCCATTTGGCCTCCTGTACTATTTCAGTGCTATCTGTCAAGGGGATTTTTCAGTGGTGAATGAACAGTCAGATATTTTGCAGTTTAATGCTGTGTATGGACATGGGCCATTTGTCAGAGATCCGATGAATAGCCATCTCCAACAATGTCCTTACTTTTAAAAGACTAAGCAGAATTATTAATGTGGACAATTTTAGCAATGGAAGGAAATATATTTAACTGTCCAACAAAATTTACCTGAAATACCACAATAGTATGTAGAAACAGATAAACAAAAAAATATTTTCTTAAGGATTCAGAATTTTTATATACATTCTTGTTTACTAAAATTTACATTGTATGCAGAGAGAAACAACTCACATACTGGGTTCATGTATGTTTCTATCACTTTGAACCTTACTATGATGTATAATTACAATGGATCAATAAAAATGTAAAAATATTTACATTCTATTTTTTAATATAGCCAATTTATACTCCATTAACAGTTTATCAGCATTATGCTTAATACATTATAATTGGATACTTTCCATGCGATGTTTTTAAATTCATAATAGTTAAAAATATACATGTTGTCTTATTCTTACATAGTTAAATCTTACTAGGTAATAAGTCCTTAAAAAATGGCTTATGAGCCTGTTGTGGTGGTGCACCTGAAATTCCAGCTACTCTGGAGGCTGAGGTAAAAAGGATTACAAGACCCAGGCCTGCCAAGGCAACTTAGTAAGATCTCACTCATCTCAAAATTTAAAAAAAAGGCTGGGCATATATCTCAGTGGTAAAGCACCTTTGGGTTGAATCCTCTGTACCCCACCACCACAAAAATACTTACAAAATCTTCTGACAGAGACAGTATAATTTATCAACATAAAAATAAAATTAGGAGTTGGGATATACCTCAGTGGCAAAGTACTTTCCTTGCAAGTGCAATTTTTGGTTCAATCCCCAGTAAAAGATATCAAAAAGATAGACCAAAAAAGCCAAGTAAATAAATAAAATTAGAACAAGGCATTTATTTAAATATTCAGAAAACAATTTCTCAAATGTCTTGTCAGCAACATCTATGATGTTGTTCTGCACATTTCTTCCTGCCATGAAAACATTTCTTTAGGATTAGTCAGTTTGTAGGCATAATCTCCTCAGTATATAAAAAGTTTAGAATTGTTGGCAGTAAGTGCTGAAGAAGTAGTATCTAGTATTATAAGTGGCCATGTAGCTGAACAGGCTAACCGGATGGTGAAGACCACTTTACAATCCACACTTTCTATACTTCTCTGAGTTTGGCAAAGAAAGGAAACATATGCCAGGACTTCCTTTATTCTTTTTTTCTCTTTTTTTTTATTGGTCCATTATTTGGAATTATTAATCTTAATTAATTAGACTTACAGATTGAATGAATTATAGAAAATCATTTTTATTTTTTATATAATTTTAGATTTTTCTCATTATTTGTTGTTTTAAAAATATATTAAAATGTGTGTATACACATATATGTATGTATGATTTGCTTTGAATTTCTTATATGTTTAAAGAATAGGTAGTAGGGAATCCTGTCACTATCTCTTTCCCCTCTAGGATTCTTCTGCTGTATTTATAGAGGCCATATATATCCAGACCAAAAGACGGTGGCCATGCCAATAGTACTGTGGTCTGTTCAGTCATACCTTTGTTGCTTCCCACATCATGCTAAATGATCTTGGCCAGTCCTAAAATCCATGACAATATGAAATCAGTTTGCAAAATTCCTCTCATCAGAGTGTGTGCATCTCACAAAAATCTAATTTTCTACACTTTTTAGTGCTTTTAGATTCCTGCTGTTCATAATGATTTTCCTTTATTACAGGAATAAAATTATATTTTAGCTTTAAAAATGCTTCTTTAATATTTGACTTCAAATACTAACAGCTGAAATTTTATGTTGAGTTTGAATTTTATTTTATCAAAAACCTGACTTTAGCATCACTTAGATGCATATATCTCTCTATATAATAAGAATACAAATATTATATTTGTGCACTTTCAATTTATTTTATCATAATCTTCTAATTATGTTTTTTATTACAATTTATATTTTATTATGCTTTTAATCATTTATTATCTAATTTCTATAATTCTATCCAAAAGATCCCATGTAATTTATAGATTAGATTGTTGTCTTGAATTCTTGTTTGTTTATTTATTTATTTATATTGGTACTGAGGATGGAACCCAGAGGCATTCTACCTTCAAGTTATACCCCCAACCTAATTTTATTTCTTTTTTTTTTAATTTTATTTTATTGGTGCACTGTATTCATACATCATAGTGGGATACAAACTTTTGTAGACATACATGCACACATTGCCCAGTCAGCCCCCACCCGATCCCCACCCCATTCTCTCCCCATCCCTCCTTTTCATGCTTGGCTTAGTGGTTGACATCTAGTATTATAGCAATTTATCCAAAATTAAAAATGATAATCTCACATAACAGTTTCATTTGTCTGATACCAAGCGTTTGATGATTTAAAGATAACATTTCAGTATTTCTTTTTGCTTTCTTTCTTACCAGAGCATATTTTTTTCTGTTTTTTTAGGTGAAACTATCATATATTTATATATTTATTTTTCAGAAAAAAAATCTATCCTAATATGGAATATGAATTCTATATACCCAAAACGATCTTGAAAAAGAACAAAGCTAGCAGATATATATTTTCTGATTTCAAACCATATAAAGCTACAATAATTGAAACAGTGTAGTACAGTTCTAAAGGCAGATATATAGACCATTGGAGTTAAATACAAGCCTAGAGCTAACTTCTTCCCTATATTGTCAAGTTATTTTTGACAAGGTTTCCACGAAGATTTGGTGGTGGAAATAATAATCTTTTAACTAAATATTGTTGAAAAATAATAATTACATGGAAAAGAATAAAATTGGACCCTTACCTAATCCCACATACAAGTATTAACTCAAACTAGATAAAAGACCTAAATATAAATCATAAGACTATAAACATTTAGGAGAAAATCTGGGTCATAAAACCTCACAACATTGAAATTGGCAGTGATTTCTTGGATATGATTGCAATGGCACAGGCAACAGAAGAATATACAAACTCCCTAAAAAATAAAAGAAAATATTGTATATCCAAAGACAATGTAAACAGAGTTAAAAGTTACTAATAGAATTGGATAAAATATTTCCAAATGCTATATCTGAAGGTATATTAATATTCCAACTAGAAATCCTAAAAATTAACAACAATAAAGGCAAACAATACAATTTAGAGATAGGTAAAAGACTAACATAAATAATAAATCTCCACAGATAACCAATCTTAGTTGTCTGTTGGATGGAAACTCTTGTTTCTCTGGTTCTGGTGAGTGTTACCTATTTCTTCTTTGTAGTTAATCTCTTTGAGTATTTTCTCTAGCGCTGGTTTTGAAGACATAAATTCCTTCAGTTTCTGTTTGTCATGAAAGCTTCTTATTTCTCCATCTAATTTGATAGAAAGTTTTGCTGGGTAGGAAATTTTTGGCTGGAAGTTGTTTTCTTTCAGAGTTTGGAATATGTTACTCCAAGCCCTTCTGGCTCTCATGACTTGGTTTGGGAAGTCTGGAGTGATTCTAATTGGTTTGCCTCTGAATGTCACTTGGCCCTTTGTTTTTGTTGCCTTTAAGATTCTCTGCTTGGCTTCCACATTGGTCATTTTGACAATTATATGGCGTGAGGATCCTCTTCTCCGATCCTGTCTAAAGGGAGTTCTATAAGTTTCCTGGATCTGTGTATCAACCTCTTGCTCTATATTTGGAAAATTTTCTGCTATTACTTCCTTGAAGAGATTGTTGATCCCTTTGGTATCACTTTCTTTTCCCTCCTCTATTCCAATTATTCTTAGGTTAGCTCTCTTAAGATGGGCCCATATTTCTTCAATGTCAGATTCCTGCTGTTGGATATCTTTTTCTAGATTAGAAACTATGCATTCATTGTTGGATTGCTCATCTTCTAAGAGCGAGATTCTGTTCTCCATGTGGTCTAATCGGTTGTTTGTGCTTTGAGTTGAGGCCTTTACTTCATTAATTGCATCCTTTATCTCTTTTTGGCTCTCTCTGAGTTCTTTTCGAAGCACCTCTATTATTTCTACAGTTATTTTCCTGATTTGATCTTCTAGAAATCTCTGATTTTCTGTTTTATCAGGTTCTGATGTTGTGGGGTTGTGCACATTCATTACTCCAGTGTTATTCCTCTTTCCCATGATTTCGGAGGTTTGTGCCTTCTCTGGGTTCTTCCCTTGGGTCACTATGGCTTCACTTAAGGTGCTCTGGATCTCGAGTCTGTATTATCTCAGACCCCACTACTCCTTTACTGGGTTGTATCACAGAGTCTCCGACCCAGGGAGTCGATAGAGGCTGCTTTAAACTATGGGGGGTGCCAGGTTGCACGCTCTCCTATGGTGTGATATCTCTGCCACCACCACTCCCTCACTGGGTCAAGTCCCAGGAGGCACAATACTGGGATTTCTCCTCTGTGGCCCGCAATTTGACTCACTGTTCTTGAGTACGTAGATGTAGCTGTACTGGACTCGGTGAATTCACTGCTGCTGCCGCCGCCGGTGGCAATATGGTGCCTCTGCCACGCCCTCGGCCATGAGGCTGGCGTATTTTTTCTTCTCTGGTTTTGATTTCCACTCTGAATCCCTGCAGCGTGTGCTGAGCTCAGCCACTGGGAGCTTTAAATGCTGTCTGCGCCGAAAGATCCCGCCTGGCTGTTCCACATCGGCTCACCTCGGCTTGCTGTAGCCGTTTGTTGAGTTCGCCGCTGCCGCCGGCAGTATGGCGCTGCTGCCACGTCCTCGGGCGCATGTGTCTCCTCTGTGGCCCTGAGCTCTGTTCTCAGTCCGCTTTCTCTCTGGAGCCTGGTGGTTTTTTTGTTTTTCTGGTGATGGTGTTTTCTGGCTATGAAAGGCGCTCTTTTTGTGGTAATGGAGATTGGTTGTTAGCGGGACTCTTAAGCCCCGCTTTTCTCGGTCGCCATCTTCCCGGAAGTCTTTTTTTCTTTATTTCTTATTTTGAAACAGTCTCACTAAGTTGCAGAGAGCCTCACTAAATTTCAGAGGCGGACTTCAAACCCATGATCTTCTGTCTCAGCCTCCAAGTACTGGGATTATAAGCCTCCGTCACCATGCCCAACATTTGTTTGTCTGTTTACTTATTTAGGTACTGGGGATAAAACCTAGAGGCATTCTACCTCCAAGTTAAACCCACAACTTGATTTTATTTCTTATTTTTAAATAGAGTCTTGCTAAATTGCAGAGAGCCTCACTAAGTTGTCGAGGCTGCCTTTGAACCTGTGGATCCTGTGTCTCAGCCTCTCAAGTCCTGGGATTATAAAGTGCATCACTACACCTGGGTGTTGTCCTGAATCATTAATTGCTCTTTCCTTTTATAAATTTTTGTTCTTTGCCTTCATATTATAGAGAAATATCACAAGATATCTTTGGAGCTTTCATTGTGCCATTTATAGCATTCACCAACTTGAATGTAGATTTTACATTTTAAACTATTTTAAGCTTTCTTATCATTCTTCATTCTTCATTTATCTTTTCCTTCATTTTCAAAAATCCCTTACTTTTTGTACAATATTTTTAAATGTTATTAAAAATATTATACCATTTTCTAAAAAGTACTTTGAGTTCCTGGGGTACAAAATTTGAGGTAGTATATAAATCTTTAGGTTAAGGTAATTGTATTTTACCAAACCATATTTTTTGTGCTTATACTATATTATATACACATATATGCATATGCATGTATGTATATTTTCATATGTATGTATAGAAAATGCATTCTAAGTATGATCCAGGCTTAGTATATATCAAGGGACAAGAAACAGTGTAGTATACAATTCAAGCAAATTTTGGGAAAATTCTTTGTGTATATGCAATTGAAGAATTGGTGGCTGAATATAGTTTCTGGCAGAATTCCTAGGTTCTAATGAGCTATCATGTGCTACAACTTTGAATGACAGAAATAGAATCTTTTCCTTCTTCATAAAGTAGTTAACTAACATACTGATCAGTGAACTGTGTGAAAACTACAATCTCCAATATAAATTAGTCCTCTGTCTCTGTCCCAGGTCTAATTGGTTAATGGACTGTAGAGTCTATACCTTTAAGAATACAGTGTTTTCCTATGTCCAGTCTCTAAAACTAGGGAATACATGTTATTTTTTATTTTTTAGTCTAAGAGGATAGTTTGCAGATGATTAAAGATTTCTTTAAATGCCTTTAGAGACCCTGCTTGATAATATGACCTAGAGAATAGAATTCTTTAGAACAAGAACAAGAACAAGAAGGAAAATGTAATCCTTATGATTTCCAGGATCCATTACTTAGGACAAGTTGTGGACTGCCTTCTTTGCTGCCCTAAATGGGGAAGGTATGACTTTATGGCATACTTATATTTAGAAAAATAGATTAATGAGCACACTTAATATAGATAAATCATATTATATTATCCAGATTCCAAGTATGTAGACCCATTATGTGTGGGTTCTAATGGAGAATGAAAAAATTTTACTTTACTGAAAAAATAACAAAATGAAAAAAAATATAATATACTCAAATTAGAAAATCTGTATGCCCACTCTTAGGATATCAAGGCTCTATGCTTAAAAAATACCCTCATACATTTGTTAACTAAACAAAATCCATATCCATATAATACTTTTCACACAAAAACTCCTTAAAATGTATAAGATAAGTTATATTTAAAAAGTATGCCACTGATTGCTAAAGATGATGAACAAGAGGAGGGAACCAGGTAGAGAGGGCAACAACCATTGTGTGTGTGTATTTTTCTAACAGTACCCAATAAAAAATACATGACAAGAATAAGTTGCAGAGATCTGTTGTACACCATTGTACCTATCCTATAATTAACAGTACTGTACATTTTAAAATCTAAATTAAATCTCACTTTGTCTTACCACTGTGTGTGTGTGTGTGTGTGTGTGTGTGTGTGTGTGTGTGTACTGTGAAGTCTAAAGATATTTTCTCAATTAGATTAAAAATGAATAAATTTGTTTTTCTTGTTTTTGAAAGTGTTAATTATATTTTGGAGAAAATTCTTATATTTGAAGAAGTTTATATAGTATAGAAATCAAGAATGGTCAATAAAGAGAGGATTAGTAAGAATTATTGATTGCATTTATTGCAAGATGGCTATCCCATAAGCAAAGTAGCAAGAAAATGTGAATAACTGGATAACGCATTCACAGAGTTACAAAGAAATCAAGGAGTTAGTAGTGTTAGGAATGATAGAGACAAAAGAAAACAGGGCTCAACAGTAAGGAACAGGCTTTGTTTAGGATAAAACCTGGGAGGGAGCAACTGACCTGGGAAAGGACCCACAAAATTCAGAAGTATGCTTCCTTAAACATGAGGCTTTTTAGCCGGGTGTGGTGGCGCACGCTTGTAATCCCCGCTCTTGAAAGGTGAGACAAAAGGATCGAACAGGTTCTGAACCAGCTTTGCTGGCTTAAGAGACCCTGTTTCCAAATAAAAAGTATAAAATAGGTCTGGGAGTGTAGCCTGGAGATAGAAGGGTTCCATCCCCAGTACCACCACCACCACACACACACACAAAAAAAAAAAAAAAAAAAAAAAAAAAAAATCCTTTAACCCTATGCTCCTGGCTTGGTCATGGGATGTCTTCCCGAAAACGTAAATAAAAAGGAAGCTCTTGTGTTGGTAATGCAGACATATTTAGAGGTGCAATAACTTCATCAGGCATTGAATCTTATCAGTATATACATCCATTCATGGACTAAAAATGTCAATAGACTTATGGAATGGTAACAATAGGGCAGGTTCTTTGTAGCTGGAGGAGGAAGGTCACATGGGGCATGCTCTTGAGGATTCTACCATGGCCTTGAGGGCCCTTTTTGTCTGAGCAGCCATCTTCACCGTGTCCCTCTGTCAAAATGTTCCTCTTTTGGAGACAGCCAGCCAACCATGGACTATGCCTCTGAAACCATGAACCCATATAAACCTTTCTTCATTTACGTTGTTCATGTCAGAGGCTTTAGTCACCAGGACTAAACATCTGACTAATAAATAGAAAAAATAATTAAAAGCCTGAAGGATAGGATAGGAACTCTTGTCCCCTTGTCCCTATTTCATTCCTATTTTATAGACAATGAAGTTAACACCAAATTAAACAAATACAAAACACTACTCTTAGCATTGGAGTGTCCGCAGATTAACAACTACAGTAAAACATTAGTAACCTTTAGCAGAAAATTACTTAAAAGCCATGCTTGGTGTTGTTAGAATGAAATCTTGGCCTGAGAGTTAACTAAAGGTGGAACCCACCAGGAAATCTAAAGCATTAAGTTGATATAAATAGGTGTGGGGAAGTAGGTGGCATTGTTTATGGCAACATAACTAGACTTAATGAAATGAGGTCAAATGAACCAAACTAGGGAGTAAGGAACAAATAGCATTAGTGTTATCCTCTCCACTGATATTTAAGAAAAACATTTTCTATCTCAGAGTGATTAGTTAGTTTAGCAATCTAATTTTCAATACATGTTGGAGATACTGTTAAAATAAGACATTAAATTTCAGAGGAAGCCAGGTATGGTGGCACATACCTGTGATTCCAGTACTTTAGAGGCTAAGACAGGAGGATCGTAGGTTGGAGAACAGCTTCAGCAACTTGCAAGACACGTAGCAACCAAGCAAGATCCTGTTTCAAAACAAAAAATACAAAGGGATGGGGGTGTATCTTGGAGACAGAATGCCTCTGGATTCAGTCCTTAGTATCATACACAATTTTTTTTTCAGATAAGGGTATGTATGAATGCACATACATACAATCTAGGTGAGTTAAAAGTATATTTTTAAATGCCTATATTGTATAAGAGATATTGTACATTAAATTTAAACATAGTGATACTTTGTTTTCTTTTCAGTTTAGTCCTTTGACAATGATAGTAAAATTTTATATTATATGCACAATTAATATTTTCTTCTCTGTGCTATTACTACAAAATTTCATGGTGTTAAAATGTTCTATTAATTATTTTAAAAGGTAGTAGTTTGTGAACTTTATAAACTGGTTAACTCAAAAACACTAACAATTGTAATGTTTCTCTATCACAATAATTCTAACAATTCAAACACTCTGGTGACTAATTTTTATTTCAAAAGCAATTTATTTCCAACATTTACTCAATTTCATACTAACATTAAATTACAATAATCACATTTTGATTAATTATGAAATAAAAATTTCAGGAATATTATAATAAAAAACTCAATATATTTCTGATTCATTCAAGCATTAAATCCTGCTGTAATGGGGACTTAGGCTGCCTTTACTAAAAGCACTAACTCTTTATTTACTTGAGTCTGCAGATGCCCAATGTGTAATTAAAAGCAGCATAAAGCTTGGCATCTCTGCCTTCATTTTGTATTGGCCTCCTTTATTACCTTAAACTTTCTGACCTGCTCAGCTCTCTAAGTAGGCATGTTAATCATTAAATAAGTGTTCATCTAAAAACTAGAACAGGTTTATTAGCCTTAAATCACCTAACCTGTCTTGTCCTCCTTCAAGACTAAGGAAAGATCTGTAACATCCTGTTTCAGTCCCCTGGAGTGGTGTTTATAAGTTTTCAGTTTCTGTCCTATACCTTCTAAGAGACAGGCACATCTCACCCAACAATGAAACTGGCCCCTAAGCAGGAGCAATCATGAACTGAATTGTGCCCCCCTCCCCACTGCAAGATCCCAGGTCTGGTGGATAAATACCAGAGCAGCAAGAGAAATTTCCCCTTGAGTGATGACGATTTATCTGGAGCTATCTCAAAGAACCAGAACTGAGAGAATGACCATTGAGACCACAGTTGACCCAGACTGCTTAATTATGCATTTCTCACCCCCTCCCCAATTTTTTATATAAAGTTAAAGCACCTGGAAGACAGGGCTGAAATGCCAGATCTTGTTTCGCCTTTCCAAGATGGCCATGTTGATGAAAATTCTTTTCCTGTTTGGACATCAGGGCAAATGATCAGACCTGGTTTTATGGAACTTCCAGAGTCTGGCTTCTTGCCTAGGAATCTGGTAACAGTATTTTCTTAAGTAATTCAGGGAAAATCCTTAAGGAAGGAACATGATGTATTACAATGATTTTTCACACAGAAATATATGTAGGTATTCAAGATATACCTTTATTTAGTGAATTATTGAAAAATAGTTAAATCTCGGACTAGGATTTAAGATATTAAAAACTCAAGTATACTGAAGTATTGTGCATAATGTATAAATACATTTAATTTCTTTTTCTTTCTTTTTCAATTTTCTATGTATAACTTCTTGCTGAAAAGAGAACAAGACTGAGAATGTTGATAAATTAACAGCAATCCCTTCCCTTTTTTGGCTATGAAAATAATTCAAAATCTCTCTAAATGCAAGCATAGCTGCTAGACACTAGTATTGTGTTATCACAGCCTTTAGGTATAATTATTTAAGATTAAAGAAATTTGAGTACATGATTTAAATATGCTCATCAGAGCTC
The DNA here is from genome assembly GCF_963383645.1 of Muscardinus avellanarius. Lineage (NCBI taxonomy): Eukaryota > Metazoa > Chordata > Mammalia > Rodentia > Gliridae > Muscardinus > Muscardinus avellanarius. Next base: position 98,944,427 of record NC_137789.1, on the reverse strand, counting down.
CCAATGAGGATGGTATAGACCCCACAGATACAGAAAAAAAGGTCAGGCTGAAATGGATTCATTGTGTCTTGGTCTGACAATGGATTTCACTACAGAAGAGAGGGAAATATAATGGTTGGATAATCTAGAAAATGAAGGTCAGAGATTAGAAGTCAAAAGAGTGATATTCTTGTGTGTGTAGTGGAGGAACCTGAGATTCTGCTATAGGAGAACACTGGAGGGTGAGCCACACTGGAAATATGGAAGTCTGAGATCAAACTGGGTATTGTTGGATTCTGAATAGTACTTTACATGAACCCTAAAGCTGTAGGCTGTATTACTACTCATGTAGTTCACAATATGCCACCTCAAAATATGATTCTCAGGGATCAAAATATTCCATGACAAATATATCTCTTTGTCATTAGGGTTATTTTGAGCTTGTTATTCTTATAAACAGTCAACACAAAGAATCTCTAAAAAGTTACACCTTTCATGAAAGAAATTTACACCTTTTATTTTTATTTTTATATTTTTGGTGCATTGTAAGTCTCTGCACCAGGAAAGGGAGGCTTATTAAATCAATGGAGAAAGCATGGGCTTACATCTGCAAACCAGAATGTAGTTGTGTTTTATGGTAAAAAAAAAAAAAAAAAAAAAAAAAAATTGCCCCCAAATCCTTCTTCCTTTCTTTCAGAGTCAGAAACAAAGAAAACTCTTTGAGATCTACTGATGATTTACTCATTTATTGAGGTTACCACCCATTTTTACAAAAGGCATTCAAATTATTAAATTCTGTTTGTTTTATTCTTGTTAATCTATCTTTGATGCAGAGTCCCTGCTAAGAACTCATTAAATGTGGAGGATAAACTTATTTTTGCATTTCCACACTACTGTGTGTACAGGCCAGAAAAAAAGAGTATTGTGCTGGGTGTGAAACATCAAGTCACCTTTTCTTTCTGATCCTTGGTTTTCTATCTTTAAGCCAGGATCAACAACAACAGTACCCAGCCTTCTCCCTGGGTGAGAACCTGAAAATGGAAGGCAAAATCTACATTTTCTAGTGCCCACTCATTGGATGAAACTAGTATTGGTTAAGCAGCTAAAAATGCAGTACTTACTTGCATTTTTTCCCCACAAATAATAGCATTTGTTTTATTTACCATTGTTTAAATTGATCAGCATAAATTTCTTTGAGTTTAAAAAAAATAAATTCTTTTATGAAGAATAAAAACTGAAGCAAATGGTAAATTTATGTAGGATATATAACATAACCTGGAAAATGTATGTTGGTGGTATTTTGCCTTCTGTGGCTGGGGTAAAAGTGACAAAGTTTTTCTTTTTGCATGTAGTTGTTGAGAGTGTTCATGTGACCATGAGTCAAGGTGGAGAGAGAAATTTGTGACCTGTGGTGGCCTGTGTTATGAATTATTTAGTATGTCTATAACTGGATGCAGTGGGTCCATAATTTGCTGAGTGTAAAATCAAAAAGTAGAGTTAGGAGATTAAAAAAATGAAGAAACATTACAGTGTGGGGTTGTTAGAATGCCATACTCTCCCTGAACAAAGGAAGTATTGTATTTTATGTGCCAGTATTGGGAAGAGGTTTCAAAATGTATTAATGTACCAGTATTGAAATAGATTTCCAATTTTAAAATATATCTTTGGTAGTAAAGAATGCCAGGAGCTTCAGGATAAGCAACTTCACATATTTTGGGAGTGTAACAAAAGGTGTGAGGGTCTTTGCTGGAAACAGAGCTGCCCCCCTGCCCCAGAGGGGGCAGATCTCCCTGGGGTGGAGAAAGAGCAGGATAGCTGGGGTGGAGACAGAGCAGGATACCTGGGTTAGAGATAGGGCAGTACATCTACATATCAAAGGACATGCCGCAGATCTAGTCCAGCTGGCTATGAGAATGGTCCACATATTATATCTTTGGTTATTTCCTTCGAACCCCCCCCATGCCACTCATAAATGGCATGTGGCTATAACTGTCTTTTGTATTTCTATCTTTTTAATAAACACCTTAAAATCTTTAGCAAGAGTCCAGGCTATCGCATATCTATCCTTAGTTCAGGACAAGAACCCGCGTTCTTTGTGGTTTTGTGTTTTTATTTGGGAAATTATTCCCAGGGGTCTAACAAAGTTCCCTGGGGACAGTTTCTCCCTCAAACCATAACATCTGCTTCTTTATACCATAACATTTTACTCAGAGTCTATAGATATTCATATAGGAAAATACAGGTAGGGCCAGGCACTTTTCTGAGTATGCTCAGATTAAGGTTATAGTTCAAAAAAGAAAATATGGAGAATAATTTCTGGATATGCTCAGTTCTGGTAAGATGGCAGACATGAACCCTTCTGGGCATTCTCAGTTCAAGATTCTAATGTGCCTAATTTACTCTAGTTTCATAAAAGGAAAAGTGTCATAGTGATTCAGTGATATTGACTACTTTTTTTCTAAGTTTTAGCTGAAACAAAAAGAACAGTTTGAAGGTGAATCAATGTAAGAGTTTCCCTCCAAAAATGCCTGCCTCACTTGGTGGATAGTATGTTGACATAAAATGAAATCTGTGATCTTAAAAAAAAAAAAAAAAAAAAAAAAAAAAAAAAAAACAGAGCCGGGCGTGGTGGCACATGCTTGTAATCCCAACATTTGAGAGGCTGAGACAGGAGGATCATCGCAGTTCATGGACAGCCTCAGCTACTAAGTGAGGCCCTCCGCAACTCAGGGAGACCCTGTTTTAAAATAAAGAATAAAAAATTGGGCAGGGGGTGTGGCTCAGAGGTCAAATGCCTCTGGGTTCCATCCCCAGACCTGCAAAAATATATAAATAAAAAATAAAAAAAGAACAGAATAGTTTCTTCATAACCGAATATGAGTGAACACTAGCCAGGAACACTGAAGTTATCCTAAATAACATGTTCTGCTGTGAAAGAGACCACATGGACTACAGTAGCTAAAGAACAAGAAAGTCATAGTGAGTATATTCAACAAACACATTTTGGGAGACTAGGTAGGTGGGCTGCTACAAAGTGGAGAAATATTTTTACTAGGTTTCAGGTGTTGTAGCCTTATGTTTAGGGCTGGTAGAATCTAATGGTGGGCTATAATTAGTGACACAGAGAAGTTTACTTAACAGTCATAAGAATGTGTTAGGTCAGATACAGATTAAACGTACATGACTATTAAAGGGCCTAAGGTAGCCTAAGACAAGTGCAGTTCTCCATCTGAAACATTCTTTCTCCACAGAATCAGGATGTTGTGATCAGTCAAGATAAAAGATGTAGCTTCTTCAGAGTACTTCAGCTCCACAACATTATACTTTATGTACTCATTATTGGTGTGTGTGTGTGTGTGTGTGTGTGTGTGTGTTCGTGCACATAAATGTGCAGGTGCATGTGTGAACGTTTCTGATGTTCTTCCTTTATTTTAATAGTACTGATCCTGTTTTTCCTTGGGATATAGAGAGTCAGATAATGAAGATGAAGCTTTCCTTCTCTGGGTCAGTGGAGTTGCTGGACCAGCATGTCACCTACATGGCTTCCTCATTTTTTGTCTGGTAGAAGGACTAGGGGAGCTCATTCTGCTTTATCCTCCAGGAATAGATTATGGAGGTTTGGAGACTTGTGGAAAATCTCCCAGTGGCTCTGTGTTGTGAGGAGGTACATCAAAGATCAGCCATGGGCACCAAAATGACAGACAGAAAGCACCTGTGATACACTCTGACAGCTGCTTAGTGGTTGCCTCAGGCTGTTGGGCTGAGGCTATGCTGCTTCTCCACAGTATGACTTCATTCTTATGATTTGAGGTAACTAGAGAGGGAGAAAGTTTTCTTTCTCAAGTGCAGGCACAGAAAGCGTCCACACCAACTACCCACATCTCCTGGTGAACAGTTCAGCTGTGACTATGAGGTTATATGGAAATGTATGGTTATCCTGATATGAAGAGTTATTTTCAAGAATGCCAACTACCTGGGGGATAGAGCCCATGTGTGTTCAGAGTTAACCAGAGGGAGTAACAGGCTGGTGAACTGAGTAAGAAAATTGTGCTGAGTCATTGTTTCCCAAAAGCTGATTTATCATTTTCTCTGGCAAATTATCAGAGAAATAAAGATGACTAGAGAATGGAAGTGAAAAATTAGCCAGTACTAATACAGGCCACACAGATTTGGAGACAGAACATAGGAATTGCTTTAAGGTAGAGATAGTAACTGTTAAAGAAAATCAACTCTTAATCTGGAGCCAAACACGGAATTTATTTCAAATTCTAACTTGTAGGATTAAGAAACTCAGTGGAAAAAAAAAATATGGGGACTCCTTAAATAAGACAAAGTACTCCTAAAATAAAAAATTGAAAGAGAATGAAAGGTAGATTTTATGTAATTAGAAAAAAGGGCTCAAGTTATATCCTAATCAGAAAAGCTAATTGGGTAAATTCTGGTAGTTTGTCCAAAGAGGATTGTGGATGGTAGATGAAATTCAGTTCCTAGATTTGTCGTTTCTAGTGTACAAGTGAAACACATCTCATAAGAGGTGTTTCACTAAGGGAGTGACAGCTGTCTCCCAGCTGTAGGTAGAATGATTTTTAAAATTAATTGCTTTCATTCTCAAGGTTAATTAAATACCGGTAGCTGAAAGGGTCGACATTGTTTACACGACCATGATCATACATTTCCTATTCAACCTGGACAAATCTTGTTTGTAATAATAGGTGACTAAGAGGAGACTTGTCTTAAATAAACCTTAAATTGAGTCTAGCCTGTAAAATCAAGTTAATAAATATGTTTTATTCAACTATGGGATAGCACAGATAAAGTAGTCAGAGCTCTTGTAGAATTTTGAAAAGTCTAGTGGTTCTTTATAGAGGAAATGAATGACTAAAAGCGTAAAGGCGTTTTGATGATTGTTTTAGGTTGTCACAATGACGTATTTGTTATCGACATACAATTAATTACCCCATCTCAATGCCAATAATGCCACTACTGAGAGATACTGGGAGATTTAGAAAAATTTCAAGGGAGTAAGAAATAGCTCAAATGTTACTTTTGATCAGATCATAATAGAATATCATGGTCCAAAGAGCAGCACAGGAAATTACTGGTTCCAAAAAGTAACTGGTCCTGGGGCCCAAGCATGATGAAAAAAAAGAAAGCAAGCAAAAGACCATCTAATCATCTAATGACTATCCATCCACTGGACAGAGTATATTGAGTGTCTTTTTCACATTGCACCGTTACATCTGTTAAACAGGATTATGAGAAAAGGGAGATTACCATACTTTATAGACAATGAAACCTAAGCTAGAAAAGGAAATATTTTTCCTGAGGGCACAGAAAAAGACAAGAACCAGTGACAGATTTCTAGGTACCTCCCCATTCATTTTATACAGAGCAGCTCCACTTAACATACTGCATTCCTGAGTTTCCTTTAAAGAACTATAAAAGGATCCCAAACGTTAAAAACTTATTGGACTGTGTTTTCTTGGCTATATGAACTAGCTTTGAAGGAGAGTTGTTCTTCCAACTAGAATGTTATAAAAGCATTTGAACAATTGCTATCCCCACCAGGGGATCTCGTTACCATGAAATTATTCTTTGTGCTTCTGTTTTTGATAAACCAAGGTCTTTTTATTCTTTTTATGTTACTGTCTTCATGTTGGTCTACACTGAATAGTAAGAGAATATTGTAGTTTTTATGCTGATCCTATAAACATAGTTACTAAAGAATTAGAAATGATTAGCCTCACAGCCATCTGAAAATGACTGTTAAATAGTAAGAACTAATTCTGAAAGCTGGAAACTCTTATGAACAGCCCATTACTGTAATTGGCTTTGTGCAACAAATGGAGTATGTTCCTCAGGGCTTTGTAGGGAAATGAAATAAATTGAATATAAACTAGATTACCATTCCTTAAAGTACTTTTAAGTACTTTGTATAGTTTAGTACTTCAGAGATATTTGCCAACATTATAGCCTCCCTCATGTCTCATTCATTTGTGTTTTTCTTATTAAAATCTAGTAAACAGATCATTGAAGAACATCAGAGAGTCCAAACTTAAGTATTCACCTTATTACAGATTTCATGTACTAGATACAACATTACGTTTGCTTCTCTAGCAGAATGAATGAAAACCATTTATTTGCATTAATATAACTTTTAGAATGACTCTTCAATCTTTCAGCCTTAAGGCAACTAATCCATTTTCAACATAAATATGTTTAATGCATATTTTCAATATGTATTATCCCTTCCTTTTCAATATTTTATGTATGTTGTTTGATGATATTCATGTCATTATTATCCATCAGACATTCAAATGTCTGATGATATATATATGATAACTCCTCGTATATATACATATATATAATCCGATGATATATATATATATATATGATAACTCCATATATATATATATTTATATATATATTCCTCATTATCATTTAAAATGCAGGAAGAATGTTATGCTTTTCATAGTTGGTGAGCATAGCTTAGAAAGAAGTCAAACCTTATGTGGACATAAATAAAATCAACCTGGTTATAAACAAAAAGAAAGCTTTTTAGGCTTGTAATTGGCCTTGAAAATGTGCTTTGAGGTTTTGCAAGGTGGTGACTATTTTTATAGGTTAAACAACACCAGGAGTTCTTAATTACATGTCTTATATGTCCAGAATCGTGATGGTTGAGCTAAGGTGTCTTCTAAGGAAGGGACTGGACAAAGTGTCTGGAAGTAAGGGGAGATGGTTTCACAAACTGTTAGCAAAGGTAGTGAACCTCATTCCAGACCTTGCAGGTTGGTCAAGTTCAGAAAGGTCAGAATGTACTTAGGTGGGTAGTGCAGACAGCCCAGTTAGGCTGTGGGTGTACCTAAAATCTAGTGAAGTGCTACTGGATTACATTTTAAGTACTCCACACCAATGCAGTTCCACTTTGATTTTCTTCCATGACATTTCATTTGGGGTGGTCTTCCAATTATCTCTTAGAATAGGAAAAATAATGTTTATTCCACTTCACTTTTCTCTCCATGATTTCTCATACTCTCCAACTTGAAACTCAATTCCACAGAGGGCTTATGTCAGTATACTTAAGTTCTAATATAATCTGAGTGGAGTCAGTAGTTTTGTGATACTTTAGTTACTTTGCTGGAAGAAACCTTCAGAACACCAAACCCAGTTCTATTATATCATGCATATTTACCTTATATCTATACCTTGTTATTTATAACAATAAAATAATCCATCAAAAATAAGGCAGTGGGGGCAGAGGATATAAACTCCCTGTGGGGATGGAATAAAGAAAATACAGCATATTTCTGTAATTATTTGTATTAGTACAAGTTGAGTGAGTTCCTTGCTGTGTCTATAACTGTCTCCTGAGTTAAAGTTGACACTGGTGACCATAGAAATTTATCTTAGCACTTGCTTCCTTGGTTCCTCAATGGCTACCACAATATAGGCATGCTCCCAGACATGTGTACCTTTGCATCACACTCCCCCCCATGACCAGGAAAATATATAATTAGAATTATGCTGCATGCCTATTACTTTAATTTAGTCTTCTCTCTTAATGAGGATCAATTTTCATATCAATATACGAAGATCATTTTCATTTTTTACACTAATGTATGGCATCACATCCCAGTAGAATTGCTAACTTTAGTTTATAAAGATATTCCTTTTTAATAAATATTGAGATAATTTTTAGTTTCTCAAAATTAAAAACAGCCCCACAACAGATATCTTAGTAGATATATATTTATGTATAGATCAAAATTAATATTCTATAATATATTGTTAGAAGTATATCTATGAATTTTACCAAATTATGGTCTGTGAGATTCTATTGTAGGAGAGATTTTTTTTAAAAACTGCTTTCTAGGCCTGATCTATAAAATGTCTTCATTTTCAAAAAAATCCTAGTGGTTCATATTAGAGTTTGATAGGCAATAACATTACAGAATTATATAAATATTTCGAACTGATAGCTATTCCCAGACTTAATATTATTATTTTTTTAGTTTTTCAGTCAAATATGGTTTTATTTAGATTTTCATTTACTTAATTGATATAAGTTGATAATATTTTATTATATTTATTAACTATTTTGATGTCTGAATTAAATATTTGCACAATTTTCTCTTTTTACTCTTTGTTAATTTTTTCTTTATAATATCCACATTCCAGATTGACTTTAAGGTGTGTATATTTTCTCCAACTAGTTGCTTAATTTTATTCATTTTTGTCACACTATTTCATCCTGAAAACATTTTAAATGTCGGCACAATTATTTTATAGTCTTCCTTTCCCAGGCTTCTTGGTTTTATTTCTTAATTCAGATGGCTTCCTGTACCTTAGTAATTACATATTTTTACACAAGTACTTTTAATATTTCTGATAGTTTTTTAATTTATGAATTATCTCAGTTTACTTTTTAAGTGCTTATCCAATTGTCTCCATAAATTAATGAAAAATATATCCATAGCAGCATGAAAATATAAAACTCATTGGTAATGTAAGCAATGCACTCAGTTAAATCCAAAGTACTCTGCTATAATAATAGTGGTATGAAAACAATTATGTCTGTATTCTCAAAAAACACATCAAATGGCTAAAAAATGTGAAAAGAATGTTGAACATACTTAGCAACCAGAAAATGCAAAACAAAACTACACTGAAGTTTTATCACACTCTAGTTAGAATGATAGTCATGACAAATATAAATAATAAATGCTGCTGAGGATATGGGAGAAAAGAAACACAGTGCATATGTTGGTGGCACTGAAAATAAGTAAAACCACTATTGGAGGGTCACTAGAGAGCTTCTTGAAAACTAGGAATGGTGCCACCATATTACCTGACTACATGACTCCTTGGTATCTTTCAAAAGAATTAAAATCAGAATGGTATAATGATACATGCATACCCTTGTTTATAGGCATGCAGTTGACAATAGCCAAGTTATAGAACCACCTATGTGTCTGTCAACAGATGGATGGATAAAGGCAGTGTGATAGACACACACTGTGGAGTTCTACTCAGCCATACAGAAGAACAAAATTACATCCTTTGCAGGAAAATGGTGGAATTAGAGAACATCATGCTAAGTGAGATAAGAGACTGAGAAAATCAAGGTCCACAAATTTCCTCTCATACGTGGAAGCTGGAGAAAAGAAAGCAAAGAAAAAGGATCTCATGATAATGAGGAGAAAGAATAGTAGAGTAGAGGAAGGAGGTTAAGGAAGGGAGAAGGAGAAGAAAAGGGGGGGGTGTATGGGGAAGGAAACAGACCAAATAATGTTATGTGCATATTCACATGTATCTTTACAAACCTCACTATCATGTATAGTTAGAGTGCACTAATTTACAATAAAGAATAAATTATATTGTCTTAAGTTCTCACTATAAACATTTGAGGTCTTTTACTCTTTTGAACAGTGACTTGTGACATAAGCTAGTAATGTGAAGGTATTTTTTAAATTTTATTTTCCTTTTCTTTTGGGATAAGTTATTGAAACTTCAGATATTAGCTTTCCAGAACTCTCTACACCCTCTTTTATGCCTCAGAGAAACTCTGACTCCTGAATCTATTACTTCTCTAGTATTTCATTCAATCCAACTTTCTTTTAGCCCATAGCTATTTACTTTCTGTTAGGTTTCCTATGTGGTACCTTATATGAAAAGCTATAAAGAATTCAAGAGCATTAGTTTATGGAGTTACCCACCTTCATTCTTTTATTAACTTCTCTGGCCATCTTTTACCAGAGTGGCATAATTTTGTTTTATAAAACACACTTGAATTTGAGCCTAGTCCATCATACACTAAATTCACCATTCTGTGTATTCTCTGGAATTCAGAAATTATAGAAGCATACAAGACAGACAGAATTTGAGGGGAAAAAACAAAAGCAACAATACAACACAAACTATTAAAAGGATCTAGACATAGCCGGGCGTGGTGGCGCACGCTTGTAATCCCAGCATTCGGGAGGCTGAGACTGGAGGATCGCGGTTCGAGGACAGCCTCAGCTACTTAGTGAGGCCCTCTGCAACTCAGTGAGACCCGGTTTCAAAATAAAGAATAAAAAAAATAGGGCAGGGGGTGTAGCTCAGAGGTCAAATGCCCCTGGTTTCCATCCCCAGACCCATAAAAACGTATATAAATAAAGGATCTAGATAAGGAAAATATTTCTCCTGCATTGTGTATGCTCTTGTGTGTATAGTATGTTGAGTAGTGTTTTTCTGGGGAGAAGAGAGTGCTAGATTAAAGAGAACAAAACACATAACAAGAAAAAGACCCTTGAGATGAAATTCTATGCATTCTTTCTCTTAGCTTGCTAAGAATCTAAGCTGGAAAATATCTTGAAAACTCTTTTCCTAATTTCAATTAAAATATCCATACAAATCTCCTGAGCGTAAAAAAATATTTTAGTGGCTAATAATTACTGATGTTATACCTCAGTGAGGATTTAACACGGTGATGCATGGTGATATGTTCGCATGAACCACTTTATGTCCACTTTATGGGTGTGCTAATGAGCTTTCCATCACTGTGACAAAATACTTGAGAAAGTCAGCTTAGAGAAAGAAAGACTGATTCTGGCACATGCTTTCAGAGGTTTGGGTTCATTGTAACTTGGCCCATCAATTAGAGCCTTTGGTAAAGCAAAATACCTGGGCAGATAGCATGGTGAAGAGCTATTCACCATATGGCAACCAGAAATCAGGGAGGGTGAGGAAAAACAAGCTGGGGACAACATATGCCCTTCAAAAGTATACCCCTTTTAGGTGTGGTGGCACATGCCTTTGATCCCAGTATTTAGGAAGCTGAGAGAGAAGGATCGAATAGGACAGCCTCATCAACCTAGGGAGACCTGTTTCAAAACAAAAACAAACAAACAAAAACATTTTAAAGGGAGGCTGGGATGTCTCTCAGAGGTAGAACGCCTCTGGGTTTAATCTTCAACACCATACATTCAGACAGCCTAGCCCTGTGAACTACTTCCTCCAACTCTGCTCTGCTTGCTAGTTTTCACTCCCTCCCAACAGCACCACCAGCTGGAGTTCAAACCATGAAAACATGAGTGGCTGGGAAATAGTCCAAATCCACGCTCTCTGATATAATACAGTAAGTGGAAATTGCCCAGAGATAAGACTCAAATTGTATTTATTATAGAATTAAGTCATGAATTTCAATCTACAGTGATCTTATTTGTCCAGATATATCTCTTTATTAACATGCACACATTTCATTAAGTAAAGGATCAAAGGCCATAGAACACTGGCTATACAGTTCCACTATTCAAAGGTACCTAGACCTTAAATTAGGAGGAAGAGCAGCAAGCTAGCTCCCTGAGATTGCTTATGAAGGTTCTTCCTGTAGAGAGAATATTTCTTTTAGGATTGCTACCTTTTTCTCAGAAGTATTGCTTTCCACACATTGGTATTATTATACAATGGTTCTGCCGACTCTCTTTCTGACTATACACCTTAAAATGAGCCAGTTGACAACCCATATATATATGTTGACACTGATAACTTGGGGTCATAGTGTACTATGGCCACAGCAATGACTTAATTCAGATATCCATATTCTATACTTTCAGACTGATAGTGATTAGCTGTTAAAATATACTTAGATTCAAAATATATCATTTTCAAATGCTAGCTTTCTCCTTCATCAGATCTTTCTCTTTAGGCAAAATGCACTAACAATAAGGTAATTGATATGATCAAGATCTCTTTATCTGTAAAATGAAGATAATATTTATCTAGTAGATTAGGAAATGAATTTATCTTCATTGGTTTTCAGGTAGTGACTGTTAATAAATAATATTTTATTTCCTGAACTAATTCTAAGTTAAAGAAGGAAAAATGGTGAGTTTTACTAACTCCTATTTCTACTAAATCTTAATTCAATAATTTAAAACAGGTCTATAATTACTGATACATTAGTATATGATGACAGACTAAGGAAATCAAAATTTTGCCAGATTCACAGACATAGTTCAATTCATATGTCACTGAATTACATATTCCATGTAATTGTTATAATTTATAAACATTATGTTTCATATTTTTCAACAGAATTATAGCTTTTATACTCCTAAATTCACCATCTTAAATAATACAATTCTGTGATATTTAGTTGCATAACAAAAAGTTATGCAATCATCACAACTATCTAACTCCATAACATTCTGTCACCCAGAAATAACCTCTATTACCATTAGCAATGGCTCCCACCCCCTGGCAACCACCAATCTACTTCTATGTTCAGAATATGTCTATTCTGAATAGATCATATAAATATAATAATATATATGGTTCTAGATTCTAGGTTCTAGGTTCTAGATTCTCTCAGCATATTTTCTAAATTAATCTGTCATAGCACATTTCAGCCCATAATTTCTTTTATGGATGAAACATTCTATTATAAAGATACTGCATTTGGGCCGGGCGTGGTGGCGCACGCTTGTAATCCCCGCGCTTGGGAGGCAGAGACAGGAGGATCGCGCAGGTTCGAAGCCAGCCGCGCTGTCTTAGGAGACCCTGTTTCCAAAAATAAAATAGGTCTGGGAGTGTAGCCCGGAGATAGACGGGCTTCCAGGAACCCCAGTACCACCAAAAAAAAAAAAAAAAAAAAAAAAGATAACTGCATTTGTCTGCTCATTATTCAGTTGGTAGATATTTGTGTTCGGGCTATTCTGGCTAATACTGTTACTAATCATATACAAGTTTGGTGAAAATATATATTTTCAGTTATCGTTAATATGTATTTAGAATTGGAATTTTTGACTCACAGAGTAACTCTATATGTAGTTTCTGGAGAAACTTATAGCTTCCATTTTAGATTTCCACAGGATTTTAGATTTCCACTATCAAGTGTAAGGGTTTCAATTTCTCCACATTCTCCCCAATACTTAGTCTTCCTTTAAAGAAAACTATATGACCATTATAATGGATGTGAAATTTGTTTCATTGTAGTTTAGAGTCACATTTTCCTAATGATTAATGTTCTTTTGAAAATTTTATTACACTATTTGCCCATTTCTTAAATGGATTGTCTATTTTTATCCATTTGAAGATAGTTTTTTTTATGTGGTATGAGGTAAATATCTCTATTTTTCTGTATGTAAATCTCTGGTTGTCTCAGTACCATTTGTTTAAAATTTTTTCACATCAAATGGTCTTGACCCTTAGTAACAATCAATTAGCATAGTAGTATGGGCTTATTTCTGGGTTTTTTTTTTTTTGTTGTTGTTGTTGTTTGTTTGTTGGTTTTTTTTTTTTTTTTTTTTTTTTTGGTGGCACTGGGGATAGAACCGTTCTACCTCTGGGCCACTTCCAGACCTATTTTTATATTTTTTTATTTGGAAACAGGGTCTCAAGTCAGCAAGGCTGGCTTCAAACCTGTGTGAACCTCCTGCCTCCACCTCCCAAGCGCAGGGATTACAACCTGCGCCACCACGCCCGGCCTTATTTCTGTATTCTTTCTTTTATATTCCATTTATTTATTATTTTTATTGCATGACTATACGTGCTTGATCACTCTAGCTTTGTAACATGTTTTGAATTTGAGAAGTGTGAGTTTTGTTGTTGTTTTGAGATTCTTTAGGCTATTCAGTTTCATGCACTAGGAATTTTAAGATGCAATTGTCAATCTTTTTAAAAAGAAATATTTAAAATTTTTATTGGGATTGTATTGAACTGTGGAACAATTCTGATATAATTTTTATCTTAATAGTACATCTTCAACATATGAGCAAGAGTTTTTTATGTATTTGAGTTTTCTTTTTTCTTTTTTCGCTTTTTTTTGTGTGTGTGATACTGGGGTTCCTAGAAACCCTTCTACCTCCACGCTACAATCCCAGACCTATTTTTATATTTTTATTTGGAAACAGGGTCTCTTAAGCCAGCGTGGCTGGCTTCGAACCTGCGCGATCCTCCTGTCTCCACCTCCCAAACGCGGGGATTACAAGCGTGCGCCACCACACCAGGCTGAGTTTTTTTTTTTTCTTTTAAAGTGATATTTTTGTAGTTTTAATTCACAACACTTAAAATTTCTTATTTAAATTTATTCTAAAAAATTCAGAAAAAAATTAATTTAAATCATCCTAAAAATACTTAAAATATCTAACCGAGGAGGTGAAATACTTCTATAGTAAAAATTATAGAATATTGAGGAAATAAATTAAAGAAGGTTTTAGAAGATGGAAAGAGCTCCCATGTTCTTGATTAGAAAGAATAAACATCGCCATAGTGATCACAGAATTTAAAGTTTTCTGCAGATTCAGTGGAACCCATATCAAAAGACCAGTGACATTTTTTCAGAACAAGAAAAGAATTCTTTAATTCATATAAAAGAAGAGACCTAAGATAGCCAAAACAATTTTTAACAATAAGAATAATGTGGATAATGTTTGTGGTATCACAATAACTGGTTGCAAATTACACTACAGAACTCTAGTAACAAAGACAGCTATGATGTATTCTTTTATGTGTTGGCGAATGGGGGGGGGCAGGAACAGGGATTGAACCCAGAGGCATTCTCCCTGCAAACTATATCCCAAGATCTTTTAAAAAATATATATTTTTTGTTTTGAGACAGGGTCCCACTAGGTTTCTGAGAGTCTCACAACATTTCTGAGTCTGTCTTTGGAACTCTAAATGACTATGACTCAGTCTCCCAAGTGCTGCGATTGCAGGTGTGCACACCATGCCCTGCTAGCTATGATGTATTCTTAACAAAGGCTTCAGCACAAAGCACATGAAGCTCTATAACTGTGATGACTTTCAAGAATTGGCCTGAAGCCAGGCGTGGTGGCACACACTTGTAGTCCCAGCATTCGGGAGGCTGAGACCGGAGGATCGTGGTTTGCAGACAGCCTTTGCTACTTACTGAGGCCTCTGCAACTCAGTGAGACCCTGTTTCAAAATAAACAATAAAAAATAGGGCAGGGGGTGTAGCTTGGATGTCGAATACCCCTGGGTTCCATCCCCAGACCCGCAAATAAATAAATAAATAAATTAATTAATTAATTAAAATTGCCCTGAGTTAGGGATGTGGGCTAGGACTTTACAGTCTTGCAAGGAGTACTTTTAAATGTAGGCCTCCCATGAACTTGGGCAAGACTGTTGTCTTTACCTGAAATAATTCCTTAAAATGTTTGTATTGACATATGCAGCACTCTCAGTACCTGGGGAACGCATCTTTCATATTTAGAAGGTAACTGGGTAGAATATATTATAGAATCCTCCTTATCTTTTATGTGTACAAGAGATGTGTCAAATGTTTAGGGGGATAGAGAATAATTACATACTATTTAAATAAAAAGTAAAAGTTGAGTTTTAGGTTTCATTCTTAGAACTCACGTTGCAAAGCCATCTCTTTTCTCCTATTCTACTCTCCATTCCATTACCCTCATTACAATTCTTTCCTACTTCCTCTTTCTGCCCCAACTCTACTCTGGGCATCACACATAACCGGGAGTTCACATGCAGTTCATGGCCGGTGCTTTCCCCCAATTTTTTGCTGATGGATGCCTTATGGCACTCAGACACAGCACAGATTCCCTTCTGCTCACTATGCAGTTTAGCGGCATAGTCCCTGGCATTCTTCTCTGCCACTGCAGTAAATAAACAACAGCCCCCTTTCTTAGTAACTTATCTGTGTGCAGCAGCCATCATCTTGACATGCAGTCCTCAGTCATGCTGTTTTGTGTTTTGTCATATTTTGAGATTAAGGCGTAGTCTTGTTTTTCCAACAGTATGTTGTAAACTTTTCTTCTAAGACAGAGGCATGAGTTCATGGGACAGCGTACAGAAACAATATGAGGAATTTTCATGGTGCTATAGTTAGGTGACAAACATCCATTGTTCTGAGACATAACCAGCACAACTTCACTCCTGACTTCTGGATAAATTCATTATCATAGATGATATTAGTTATTTCTGCTCTCACCTCTCATCCCATTCCAGACTTCTGAATCAATGGCTACCGCTGCTGTTTAATGCAATGTTCCCTAAGATCACTTTTGATTCTAAAAATAATTTGGCTGTGTGACACCAACACAATTTCTAGCTTTACTAAGTAGTATTACTCGTGGTTTAAAAAATAATTATGTTTGAAATTCTGGCAAAAATTATTCATGCTGGTACTAATATTTTAGTATATATCTAAATCAGTGATTTATTTTGATTGATGATGGATCCTGTTTTTAGTCACTTGAGATGTTTTTCTTTTAGCACTGGGGCATTTTCTTAAACTCTTAATTGTCATAAACTCACTGTGCCTTAACCTCCATATTAGAATTAAAAATCATCCTAACATGCTTTATGGTACACAAAAAATATAATAGCAATCTTAAGTATAGGTTTTTTCTTTCCTTCCTCTTTTCTTCTCTCCCTTCCTTCTTTCTTAACTTGGCATCATAAAGC
Organism: Muscardinus avellanarius; assembly: GCF_963383645.1. Lineage (NCBI taxonomy): Eukaryota > Metazoa > Chordata > Mammalia > Rodentia > Gliridae > Muscardinus > Muscardinus avellanarius. The sequence goes on along the minus strand of NC_137789.1, from coordinate 98,928,014 downwards.
ATAAGACAACTTTTTGTATTATATTTTTGCATTGACATCAATACAAAGAAAAGTGTACTGTATGTGCTATATTATTACAGAGTATATAGCCCATTTTCACATGTTGTGAAGTTAGTCTAAATGTTGTATTTGATTATTTCGTGTGCAATCTGGAGTTGCCAGCTCACTACCTAGATAGTATTTGGCATTTTCTCTTTTTTGTTTTTTTCCATATTTTTATTTTTGTTTCAATTTAAATTTTAAATATTTTAGTAGCTTTTCACAAATTTATATCCAATTTTCTCTATAAAGAATGCTGTTTGCATTGAATAAGAGATATATGAATAACTTTGTACTGAAAAATAAAAATAGTATATACATATATAAAAGCATAATTATATATTTTACTTCAATTTTCTACCCAGAGAAAATGAATATTAAATTTGGATTCTATTCTTTAGACTGGTTTACTCTATGTCTGCATGCATATATTTGCACAATCACACATTTTATCTATTATGCTGTATATGCATTCTTAGAATATGTTTTCCTTCTGTAGATATGTATTTTAGAGTTATTTTGACAGAAGTATGTATTAATACCTTAGTTTTAAATGCTTGTGAAACTGTTACTTGATATAAATTTTAAACTATAAAAAGTTTGTTTATGCTGGGCATGGTGGTGCTCACTTGTAATCCCAGAATTTGGGAGACCGAGACAGGAGGATCATGGTTCAAGGAAAGCCTCAGCTACTTAGGCCCTATGCAACTCAATAAGACCCTATTTCAAGGCAAAAAATAAAAAAAAATAGGGCTAGGGGTGTTGCTCGAAGGTAGAATACTCCTGGGTTCAATTTCCAGTACTGCAAAAAAAAATTATGATGTTCCTGCTTATTCATTATTACAAAAATAAAAGTTAAGCATCTATGCTCATGAATATCTAGGCACCTTAAAATACATTTCTAGAAATAGGATCACTTAATAGAAGTCTTATAATTCAGTATCTAAATTTTTTCATTTGATGCATTCTACCAAACTGCCTTCTAAAATCATCTATGAACAATCGATGTATCTACTAACAGCAAATTATACCCTCATTGACAATGGACATTGTCAATTCTTTAACATTTACCTGTGTGCTTGATAATTAACATTATTTTAACTTTTATTTGCATTTCTATAATTATTGGTGAGACTGACCATCTTTATATATATATATATTTTTCAGTGCAGAGGATCAAAGTCAGGGCTTTGCACATGTGAGATAAGTGCTCCTCTCTAGCCATGCTTTGGAGTCATTAAGTTTCCTTTTAATGTTTTCATCTTTTATGATGTGAATTGTCAGTGAGTATATAAATTCCAGTTGTGGAGCACCTCATTGTAGGCTGGCTGCGAACCTGCAATCCTCCTATCTCATGCTCTCATGCCACCATGCAAGGCTCTGCTCTTCTTTATATTAATTTTTTTCTTAAATTTATATTAATAAAAGTCATCTTTTGCTATACTGTTATGTGAATTGTGGCAAATTCCCTTAAGTACTAGTACAATTAGAATACAATACAGAGTATACTCCTGAAATAGCTCTCCTTCCTATATATTTTTGATACTTGGGATTGAACCTAGGGGCTTCTACCTCTGAGCTTACTCTTCTAGCACTTTTTTGTATTTTATTTTGAAACAGGTTTTCACTAAGTTCCTGCTCACTGGTTTTGAACCTGCGATCTTCCTCTTCCAAGTACTGTGTGTGACACTCTTCCTCGCTGTTCTTCCGCTTCCTCTTTATAGTTAGCTCTTTTCCTTTCCCCAAGCTCTGGCACTGAGAAGCCATGGTACTGGCTTCTTCTTACCAGAGTGTTGTCTTTTCTAAAATGCCATTTAGGTCTCATCACACAGTATCCAACAATTGCATTTTCAGTTAGCTTAATTAGTTGAAATCCATTTGAGATTTTTATGTGTCAGTGGATTATTTCTTTTCATTCTAAATAATGTTCTATTGTATGGATATATCACAGATTTTCTATCTTTCAGTAAGATATTTAGTCTGTTTCCAGTTCTTGGTGGTTATGGAATTATATGGTAAATATACATTTAACTTTGTAAGAACCTTTTCCTTCTTCTCCTCCTCCCTCTCTTCCTCTTCCTCCTCTTCCTCCACCTCTTCCTCTTTCTCTCTCTTTCTCTCCCTCCATGGTACTAGAGATCAAACCCAGGAAACCACACAGTGCTTGGCTCTACCCCTCTACCACTGAGCCACACAAACAGCCGGCCACTCTGCTCTCTACACTGGCTGTCCAGATTTAATTTCCACCAACAGCAAGTGAAAGCTCTAGCCGTCCTGCATTATACCTAAGAGCTGGCGTTGCCTGTTTTTGTAGTGATAATTATTATATAATACATAATATAATGATTATTGCCATTACTGGTGCTACTTTTGTGGATATAACCATTCTCATGTGTGTACAATGTCATATTATTGTGGATCATATTTGCATTTACCTAACAATTGAAGTTTCCTATGTTTTGTGCCACCTGTGTATATTTTTTTAAAGTATTTGTCCAGATATTTTGCTCATGTTTTACTTTGCTGATTTGTTTTCTCATAACTGATTTTGAGAATTCTTTAAATATTCTGTTTATGAGTCCTGTGTAAGATATGTAATTTTTCTCACATTTTCCCCTAGACTACAATTGGTCTTTTTATCCACTTTCTAAAGTCTTTTTTTTTTTTTTTTTTTTTTTTTTTGCGGGTCTGGGGATGGAACCCAGAGGCATTTGACCTCTGAGCTACATTCCCTGCCCTATTTTTTAGTCTTTATTTTGAAACAGGGTCTCACTGAGTTGCGGAGGGCCTCACTAAGTAGCTTAGGCTGTCCGTCAACTGCCATTCTCCGGTCTCAGCCTCCCAAATGCTGGGATTACAAGCATGCGCCACTACGCCTGGCTTTGCTTTCTAATGTCTTTCACAGAGTAAACTATTTTGTTTTATATCAGTCATTTTCTGATTTGGTTTTTGCTTTTGGTGTCAACACTACTTTTTTGAGCAGGTAATATAACAGCACTTATATGTCCACATCCTAATCCCTGGTACCTGTAAATATATATTACTTTATAGGGAAAAGTAAACTTAGAAGATATTATTAAGGATAGGGTCCAGAGAGGGGTGATAATCCTAGAATATCAGAGTGTACCAAATCTCATTATGAAGGTTCTTAAAATTCAAATTCTGTTTCTTGGTTGTGATGCTCAGAAGCAATAGAAACTATAGGAGGATGGTAAGTGTGTTAGATCACTATTTTGTTGCTGCAACCAAAATTCATGAGAGGAAAAACTTAGACGAGGAAATGTGTGTTTAGCTCATGGTTTCTGGGGTACAGTTCATGGCTGACCAGCTCCAAGAAAGAAGCTCCATGGCAGCAGGGCAGGAAGGAAGAAAGTTGCTCAGCTGTGACAGCAAGGAAAGAGAAATAAAAAGAGACCAGGGACATTTATATCCCCCAAGGCCACACCCCAGCAATCTACAACAAATTCTGGTGAGGATTGGGGAAAGAGGAACTCTTACACTGTTAGTGGGAGTGCAAACTAGTTCAGCCGTTATGGAGATCAGTGTGGAGATTCCTTAGAAAACTGGGAATGGATCCACCATGTGATCAGGCTATACCACTCCTGAGTATCTTTTTGGTTGAAACCAGAAAACTACATTAACATATGCATACCCATGTTCATAAAAGCACAATTCATAATAGTCAAAATATGGAACCAACCTAGGTCTCCTTCAGCAGGTGAATTGATTGCAAAATAATGGGAAATACACACAATGCAATTATAATCAGCTATAAAGAAGAACAAAATCATGTCATTCGCAAGAAGATGGAAAGACCTGGAGAACATTATGTTAAGTGAGATCAGCCAAGCACAAAAAGAGACAACACACATGTTTTCTCTAATATGCCTAAATGAGGGACTATTAGGAATAACAGAGGGACTTCAGATAATGGAAGAGAAACCTCAGCAAAGTTGAAAGGGAAGGGTAGGAGACAAAAAAGGGTGAGATTGATTAATGGAGGAAATACATCCGAATTTGTGTAAAAGTATAAAGGTAGCATGGTTAACCTGGATACTCATTTTTGGGAGAGGGGAAAAAGGAAGTGGGGGTGGGGAGAGGCCATCAAGCACAATCTGAATGTATGCCATTTTCAATATTATTCACATAAAAATAAATAAATAAATAAATAAATAAAAATAAATACATATTTTGGTGCATTGTAATTATACATCTTAGTGAGGTATGAGTTTTTTTAGATCCTTTCTTTTTTATTAATTGGTGCATTGTAATCATACATTTCAATGGGGTACAAGATGGTAAAGGCATACAGGTACACATCACTCATTTAGCCCTTCCCCAATTCCCATCCCATTCCCACCCCCTCACTCCTCCTCATGTTTGGCTGAGTGATTGACTTTGATATGTTTGTTAATGTACATCATGAACATTAAGGAATTTCTCTCTTTCCCTCAGTTAGGTCACCTTATTTGCACAACTATGGTTTCTCCTTCTTTGCCTAGAGTTTTTCCTATGACCCTTTTTATCCTGAGCATCCACACATTGGGAAGAGCACCCTATATTTTACTTTTTGTGACTGCCTAATCTCATTTAGCATAATGTGAGATTAGTTGTATTCATCTACCTGCAAATTATGTATTTTGGTTCTTCTTTATTGCTGAGTAAAATTCTATTGTGTACATAGCCCATAGTTTTGTAATCCGTTTATCTGTTTTGACTCTTTAGTATCGGCTGTTGCAGTGTCACCAGGTGATGTGAGATCTCTGAAGTGATCATTGTCACTGCTGTGTACGCAAATGATAGCCTAAAGTTTCCTCAGTAACTTGAGAAAGGCAGAGGCAGAAAGAGTGATTGGAAGGCACAGGTGGCATGGTAAAGAGAAACTCAAATTTTAAAAGAATTATTTTAAAGTTTCAGTTTAGATATATTTTCAGAGCATTTCTAGAATCAAGTTATTATGCATTGTTAGGAAGGTGCAATTTATGAGAGAGAGAGAGAGAGAGAGAGAGAGAGAGAGAGAGAGAGAGAGAGACGATAGTGTTTATTCTTTCAAATATCTTATATCCATCATAAAATTTCAGTATTCTTCAACATCAAAAATACATCAGAACAAATTCAGTTTCTAGAGAAAGGCATAACTTTAAATTTTCTAATAGCACTTAAGATTTTGCCTTTTTAATGTTTTTTCTCTCTAAATGTCTCAGTGCCAACATGTCACTTTTTCACTATTTATTCTATTTCCTGCCCCAGAATTGGGAGGAGAGATAGTAAAAACAGTTATAGTGAAGGATTTTGACTATTGTCAAATAGTTTCATATGTCATATAGCGATAGAAAAAGGGGAATTTCCATTTCATAAGCATTTATATACAGAACTAACATCCCAAAGGAAAAGATCTCCTTAAATTTTTACAAAATTATAAATTGCCTAGTTACAAATATACTCAGAAATATATAAAGTTTTGAGAAGGCAGAAGCAAACTACTTTTAAAGAGATAATTAAAAGAAGAAATAAAAAACAAAGTGAAACTTTGTTCTGTAGAGGACAAATGAATATTTTAAACTAGACAAGATTTTTCCAGGAGGGGATTTATCAAGAACTAAAGATTGGGTTGCTGAAAATGCCCCTGGAAAATTGACATTCCCTTCCCTACCTTCCAGGGAACACTGAAAGATAAGTTGGGGGCCCCTGGGAACCAGTTTCTCATGAGGGGTACTCAGTCACCAGGACAGTCAGTAGTAACATGGCCAGGTGGCAAAACTGACAGAATTTCCAGTTTGCAGGAGTAGCTGCCACAGCTCTACATATTCCTAAGGATAGCTGGGGACCTGGAAACTGTATCCTTTCCCCAACTTATTTTGCTTTTCTATGCAATTGACCCAATATGTTTCTTATCTTCTTACCATTTTTTTAAAAATCACATTTAGACTTTGATACTTTTTAAATAATATCATCAGTCCATCTTAATAACCACAATAAATATTGCAATCACAATCAATATTCCTATTGCATTTATTTGGAAGTCTAATATATAAGCCTATTTGGGGAATATATATATATATATATATATATATATATATATATATATATATATACTTTATTGTGGAAAAAATAAATTAAGGAGGTTACTGGTTTAAAATGACATTTAGCTAGCTGAAAATAGATGTTTTACTTCAAGATTTATGAAGTATCAAAAAAAGATAAAAATAAAATTGCTCCCCAAAATGAAACCCAAATGTTTGCCTAAATCTGGGAAGAATATTGACTCTACAAGCTATGAAACTGAGATTGCAATCAATGCTTTCCATGAGCCTTATGCAGCAAAAAATCTTGCTAGAATAAAATATCACAAAGTGATTTTATCCCTCCTTTCTGCTTTCACAAGTTGTTTCAATCCCCAGAAATTGAGGGTTTGTGCCAGCTAGAAAATGGAGCCACCATCCTTTCTTGCATGAGCAAGTGATTTAGAAGCTGCTAAAATCTACTATATACTTTTGTCTTCAATTGAACAGTTTGATATGAAACAGTGAATTCACTGTTCGTGGCATTAACTGAGATATGGAGTGTTAGAGGAGGGAAAATTGGAGGGAGAGGAGGAGAGAATGACAGAATGAAATCAGTTTGAGAGTATTGATTTTTGAGATGCTTATGTGAAATCCAAAGGTGATGTACAGTAAGATTTATACACATATTTCTGGATTTCAGAAAAGAACAAATATGAACTTTTCAATTTCTGTAACATATTTATGTCAATCCACTACATTCTCAGTTCTGTCCATCATTCTACAAAGTTCCTTATAACAAGGTTGATTTTCCATTTTCCATTAATTTATTCTGTGTGCATGTAGTATGCATATGCATATACACATGTGTATATAGGTAGACATGGATGCCAATATGAATGTCTATGTGCATGAATGTGTGTGAATGTGTGTGGGCGTGCACACACACACACACACACACACACACACAGATTCTTCTGTATGTGTGAATTCCATATCTATGAATTCAAGCAACTGTAGACTGAAAATATTTGAAAAAAGAATATTGCATCTGTACTGAACATATATAGACATTTTTACTTCCTTTCCTAAACAATACAATATGACAACTATTTACATAGCACTTGCATCATATTAAGAGATATAAATAATCTCAAGATGATGCAAAATATATAAGAGAACATAAGTAGGTTATATGAAAACTCTATTTGATTTTATGTAAGGAACTTTAGCATCCACAGATTTGGTTATCTGCAGGGCATCCATCCTGGAACCAATCCCTGACAGATAGCAAGTAATGCCTGTATATCATCACTTCTTCTCAATCTTTATAATAGCTGATCTTCTTGCCACTTAAATTCAAAATTTACTGACTTTCATACCATACTTTCTTCACATATTCTTTTTGCCATGGCAATTCATTCATCCTCATATTCAACCTCATAGTTTTGCCTATCTCTCTCTTTCTTTTTTTTTTTTTTTTTTTTTTGGCTGGTCTGGGGATGGAACCAAGGGGGCATTTGACATCCGAGCTACACCCCCTGCCCTATTTTTTATTCTTTATTTTGAAACTGGGTCTCACTAAGTTGTGGAGGCCCTCATTAAGTAGCTGAGGCTGTCCTTAAACTGTGATCCTCTGGTCTCCGCCTCCCGAATGTTGGGATTACAAGTGTGCGCCACCAAGCCCGGCTACCTATCTCTTATAATATGATAACCCCAAGGCTTTATCTCAAGCCTTTCTTAAAATTAATAGATATTTTCTCTGTATGAATGACACTTTTCTTAAATGTTCATATTCTATTTGAAACAAAACTCTTTGGCTTTATCCCATTTGAGGACCTGATATAAATTTGTTTAAATACACAGTGAGTCTCTGTTTTTGTCTTTCAAGCCCAGGTAAAAAGCTACAAGAACAATGTTCTATCATTTCAATCCTATTAGATTGTATTTCTGGCAATATGGCAGATGTGAAATCTTGAAATGTTTTCTTTACAAATGTGTTTAAAAAACTGTATAAAGTATAAACATTTTATGTTTAATGTATAAATGTATAAACATTTTAAATACATAGTTGAAATTTTTAATAAAGTGGAAAACCCCAGTGGTCAAAACCAAAGAAGACACAGAATGCCGGAATACTACAGAAAGGGGTGATGGTATTGGCAGTGTGGGGCTGGGAATATGTTTGCCTATTTCCATAAAGATGTATGATTCTCACAGCCTCCTATGGATAGTGTAGAAGCCTCACTAGCAGAGAGAACTGAATTTAACTGAAATATGACTAAGAAGTTGTGAAGAATGTATATTGGAAAAAATGTCATGATGGCTGGAGAATTTGGGTGGGTGATATGAAATGGAGAGTGGCCCATGGTGTTCATGATGCTCTCATACACTTCTTGGCTCTGCAACACCACATCCTGCTGCTTCTCTATATGCTGTAGCTAAAGTCAATACTTCCTGAGCCCACACGGTGTGCTGGACATTGTTCTAAGAACTGTACATGTCTTAGGTCATGAGCAGTTACAGTGGTACCCTAAGGAAGGCTCTACTATTATTTCAATTTATACATAACAAATCAAAAAGTGTAAAAAAAAGTCATTAGCCCATAGCCACATACACAAGAAATAAAACCAGTATTCAAATTGTGGCAGTATTAATTTTTTGTGTTTTAATTTGTCATTATGTGGAATTTCAAATATAAGGAAATTGAAAGAATAGTACAATAAATATCCACACACTGGCAACTTATAGTCGACAACTATTAAGTTTTTCTTTGTTTGCTTTTTCTTTATACATAAACATGGATATTCTGTGTGTCCCATTGTTTTGCTTTCCAATGAGTTGTTTTTCTGTGTTTTTGCTCAATAATTTGAGAATGCATTTTGGGAATATTGACCTTTTACTTCTAAATATTACTGTGTCCAGCCATATATAATGATGATACAAGTTCCTAGAAAATAAAATTAAAATTTAGTAACATCCAGCCCATAATCCAAATTTTTCCAATTTCCCTCAAAAATGTCTCTTTATAGATTTTTATAAATCAAGACTCAATCAAGTTTCACACATTATATTGGAACTATATGTCTCGATCTCCTCTGAAAACAATTTTGGCACTTTTTCTTTTGTCTTGCAGTATTGAATTTTTTCCAATTTTTTTGTTTTGTTTTGCAGTACTGGGAATTGATCTCAGGGTTTCATGCATACTAGGCAAGCATTTATACTGAGCTACACCCCCAGTCCTCAATATTGACTTTCTGAACTTTTCTAGCCAGTTTTCTTGTTGAATTTCCAATTTTCTAGTTTTCTCATTTTCTCCTTGTATTATGTAAATTATTCTTTTATAAACCTTAGGTTTTATCTATTACATTATTTTCCTTTTTTAGACTTTAAGAATGAAATTATTTACCATGAAAACATTCATTTTTAAGAAATATTTTTCCTCCCTTAAATAAAATGGATTGTATCCTAAAAATCTAAGCTTGCCTTTAGCACTGCCATAGTTGAAAACACCAGGGACTAATTGAGTATCTTGGGAACTTTCAGAGAACTAGTTAAGCCATTAGCCAGTGACCACTCTGGAGCAGATGGGTCTGCTAATGTGGATAGCTAGATAAAATAGAGTAACATCTGAGTGCCTGGTGTTGGGCTAGGGGGAATGTCTTTGAGTCTAAGATTGCATGTGTCTGTACCTGTGCACTCATGAACTCAGCAATTCTATATAAAACCTCATCTGATAGATTGCATTATCCCATCTGAGAAATAAGAGTTGTATCTAGGCATTCAGGAGCATTTTTTTTTTTTTTTTTTAGAATGGAGTTATCTCACTCTTTAGCTTGTGAGATTTCTATGGCCTTAAATGACAAAAACATAAAAACAAAAACAAGGTTTCATCTCTTATGCTGACTTAGATGGGCTAAAGGTTAGATACAGAGTTGAGAAGAGTTCTGAGGACATGTCTTATCCCAGTGAGAAAGGGTATTCAGCCTTTGTGATGAACATCAAGGAGGAAGAAGGCAGTGCACATGTAAAATACTTGAGAATTCCACTGATCAACAATAAGCAAAGTAACATTCTACGAGCACATTCTAACACAGTTCCCTCTAGGGGCATTATTGCTTTTACTTCCAAAGATAGTTGTGGTCCTAAGGTTTTAATCCATACAGAGTGTTGAAATGTTGGGTCTCCTAGGCAATCAGCCTGTTGAAGAGGTGGAGTAACTGGGAGGGCGGTTGAGAGACTAAAATGAAGTTCATGCTTGTTCCTTAAACTGGATGAGAGGTTGCTATTTACACCTGACTAGATGTAATTGCTATGTAAATGATTCCATAATGTTTTCTCCAACAAAGATTCTGCACAAGAGAGCATTTAATACGGAAACAGCTTCATGGGCCATTTAGATGAAATCCACATTTTTGTCACTGAGAAGTGCAGAATAGATGTTTTTCATTTAATTCTTCATAGAAAGTTCCAGATGCATGGAAAACAACTTTGTAGGCTCTCATCTCCAGGCTTCATTTACCACACTGTACTGAAGGCTTTGTGACATTTTTTAAACAAATGGTAATTAGGAATGGAGGCAGTTGATTTGATTTTGTTATTAAGTCTGATGCAATTAGAGACATAATTCGATTCCCTCTAATATGGCTATTAAGTTAAAAGTCATCAACAAAGCTCAGAAAGCTAGTATAGAGGATGCTACTGTAGATGGATGGGAAAAATGCTAAAAAATTTACTCTCTGTTCATTTTAAGTTCTGCTACTCTTTGCCTTTTCCCAACCCCAAGCATCAAGAGCTTATATTCAAACATCACTTTACACTACTGAATATGTTATTTCACCAAATGCCTAAGTTGAACATGATTACAGTCTAACCTAGTAGAGAATGGAAGCTCATTCCACACCCATTCTACATCAGAAGAAGTTGACATTTAGTGATGTCAGATGATTAGACTATTATACTAAATTTGAGAAAGTAAAGAGGTACCTATTAACTCAGATGATTGTTTTATTCCCCTCTATATTATTATAATCCCAGAAGGTAACATTAAAAATGAATATAGGAATACTGTTGGCTGACCCAGAGGAATATGTTATCCCATGTATTACAGTGCTAAGTAATATTCCTTGAGTTATTGTACTAATCATTGTTTGGTGCATCATTATAAAGCTACTGACTTTTCTCAGCTTTCCACATCTTTGATTTATACATTCCACTCATGCCCACAACCACACAAATAAATATTCCCTTTTTCAATAACAGGTCCTAAGAATCCAGGACTTTTTATCTCTCATTAATTCTTCCATCATCTACTCTTGTCATTGGTGTCCTGGTCACCCTCCTCATCACCAAAATAACTTTGAAAACAGATAAATGCATTCTTCTTATTTTAAGGGTTCTATCTCCAGCTAAAGGATAAAATTGTAACCTCCCATGTAATAATTATCTACGGAACTTATTAACAGAATCCTTAGAATCTAAGAATCACAGAGAATGAAGCTTGGGTCTTCATTTTAATCCAAGAAACTTTTTTCTTTGACAAGTACTTTAGAAAACATTAATTCATGTTATTTTAAGATCAGAGAAACACTCTAATTAGAAGGGTAACAACTAACATAATGAAAAAATATGAACACCCCTAATCATTAAAACTTTGAAGCTAGTGTCCTTTACTTATGTGCTCACCCCTTCTATGGTGAGTTTCTTCCTCTCAGCCATGTCCCTAAGAGATCTCTCAAACTTCTGCATTCTGATACTATTTTTGGGCAGGCCGTAAAGCTGTGCCTGCAGCTACCATATTGAACAGAACACTCCAGGGACAAGATATTCCTAGAGTCCAGGAACATGCTGTTCATCTACTATTCTGCTTTTATCTATTACAGGATGAACCTCCCTGAGACAATCACTCAAATGGGTACTTCATTATAAGTCAGAAATTTACTGATTTTCCTCTCTTACTAATATTTGAACTTCAGTTTTGTATTGTAATCTGTAATATGAGAATAAACCTTAGTTGCCAAAAATTTTCAGAATCTTTGTGATAAAACTTTTTTCTTTTTTATTGTTATATGCTTCTATTAGGGCATTGTAGTCTCACATCCTAATGTAGTTTAGAGTGATAGTGACATACATGCGCACAGCACTTAGTGAGCTCTCCCACCCCCCCCCTCTCTCTCTTTTCTCTCTGTTTTTTCTTTTTTGCAGTACTGGGAATAGAACCCAGGGACATTGTACCTATGAGCTACACCCCCAGCCTTATTTTTTAGTCTTTTTATTTTTTGAAACAGTCTCACTGAGTTTCAAAGGACCTGCTAAGTAGCTGAGGCTGTCTGCAAAATGCGATTCTCTGGTCTCGGCCTCCAGAATGCTAGGATTACAAGCGTGTGCCACCATGCCCAGCCCCATTCTCTTTTAAACAAACTATTTTTGGAGCAGTTTTTGGGGGTTAATAGAAAAACTTAACAGAAAGTATGGAGTCTTTATATATATATCCCCTCCTAGACTCCTTTTTATCTCTCACTGCAAGTTCCTCTATTACTAACATCTTCCATTATGGTGATATATGTGTTAAATTGATGAAACAATAAAGATACATTTTTATTAACTGACATCCATGCTTTAGATTAGTGGTCATTTTTGTGTTACATGAGTCTGTAGCTTTTGACACATACATATTGTCATATATCCACCAATAATAATATCATAGAGAATAGTTTCACTGCCCTGAAAGTCCCCTGTGCTCCACTGAACTCCTGACAACTGCTGACCTTTCCATTGTCTATATAGTTTTGTCTTTTCCAGAATGTCATAGAGTTGTAATCACATCATAAGCCCAGAAAGGCCAGAAGCTTTCCCAAAGATACATGATAGGCAGAAATGAGGTTCCAGAGAAAAATGCTTCTCTGCCCTGACTGCTGCTTTTTATAATTATGGAAGTCTCTTCTTTACAAAGAAAGTCTCCTGGGACCTTGGTAGTGAAGGTTATCTTGTAAAGAAATTCTTACACTCAGGGCAAATAGGCTATCACTCTTAGGACCCTGGCTGTGTCATCGTCTTCATAGTTCTAGATATTAAATTATATTTCACTATATTTCTGAAATAATATTAGTTGGGGGTATATTAGAAGTTTCCATAAAAAAAACTTGTGAAATTAAATTGATATGTCAAATCTCTGAGAGGTTCTTTTTCCCATGTGTCATTTAATAAATAATATTTAAAGGTGACATAAAACCTAAATATTCTTTGAATACACACACACACACACACACACACACACACACACACAAACTTTTCAGAACACCCTTTGTGGTTCCATTTAATATTTATTCTATTTCTGTTGAGCAGCTTTCTTAATGTGCTAGCCTCTCTCCAATTTCGTCACAAGTATTTGTGCCTACAGCGATTCCCATATCTATAGGAGAAAATCCAAACCCAGCTTTCTTGGCTCTTGCTGGTGGACAGAATCCTGGGGGATGATGGGAAGATAGCCATCATTTCACCTGCCTCAAATAATTAGTGTCCTGATTAAACAGTGGGTTTATGGTCCAGCTTGTAGGAGGCTACACAGACCAAATGCTAGTTAACACTATAGAGGAACCCCAGTATGGCTTATGGGTGAGGCATAACATGAGTATTAAACAAAAAAACTTGGTTATAAAATCACTTATTTATGATCACAGAGAGCCACAAACCTTCCCCACTTTCTATCATATTTCAATTCACCACCACATTTGTGAGCACACATATAAATCAGCGTGCAATTTTAGAAAATAAATCTCACACCAAATCCAGAGCAAACTAGTGCATCCTGCTTTATAGAAACTATGTGACCTGACTGCAAAAAACACTTTTGATTAATCAGAACTAAGATTTTAATAAAGAAACAGCAGGTGGGCTAACCACAAAATTAAAACTCCCAACCGTCTCAGAGTAATAAAGTCATAAATATAAAAGTGCTCAAAATATCTCATTTGCATCTTTGAATAATGTCCCTGTTCAACAAGGACAGGACACAGGGCTAGCCAGCAGAGGGCAGATTCCTGTGGCTGTTGTCATTTCACAGTACAGTCTTGTCGCAGTATCTTTTTCAGTCTTTCACTGCATGATGAAGCAGGGCCTGTGTGGTAATTAATTGCCATCTGCAGTGTGTTTTTACCAGTGATTTTTACACCTGATTGTTCAGAATTGCAATATCACATCAGCTGCATTTTGACACAGCCTGCAGAACAAAAATGTGCCTTCGGTTATTTAATCAAGTTTGCTCAATTTAAGGATTCTTCTTCCCCCACCCTGCCCCAGATCTATGTCGATGTATTTCTGCAACTGTGCCATGGTAGCAGTTAAAATTTTATGGCTCTTTTGAACAAGGCAGATCAAGAGTTTAAGCAGGGCTCTGCTGACTAGTAACTATGTGTCCCTTTGCTATTTTTAAAAATTAGTCTGCTACTTAAACTGTGCCTATTTTCTTATAGTAAAATACAAATAACTGGACTGTGCCCAACAGCTGTCGTGAGATTTAAATATCTTAATAATTCGTGAAATATATCCTTGAAGATTTCCAGCCCAGCTATACAGTAACATGGATAGTCTGAACATGGCATCCCAATAAATTTACTTGGGGAATTTTTGAGCAGTGTCGCTGTGAGCTACACTAACTCTCTGTTAGCAAAGGGATCAAGAGTCCCATCTGTTGTTTTTTAATGATTGTAAACATGGCCAAAGAATGATAGCAAGTACTTTTTATAGTCCGCGACATGCTTTTAAGTGAATTATTTTATTTATTATTCAACTGTATAGTTAGGGCAGATTTAGGGCCCTCCTTGTAGTATGAAAAAATTTAGTTTCAGAAGGTTAAGCAATTTTCCCAGCACTACATGGTGACTAATAGCTATAAAGCTGCCTATTTAATTTTGCTATGCGGACCAGGGCATTTCCAACACAAAATTTGGTCTTCTGAGAAATTCCAGTACTTCATTTTTCTCAGTCTCAGCCTCTGTAGTTGTAACTAAGAGAATCAGGACACTATACAATTGCCTCCACATTCTCCTTCAACTCTGACATTCCAAGATCTCCTAGGACAATTTTCATAAAATAATTGGTGTTAACAATTATTTCAGTCATTGTAACCTTTGTATCTTTCTTAGAGAACCAGGCTTCATAGGTCAGATATAGTTAAGATGCTTCTTAGAGGAAGAGAGGAAGGAAAGGATGGTAATGCATTATCTGGTCTCTGGGTCAATTAATCATTATGTTAAAAAAATGAACCAATTCAGACTCCTCTTGCAATACCCATTAAACTTCACCCACAGTCATCCTAGACACCATCCCCTAAAGCAGTACACAATCACACCATTCTTTCTATCAAGCTTTTTTTTAAAAAAATTAATTAATTAAAACTCACCAAAGAAACCTAATTTCACTCACTGCCATCCAAATAACTCCCCTAAAAAATAAAAAATTACAAACAATACTCTTCCTTGCCATCATTGGCATCATTATTGTTGTCATTGTCCTCATCATTGTCATTATCATCACATTATCATCACCATCATCATCATCATCACAAACATTTTATGCTTTCTACATACAGAATTTCCCTATTGCTTTTCTCCTGCCCTTTTTTGTGTTCCAATGCATATCTCTGAATTCATATCATTTTTTTTCAGGGAGGATTTCCTAGATCAGCTAGCTTCAGGCAGGACAGAAAACATTTAATTAATTCATTCAGTGCCTTGATCTTTTATTTTACTAAATATAATTGGTAGTTATATATACATATGTACATGTTTATTATGTTTTTCTAATGAGGGAAAGGTCCATCTCAGTTTGCTTACCATTAGATTCCCAAAATTTTACACAATTTTTTGTAGAGTTTGAAAAAATCAAATAATGAAGCCAAGCACTTCAAACAAGCAAAAACTACTAAAGTATAAAAAAGGAATAAGCAGAAACTTAATAAATGAGCTTCATCTTTCTTATATAAGATTTTCAGTCTAATTTTTTCTTTAGAGTAATGCTAGTTAATTTCATGTTAGTATTCCAGGTATTCTGAATCAAACTAATAAAGAAATTCTAGAAAGATTACTGGGGAAACAGAGATGGTAACCATCCAAGAAATAGCAAGGCATTTAGAAATGAATTTGGTAAACTACTGGGCCAACATTTGATTGCAAGGGCTACATAATGTAAGTTATAAGATCACAATTATATGGATGAGGTAAACTAGTCTATTCAACCCCAAAATAAAAGATCTACTAGGCACCATCTTTGAAAAAAAATACACATTACAAGTAAAAACGTTAAAAAAGAGGTACAGTTTAGAGACTTGATATGAACTTATATTGATATTATGGCCCATTAAGGGGAAATGGGCCACTGCGGATCTATCATTGGGGTTTTTATCCTGATGCCCTACAGCAAAAGCATACTTGTTTTAAACTATTCATTAATGCCACAGGTTCAGCACACATTTGATGCAATGTATAGATTTTTTACCTACCTCTCTTCATAGTAGTTTACTCTTTATTTTGGTGTCTGGTACCTTTCTCTTAGTTTACTAAAACCCCAGAGCCACTTTTTCTTTTTTTTTAAGTAAGGCTGACCTTCTATTTATTCAATGACCACAAGACCGACTCTCTAGATCATATTGTCACCTACCTAACTCTTCCCTTTAGTCTGTCCTAGCTGCCATCCCAGGAAGATGGCTTCCTAGTCCTTGCCCTAGTGATGAACAGCTAGATTTGTCCTTTCAAGGACTTTATTCTAACCTTATGTCACTTGCTTACCAATAAATATTTGTTAAACACCTATTACAGACATGGTAGGTGCTGGAGAACTGAAATGAAAGAGTAAAAAAAAAAGAAAAATGAAAATTATTATTTTACCTCTCATAATGCATGCAAAAAAAAGTAAAACTAATGAAGGGTCACAGTAAAATGAGCATAGGATGCTATAAAAAAGATATCCAAGAAACATGGGAAATTAAAGATGGATAGTCTCGCAGAGAAAATGACATTTGAGTTAAACCTTAACAAGAAAAGTTCACAGGGCAACACTTGTGAGGTATATAGAAAAGAAGTGTATTAGAACACAATGTATATAAGGAAAATAGAGGGGCTGGGTATGGTGGCACATGCTTGTAATCCCCACACTTGGGAGGCGGAGACAGGAGAATCACGCTGGTTCGAAGCCAGCCGCGCTGGCTTAAGAGACCCTGTTTCAAAATAAAAATATAGAGCCGGGCGTGGTGACGCAGGTGTAATCCCCGCGCTTGGGAGGCGGAGACAGGAGGATCGCGCAGGTTCGAAGCCAGCCGCGCTGGTGTAAAAGACCCTGTTTCAAAAATATAAAATAGGTCTGGGAGTGTAGCCTGGAGGTAGAAGGGCTTCCAGGAACCCCAGTACCACCAAAAAATAAATAAATAAAATTAAAAAATAAAAATATAAAATAGGTTTGGGAGTGTAGCCCGGAAGTAGAAGGGTTTCCAGGAACTCCAGTACCATCAAAAAAAAAAAAAAAAAAAAAAATAGAAACTGTACATGGAGGGTTTTCATTAGTTGAAAGAGAATGCCTCTCTTTGAGGCATTCAAATTCAGGGGAATGAAGGCTTAAAATTTTAAATTCTGTTTTGAAGGAACTTGGTGAAGCAGGAAACATCAAGAGAAATGGGAGAGAGAGAGAGAGAGAGAGAGAGAGAGAGAGAGAGAGAGAGAGAGAGAGAATAGGAGGGGGAATCATTAGGCAAGCTTTCTGGCATCTGGCCTATTTAGCTGGATGAATGATGGGGACACACCCTGCTGTGGGAAGCTGTGGGAAGCAGAGGAGGTAGGACAGGTGATGTGTACTTTCTGGAGCAGGACGTAGTATGAGATGATGAGTCCCATTTCATATGTTAGCTGTAATTTGGGGTTGTAGCGAGAGATGTGCATCAGGCAACTTGATACACGCTCATGAAAATAAAGACTAGAGATGATGATTTAGGATCACACAGTGGGAGTGAAAGCCATGTGCGAATGGAAATGTTCAGGAAGACATGTAGCCAGATGAAGTGATGCCATTTAATCAGAAGTTATAAAATGATATGACTTGCTTAAAGAGGAGCTATTAAATTCTGCCACAGTGGACTCAGTTTAGCAAAGGAGGAAATGTGAGCACATATGGGGGCTGCACTCAGTGAGCAACCACTTCCCACTTGCCAGGCACCAATAAAGGCACAAGGCTTATTATACTGTCAAAGGAAAAGATTGAAGATCTTAATTGACTTTATATTTTTATTTTATAACCAGACAACACTTCACTCTACAAAATGGTAAAAATGTTTTGATGAGCTGAAATGAAGAGTTTGATTTCATAGGCACATAAGGGCTGAATAAAGCAGAAACAAAGAGTAAAAAAATGGATTGGCCATTTCAAAGTTACTTTCCTTCCAAGGAGTTTCAGAGAGAGAGAGAGAGAGAGAGAGAGAGAGAGAGAGAGAGAGAGAGAGAGAGAGAGAGAACAATAGAAAAATAACAGACTGGTTAAATTAGGTACATTGTATGAATTAAAAGGAAATTAATTATCATGCCTATTGTAACTAGCCTGTTTGTGTAACTTGGAGATCTCTCTCTCTCTCTCTCTCTCTCTCTCTCTCTCTCTCACTCACTCTCTCTTTCTTATATTTCTGGGAAGGTCAGAAGATAACAACTTAGTTTGAATTTGGTGATATGGAGCTTTAACATGGGTGTTTCTGTTTTAATATTTACTATTGTTTACTTGGGCCCAGTGGAAGAACTTTACACACACATACACACACACACACACACACACACACACACACACACTCACACACACATACACACACACCACAAAATAGCCTCTTATAATTTGTATTTAATAATACAAAAATTAATCAAATTATTTTAAGCAAAACTAAGCATTATTGAAATTCAAAGTGGGTTGCATTCACACTAAGAGCAGGTTCCTGGTATTCTTCCTTGGGACCATCTATAGACATGAGTATAGAGAATTTACCACTTATCTTTTCTTTGACTATAGTTCCTTGTTGGATAGAGATATAATAGTTAAGTAGATAGATGATAGGTACACAGGTGAATAAAACATGTGAAAGCACACTCATAGGCTTAATGTGCAGGAGTCTCAGGGTCAAAGAAGACTGGGATACAACACTGCTGTTCTTCATCCTCAGCTTGCACCAAGTACTTGCCTGCCCCGGAGTATTCTAATGTCTTAATCTTTTCCTACTATATATGCATAATGAAAGATTTAAGATTTTTTCTTTTGCCATTCTAAAAAGTTATTTTGAGTAAAGATGAGCTCAGGCAAATGAGAAGTATCTGATGAATATACAATGAAGCAATTATCTGGCTCAAGAATTATTAGAAACAATTGTTTGTTCATCAGAATAGACCCATAGTAGTTCCTCCATTTTTGAAAGTTCAAATATAGTATGGAAGTAAAGATTGAGGATTTCACCAAAGATTTTGGATTTCAATTACTTGAAAAATAATTAAAATTGATTTCTTAATAAATATTTCATAACACTGAGTTTTGGGTCATATTTGTAGACCAAGTTTTAAACATTTTCTTCCTTATTTCTCAAGGGTTTCTCATTTCCTTTATTTCATATTAACTCTTTCAAGTGAAACTATAAAGAACAGTATCAGCTGACTAAAATGAAGGCAAAATTTAGAAAATGACAATATGACTTTAATACACACAACCTAGCACTTGGAGAAAATGGACAAATGGTCCTACTCTCTGTTTCAATGATAGAAAAATGAATAAATTGAGCATGACTATTCATTGTGTTTTAGTAAATAGCATAAAAAAGTAATACTCTGGGAACCAGAAGATCTATGTTCACACACAGATATTTTTCACAGCTTGCTCTTGATAAGCTGCAGTCTCTTTGGTCTCTACTTTCTCATCTTTGAAATGAGATGATAACCATTTTTTCAGTACTACTATTCTGTGAATCTATGTCTGAAGAAAATATAGGCAACTAGGGCAAGCTGGGAAAGGAAGTAAACCAAAGCTGGGGCTTTGTAGAGAATGAGTTCAAGTCTATAAGATCTTCACTGAGAAGCCGCAACACAATATTTTTCTTACTAGCAATCTCAGCCCTCCAGCTGGCCACCCTGAGGTTCCAACCTTACTAGTCATTATTGACTCTCCCCTGTCTCACACTATAGACAAAGAGCAAGATTCCATGGATGTCGTCTCTGAAGTTCCCACATCAGAGGGCCTATGCCCCCTCTGCATATAAACCCCTTCCCAGGTACCTTACTCCTTCCTTAAAACCTAGGTTAAATATCTGTAACCTTCTCTGAGTTCCCAAGACGAAAACCCAACATCCTCTCACTGAACACCCTTGACACATTAATCAAGTCCTAACAAAAGTAGAAGACAATAAAAGGAAGACAGTGAAAGAAAAGGAAGGGATAACTTTAATCTGAAAGCCTTGTCCTAATATTTCTCACACTCTCCCCATCTCCAAGGCAGTTCCTTCTCCTAGGCCAGCCACTTTTCAAATTTCTGAAAAATCTACAAATCTTTATTCACAATCTTAAATTTACTGAAAAATTCATCCACTTACAATGATTGCCTGAACACTTTAAATCAATAGCACACACATTTTCAGAATAGATTGAGCACAGGAAAATATGAAATCTATGATACAGGGATTTTTCCCATTGTTATCTACAGATTATATAATAGGGATGAAGTCAACCAACAGATCCTGAGGATTGCCAGATCATCATAACCTATCTTGTGATCACCAGAGTGATGTCATCCTCACATTACCTCCCCATGACCACCACTTACCAAGTTCTCTTTAACAGAAGAACCTGGGAACCTCAAAATTATCTCTCACTCTTGAGATAGCACACATTCTCCCTGTAGTGTGTACTCCTAATTTTACTACACAAATCTCTGTGCCTCAATATCTGATATATACCAGGATTCTTTACATCTGTGATGAAAAAGATTGTTCTGGGTTAGAATCCTCCTCTCCAGGACCTCCTTGGAGCCCTTCCTATGACACTGACCACCTGGCATATTTTATATAAGCCTTGCATTTCTTGCTAAATTCTCAGGTCATTGAAGGCTGGACAAGAAATATGACAGAATCAAAAACATTTATATATGGTATAAACATTAGTTCTTTCCCCTTCTCAATCTTCAACATAAGATTATGCTCAGAAAAAAAAAAACATATGTGAAATAAAGAAATTTACTCCCATCACTGTGCCTTTTATTTCTTTGTCTTGTCTGTGAACCATTGATTATTCAATGAGTATTTACTAGGCACCAACTGTGAGGACAAATCTGTGATGGGCCAAGTTACCAATAGTATTTTCTGCTATGCTAAGACACTAAGGGCATGCCACAGGAAAGTAACACGATCAGACACATTTTTCAAAAGCTGCTTCCTGATACAGTGTAAAGGATTGGATGGAGGTAAGTGAGCCAGGCAGTGGGGAAAGCAGAGGATGCTGGCAGGGATTCCAGCAATGAGATGGTAATAGCTTAAATCCATCTTCACAATGGGAAGGGAAGCACTTATGGAAAAATAGAACCATGGATTTTCATAGCCCTTTTATATCCCAGTTTTTATCATCTGTAATCACAGCTAATATTTAATATCTGACCACTCCCTCATTTCTACTCCATGGAATTTGACTTTTTATAGATATGCCAAATATAATAGGAAGAATATCTAGCTACTAAAAGAGAAGGAGCATGTACTACTTTTACATAATATATCATTCATAGCAATAAGCAAATTTGACTTCCCAATGTGACTGACCTCAGAACACTATCACAAAGTTGTCACGAGCCACACCTTTTAGCTACTGCTTTCCACCATAGTTGTGTTATCATCAGCAAAGAGAATTCAGAATCTGATGAGGTAACTCTGTCCCTAAGCCTGTGTCCTCAATTTTGTCTTGGTTAGGGTTAACTCCAGAGTTCTTATACCACTGACACCTTTCACCAAAATGGCCTCTGAGGACCCTCAAGTGTGAGCGTGAGTAGCATAGGGTTTTTTACAGCTCTGTTCTCACTTGTAGGAAGAGGAGATCTGCAGATTAGAGGAGCCAGGAACAAGGAATAGACTTTCTGTACCTGCCTCTGGTTCCACAACTCCCTTTTGAGATATATGGCAGTGCTCTAGAGAGGTGAAAGAGGGGACAGATGGGTCCTGAACAGTGATGAAATTTCTGTGAGCTATCAGGCAGTGTGATAGCTGATAAGATAGTAGCGAGTCCTCTGTACTCAGAAAATATCAACCAATTTGTCTCTGCGATCTGGACAGTACAAATGATTGCCTTTGATGGTGTGATTTACGATTGTAGCAGAACATAACCCTATGATAAGTGAAGTGGCTGCTGAGTACTACCCACCTGTGAATGGAATCTGGAGGATATGAGAGTGTCTACTCTCAGAAGCCAACAATGACAGTTTCTAGTGCAACCTACATGGGTTATGGTCTGCATGGGTAAGTAAGTCCTTTGTCTACACATGGATGCTTTTCTTCCCAAAGTTCTAGGATACATGTGTATCATTCTGCATTTTTTAAAAAGTGAATATATCTTGAAGAATGGTTTATATTAGTGTAAATGACAGCTTCCTCATTTTTTGTTCTTAAAGCTATATAATATATAGGGATATTAAATAAGGAACCTAGTGACATAACTTTAGATTTTGGCTAATTAGATTTAACAAATCATTGTAATTTGTTTTGATTGGTATCAATAGCTGATATTTATTCCTCTTTTTATAGTGTAGTATGTTTTCTGGTAAAATCTTCAACATAATAGTCTATCAGATGCTTTATTTTCTGATAATCTGAAAATTGAAAGTGAGACTTTATTTAAAATAGTATATTTCTCATATTATTCATAAGACTAAACACTATATGTAAAGAAATATTCAAATTTTCTGTTTTTATTTATATCCCTTACTGATTTTTATTAATTTGGAGGTGTAAATTATAAATAAAATCAGTTCAAATTTTGTAACATTGTGTGTGTGTGTGTGTGTGTGTGTGTGTGTGTGTGTTAATAAGGTTGGAACCCAGAGGCAGTCTGTCTCAGTAGACTGAGCTAAAACCTCAGCCCTATTTTATTCTTTTATTTTGAAACAGGGTCTCACTAAGTTGTGGAGGATCTCAGTAAGTTGCAGAGGCTGGCTGTGAACCTGTAATCCTCCTGTTTCAACCTCCCAATTACTGGGACTATCATCCTGCAACACCATATCTAGATAATTTTGTTATTTCTGTTTCAAATATTTTGTAGTATTTTATTTGTAATTTGGATCTGTATATTGTTTCTTTCCCTATGGATGTCTTAAATCTAATTTTTAGTTATTAATATTTTATAGTTTCCAGTCATGCCTTCTAAAAATCTTTACTATGTTTTCACCAATATTATAAGAAAGTTTGGTTTTACTTACCATGTAGACAAGACTCTATTTTCGTGTTTTACTTTATGAATCAGTATCTGATTGGATTGATTTCTATTAATTGCATTATTTTTCAAAAATTTTAGGGTTACTTTTTATTTCTTATTTTTAATATGGGACTTAAAATTAGCTTTTCTTATTTTAAAGAACTAAAGATATAATGATATATAAATAATACTACAGGAGGAGGACATCATTGTACATTTAAGGATGTTCTATGTTATATAAGACTGCCTTGCATGACCAGAAATTGAAGCCTTTGTAGTGACTTGTTTCCAAATGATTCCTGGAAAGAAGGATTACTTCTTAAGATTGAATAAAGAGATTTTAGAATCTCTATTAAAAAAAATTGAAAATGCTTGTTAAACTTATTTCTTTCTCTCGAGTTCTCTGTTTCTTTCTCTCCTTCTCTCTTCTTTGATCTTTTTCTCCCTCTTTCTGTCTCTGTCTTGCTTTTTTCACTTCCTACAGTGTTTTTGAGGTGTTTCATAGTATTTTTAACACTTTGCTGCATGTGTCAAAACTTTCAAAACTTTATTTGTTATGGCTGAATAATATTCCATTGTATGTATATACTACATACATTTAGTGTTTTTTGAAATTTGTCTCCTGCTAAGTCCTTAGGTTTTTCTCACCTCTTGATGAAAATTTATTGTAATTAGTGCTGTGGAGAATATTATATACAAATGTTAATTCCAAAGCCTGTTTTCAGTTATTTGGGTGATGTACCCAGGTGTGGAATTGCAATATCTTACGGTAATTCCATAATTAGCTGTTATAAAAACTGCCCAAACTGTTTCTGCACTGGACGCAGCATTCTAGATTCCTACCATCAGTGTATGAAGATTCCAGGTTCTCCACATCCTCCCCAACACTTGTTATTTTTTACTTTGCTTTGTGATAGTTATATGAGCTATATTCCAATATATATATTGTAAGCTTATATATTATGGAATGATATTTCATTGTGGCTTTGATTTGCATTTTCCTAATAACAATTGATGTTTAGCATCATATCTTGTGATTATTGTCCATTTCCATATCTACTTTGGATAAATATATTTTTGTATGATAGGTGCCCAATAGTATAGATTTATACTTATGAGATGGCATGTGTGCTTGAAATTTGTAGAAGATAAAAAATGGAGTCACAAGCAAAAATACAATGTAAAAAGTTTTATATTTGTCCACATATTTTCCTTTGCTGAAGGTCTTTATTTCTTCATATAACTTTGTGCTACTTTCTAATTGTGCGTTTTATTTTAATCTGAAAGAATCCTTTTGGGATTTCTTAGAGAGTAGGCTTAGCAACTTAATAACTTTAAATTTTTTCTTCATTTTTGGAGGGCACTTTTTCCAGATATAGAACTGTTTGTGGCAGTTTCATCTCTCCACACTTTAAATATGTTATCTACTACCTTCCTGCCTCCAAGGCTTCTGTTGACATATTGTCTGTTAGTCTTAGGATAACTTGTGTGTGAGAGATGCTTTTCCTTCCTTTGCTGCTTTGAGGATTCTCTGACTCTGTGTGAGCCAGTTTCATTGTAATGTGTGCAGTGGTTTCCACAGGCTCCTCACAGTGTATGTTGAAATTCAATTGCCATGGTGATGTTAAGAGGTGGAGCCTTTGGATGGGAAACAACACAGTGGCAAAGTACCTGCCTATCAAGACCAGGGCTATGGGTTCAAGACCCAGCACCATAGGGGAAAGGGGTGGAAAAAAAGAGGTTGAACTTTTAAGAGCTGATTCAGTCATAGGGCTCAACCCTCATGAATGGGTCAATGCCCTTCTCTTGGCTTGGGTTAGTTATCATAGGGGTGGCATTTTATGCTGTATTTTTTTAATGTTATTTTGTAAAGTGAGCTCTCTTGCATGGGTGCTCTATTGTGTATGTGCTCTCTCACTGTGTGGTGCCTCTGGCCATATTATAAAGCAGCAAGAAACCCCGGATGAGATGCAGACTCTGAATTGTGGAGTTCTCAGCCTCCAGAACTGTAATCTGATTGTGTGCTACTTTATGATTTACTCATTATGTAGTATGCTTTTACAGCAGCAGAAAACAAAGGCAATGTGTCATTATATGAATCTCTTTCAATTGAATTTCTTGAGTTGCTTAGATTTATAAATCCATGTTTGATATTAAATATGGGATATTTCTTCAACTCTTCTCTTTGCCATTATCTCTTCAAATATTCTCTCTGCTGGGCACAGTGGCACACATCTGTAATCACAGCACTTAGGATACTGAGACAGGAGGATTACAGGTTCACAATCAGCAAATGGTAGCCCAGAGGGACAATACCCCTGGGTTCAATTTCCATGTAGGATTTTATTTTTTGTTTTTCATCAGTAAATATAAATAGGCAGGAGTTTTAAAACTTGATCATATACTCGTTCTCAATTCTCCATTTCCTTGTATATATCCTTTCTGCCACTGTCAAAATTTTAGGAAGACAATGACTTGGTATTTCTCACTAATTTTATTATTTTCACATGACTTCCACTAGGCAGTAAAAGAAAGGCTAATTTTTATATACCCAACTTCAAATTAGAAGTTCACAAAAATTATTTACAAGTTTACAGAAATTAACCTGTATTGTTAGAAACATTCTTTTTATCTAGACCACAGGTTTTGCAATATTATAGTCTTTTTTTTTTTTCTTTTTGGCAGTACTTGGGATGAAACCCAGGGGCTTTGTACCTACAATCTACACTCCCAAACCTATTTTATATTTTATTTGGAAATAGGGTCTAACTAAGTTGTTAAGAGCCTCACTAAGTATCTGAGGCTGCTTTCGAAATTATGTGATCCTCCTGTCTCAGCCTCCTAAGTACTGGGATTAGAAATTTGGGCCACCACACCCAGCTATAGTCATAATTTTGATATTGTGGTATTCTGATTTTTCTGAGTAACCTGGCAACAGAAGGAATGAAACGTAAAAGGATTTACGTCCAATCCTGGACGTAAAAGGATTGATATTAAGGAAATTTATGTGCTTGTACTTTAAATTAATTTCACCACATAGTTTGCAAGTACCTCTTTAAAAAGTGATGAACCAGGGCATTGAAGCTACAATCTAAGTCTTATCCCAGGCAGAAAGAATATCAGATTAGTTACTAATACTTAAACATTGGTTAATATCAAAAGAACAACAACAAATTGGAGAGTTACATTTTTTCGTTGTTGTTTTTGTGGTACTAGGGATTGAAGTGAGAGACATTTCTGCCTCTGAGCTACACCCACATCCCTATTTTTAGTTTTTATTTTGAAACAGGGTCTCACTAACTTATGGAGGGTCTTGTTAAGTTGCTGAGGCTGGCTGCAAACCTATGATCCTCTTGTCTCACCCTCCCATGTACCAGGATTCAGGCGTGTATCACCACACCCAGGTAAATTTATATTTTATTTTATTTTTCTTTCTATTTTCTTATTTTTTTTTGTATTTTTATTGGTGCATTATGCTCTCACACAATAATGTATTTCACAGTAATAGTGACATTCATGCTCACAGCACTTGGTGGGTTTTTCCCCCAGCTCCATCCCCTCTTCTCCCCATTCCCCATACATGATACTGAGATTAACATTGGTTTTCTCACTTATGTACAAAATGTCAATGGAAGTGTTTTCTTCACTGATTCCCCCCAATTTTCCCTAGACCACCTCTCTGTCTCCACTAGAGTTGCTCTTGTTATCTAAAGTTATTTAAAGTCTTTCTTGAATCTTAATTACTTTCTAGCTTTCCCATATGAGAGAAAACACAAGAACTTTTATTTTCTTTGATCAGCTAATCTCACTTAATATCATGTTCTTAGGTCCATCCATTTTTCTATAAATGACATTATTTTGTTCTTTATTGTTGAATAGAATTCATTTGTGTGTATACCCCGTTATTTTGTAAATTCATTAATTTGTTGATGTATACCTAGATTGGTTTTCTAATTTGGCTATTGTGAGTTGTGCTGCTGTCAACATGATTGTGCATATATTTTTGACTTCCAATTATCCTATAGAGCTACAGTAATAAAAATATCATGGTACTGGCACAAAAACAGACACAAAGATCAATAGAAAATAACAGAAGATAAGGAAACAAATTCACACGTTTATAGCCAACTAATTTTTGACAAAGGTGTCTAACACATACATTGGAACAAATACAGCCTTTTCAACAAGTGGTGTTGAGAAAACTGAGTATCCATTTGTAGAAAAATTAAAATAAATTCCTTTCTTTCACTCTGCAAAAGAGTCTCCTATCTTTCACTCTTCACAAGATGAATCAAAGAGCTAGAAATTAGATGAGAGACTTTGAAATTACTAGAGGAGGGCACAGGTCCAACACTACTATATATAGGCACAGGTAGAATCTTTCTCAATAAGATTCCAAAGCTCTAGAAATTAAAACAAGATTCAGTAAATGGTATGGCATTAACGCCACAATTTTTTCTCATCAAAGAAGCTATCAAGAGTCTAAAGAGAGAGCCTACAGAATGGAAGATGTTTGCCAGCTATTCCTCTGATAGAAAAATAATATCTAGAATATAAAAAGTACTTAAAAGACTTAACACTAAAAAACTCAATTAAGAAATGAGCAATTGAACTAAATAGACACTTTGCAAAAGATGACATACAAATAGCCAATAAGTACATGAAAAAATGTTCAACATCATTAGCAATCAAGGAAATGCAAATCAAAACTACACTGAGATTCCATCTAACCCCAATTAGAATGGCAATCATTAAGAAGTCAAACAACAATAAATGCTCTCAAGAATGTGAGGAAATAGGAACTCTTTTATACTGTTGGTGAGATGCAAATTAGTACAGTTGCTGTGGAGATCAGTGTGGTGATTCCTCAGAGAATTGGGAATGGATACACAATATGATGCAGCTATACCATATCTTTCAAAGGGACTAAATTGTATTTTTGTTGGTTTTTTTTTTTGGATTTTCTATATTTTTTTGGTGCATTGTAGTTAAACATCACAATGGAATACAAGACTTGTGAGGATATACAAGCACACATCATCCAATTAGCCTTTATCCTATCCTTATCCCATTCCCTCCCCCTCCCTCTATCCCATACTTGATTTGGTGATTAACTGATATATTTGTTTACATACATCATGCATTTTAAAGAGATTCCATCTTCCCCCATTCCATCCCCTCTGTTGGGTCACCTTAATTGCTTCTCCATAGGGCCCTTTCTTCAACTAGATCTCCTCCTATTACCCATTTCTTCCTAGTTTTTGCATATTAGTGAAAGCATCTGATTTTTTATTTTCTGTGATATTTCTCTGTATATGCCTCATTGCAAGTTCCACTCCCACTCCTGAAGGCCCCAGCGCCAGTCTGGCCACCCAGCATATGCTGATCCTGGCCTTGCTCCAGCACCAGCCTTGCCTCATGGCAGGCCCCAGTCTCAGCCTTGATGGCCCCAGCACCAGCATAACCCCTCAGCAGGCTCCGATCCTGGCCTCGGAGGCCCAGCATTGGCCTTGCCTCATGGCTGGCTCTGATCCTGGCCTCACTGGCCCCGGCACCAGCCTCACCCTTTGGCAGGCTCCAATCCTGGCCTTGAAGGCCCCTGAACCGGCCTTGCCTCACGACAGGCTCCGATCCCAGCCTCACTGTCCCTGGCATCGCCCTCACCCCTCGGCAGGCTCTGATCCCGGCCTTGTACAGAGGCCCCAGCACTGGCCTTGCCTCAAGGCAGGTTCCAATCCCAGCTTCCCTGGCCCCAGCGCTGGTCTAGTCACCCAGCATACTTCTATCCTGGCCTCAGAGTCCCTGACACTGGCCTTGCTGTCTTGCTGTGCATCGGGCTCTGATCTCTGTCACTATGAGCAGGTCGTCTACAGATGTTCCCTTTTTTATTTCTATTTTTTGTTGTTGTTGGTTTTTTTTTTTTTTGGTGGTACTGAGGTTCCTGGACACCCCTCTATCTCCGGGCTACATTCCCGGAGAGTTATCTCATATATATATATATTTTTTTTTTTTTTTTTTTTTTTTTTTGGAAACAGGGTCCCTTAATCCAGCAAGGCTGGCCTCGAACCAGTGCGATCCTCTTGTCTCTGCCTCCCAAGCACGGGGATTACAAGCGTGTGCCACCACACCCAGCGTTCTTTCTTTCTTTCTTTCTTTCTTTCTTTCTTTCTTTCTTTCTCTCTTTCTTTCTTTTTTTAATATGAGAAAGCAGTACACGTCTTTTTTTTGCAAAAGCTGGGACCCCAAATACCTAGTGGAAATAAATTTTGTCTTCCCTCCAAAGGCAGAGGTCCATAGCTTCCCTTCGGAAAGCAGGCTCTGCTGTTCCACGTGTACCCTGGCCTCCCACTCTGCACAGAGGAGTGTGGTGGCCATTAGAGCTGATGATTCCCAGAACACGCAATGTGTAGGCCCATCCCAGCTATATGGGGCTCCCTCTGATACCCCCCACACCCTTTTGCCACTTAGCATGTTGTCTAGACTTCTCAAGGATGTGTGGCAGGTGCAGTCAGTCTACTTTTGGGGAGATTTTCTCAAAAGCTCAAGGTGAACTGGACTGGATCTGTCTGCCCCTCCAATTTCTACCTTTGGGGCAATTTCTTCAGAAGATCAAGGTGGGTTGAATCAGGTCTTTGCCTCTCCAAAATAATACCCTCCACCTCTGCCACTGGCACTAGCACCCGCACCTCTGTGAGGCCCCACCGCCACTCTGTTGGCGCAACCATCCTCCTGGTTCTCTGCTGAGCTCCTTCCTTACATGATATGATGTCCAGAATTCTTAAGCATGTGTGGCAGGGGCAGTCCCTCTTCGCGGTTTTTTTTTTTTTTCTTCAAAAGTTCCAAGTGAATTGGATAGAGTTTGTCTGCATCTCCTGAGTCCTGGCTGCCACGGCCAGCATCTTGGCCCCTCTCCAATATTTTTTTTTAATAATAAGAGAAGATAGTATATGTGTTTTGAAGAAGTTGTGAGATTGAGCACTCAGCAGCAATGAATTTAATCTCCCTTCCAAGAGTGGAGGCCCACAACCTCACTGCGTAGAGCAGGGTCTGCTGTTCTGGGCACACCATGGCCCCTGGCCCAGCACGGCAGAGCGCAGCAGCCAGGTATGCTGAGGTCCCAGGACGCGAGGCTCAGCTACTGCTCGGCACTTCCTGACTCCCTCAACCACTCCAGGTGTGTTGTTAAGAGTCCCCAGCATGTGCGGCTGAAGTGGTCTTTTTTCTAATCCCTTCTGGGATGTTCTTCAAAAAATCGCTTTTCTTGTGCGGCATGTGCCTCCTTGTCATCTTGCTTCTAATTCCGCCGTTATCTGCCGCTTTCAAGCACGACACCGGAGACGATCTTCTTCGGACTCTTTATTATCCCAGGCTCTTACATACTCTCCTCTCTCCGCTCCCCGCTCCCCGCTCCCCGCTTATATATCCCAAGCAGCCAATCAGCACTCAGATCACTCGCTCCATGCAAAATTAGCTCATTTGTTACAAACAGTGGTATGTTGTGTTCCCGTGCGCCCCATGCTCCGGTTACCGGACTTCCTGAAAGTTGTTTACTGCTTAATGGGCCTCACAGAGCTTCCGCTCGGCGCTATTTTTAGGTCTTCGAGCTAGCAGGCAATGGGTGGGGCTCTTCACAGTTCCCCCTTTTTGTTTTTAAGCAGAAGAGGATAGAGGACTCAACCCCTGCTATAGTTTATGCAATTATTTGCCACCACCTTTTTTGCAGGGACGGGCGAGCAATACAGTGGTAACCCGTATGCAGCTGAGCATATCCTCCTTGGGATGCACCCTCCCGGGGTCCCAAGTGCAGTCCTTGCTGACATTCTGCTTTATGATTTTTCCATTGCGGCTAGCCAAACAGTAGGCGATTGTCCTGCTTCAACCGCCATGAAAGCCTGAGCTAGGAGCATCTGATCCTTGGCCCTCTGCAGAAATAAACGTCTCAGGCAACAGAGACATAGAATGCACAGGAAAACAAAACAAAATCCCAATGCTCCCAACCCGGCCCATTCTTTTAGATGGAATGCTGCCTTCTGGATCCGGGACGCCAGCGTTTGGGCCACTTTGGGGTCGATTCGGGTGGTGTTGACCTTGATGATTTCAGCACGTAATTGTTCGGTCGATTCGGGTGGTGTTGACCTTGATGATTTCAGCACGTAATTGTTCGGTGAGTTTATCAAACTCCCAGCTCCAGTTGCCCCATTGTTGCTCACTCCATACTGGTTTTGTCCAGATCAGCATGGTGATCAGGTGTATCCATCCCTGAGGCGCCATCTTGCGATATTATTTGACGAGTCAGTCTCTCTGGGATCCAAATCGGATCGGTTCCGTCCTGTGGGAAAACACAAACAGAGCCTCTGGCCCATGTGAGTACCGGATCAGGTCCCTTCCATTTTCCGGTGAGGACATCTTTCCATTTTACCATATCATGGGGAATACTAGAAGGACAAAAATGGCGATCTGCGGCCGATTTGCCATTAATATCTAAATTTAAAAAATTTAAAGTAAAAAGTGCCAAAGATAATCGCTGCCTTGGTTTCAGATTCTCACCTATTCCCCCTTTTTGTTTTATTAGACATTCTTTTATTGTGCGATGGGCGCGTTCAACAATGCCCTGTCCTTGAGGATTATATGGAAGGCCATGTTTTAATGTTACGCCCATCTGTTTACAGAAAGACTGAAATTTTTGTGAGGTATAAGCCGGACCATTATCAGTTTTTATTTCTTTTGGCACATTCCATGCTGCCCAAGCTTCAAGACAATGAGCGATAACGTCACGAGCTTTTTCCCCTGTGTGAGTAGAAGCATATATAATTCCAGAAACAGTATCAACAGAAACATGTACATACTTAACAGAGCCAAATTCAGGTATATGGGTCACATCCATTTGCCATAAATGTAAGGGGAGCAACCCACGTGGGCAAACACCAACATTAGAAGAGGGGATAAAGGGTGCACAAGTACCACAGGCCTTGATGATGTCACGGGCTTGACAACGAGGAATTTTAAATTTAATCTGTAAAGTTTTAGCATTTACATGAAACTGGCGATGAAAATCTTGTGCCCGTTGAAGTGGGGTGAGAGAGAAAATCATGGGCATCTTCGTAAGCTTATCTACATAATCATTACCTTGGGCAACAGGCCCTGGTAAGCCTGTATGTGCCCTAATATGTTGTACATAAAAGGGATTTTTCCTCATCAAAATTAAATGTTGAATTTTAGATGCCAAGTAGTGGATGGGCGTATGTGTTGATATTTGCCCCGCACATTCAAGGGACTTTATCATCTCTACAGCATAGGAGGAGTCCGATAACAAATTAAAGGAAGAATCATATCTCTCAAACACTTCTAATATAATATTTAGTTCAACTAGCTGAGGTGATATATGCTGATATTGAACAACTATGGGTTTTTGTCCTTCTATCATAAAAGCTCCAAGGCCAGATTTTGATCCATCAGTAAAAATATTGATAGCGAAGGGTATAGGTGTTCTTCTGGTTATGGTTGGAAAGATAATAGGATGTTGAGTTGCAAAATGTAATATAGGATCTTTAGGTAAGTGATTATCTATCTCTCCATTAAACACACATCGTAATATAGCCCAATCATCCAGGGAGGTTTGTAAAATTAATATTTGGTGTTTACTATAGGGAACAATAAGCTTATTAGGGGTTTGGCCAAAATGTTGAATACATTGCTGTATGGCAAGAACAGCAACCTTTGCCACCATAGAGGGATAATACTCAATAACCTTTTGAGGAGATAGTTTAGGATGAATCCATAATAGAGGTCCTTGTTGCCATAAGACCCCAGTGGGTTGGAGCTCAGTAGCCAGTATGCATGCCCAAATAGAATCCCTCGGTGAAATGCGCTTAAGGGAAGCCTTAGTTAAAGCTTGTTCTACCAAACTTAAGGCTTCCCGGGCTTCAGCAGTCAGCATTCTAGGAGAGGTTAAGGAAGAATCTCCTTTGAGGATATCATATAAAGGTTTTAGCATAAAATTTGGGATTCCTAAAGCAGGACGTATCCAATTAATATCTCCTAATAACTTTTGAAAATCATTTAAAGTGTGTAACTGGTCTGTACGAATGGTGACCTTTTGAGGCGTGACAAAATTGGGATAAAGAATATTTCCCAAAAAATGGGTGACGGTGCCCTTTTGAACCTTTTCAGATGCTATAACTAAACCCTTTTCCTCAAGGGCTTTAACAAGCACACAATACGCTTCATCCAGTACCTTTTCATTTTCACAGGCTAATAGGATATCATCCATATAATGGAGACAACGCAATGGAGGGAATTTATCCCTAACAGGTTGTAAGGCAGCATCCACATATAGTTGACAAAGAGTGGGGCTATTCGCCATACCCTGGGGGAGCACTCTCCACTCATATCTCTGGTCAATTTGCTCTTGGTTTAGGGATGGCACAGTAAAAGCAAAACGTGGGGTATCTAGAGGATTTAATGGTATAGAGAAAAAGCAATCTTTTATATCAATCACTATAATTGGCCAGAATTTTGGAATAGTTGAGAGAAGGGGGAGTCCACGTTGGACTGGTCCCATAACTTGCATTTGTTCATTTATGGCTCGGAGATCATGTAATAGTCTCCATTTTCCTGATTTTTTCTTTATTACAAATATAGGGGTATTCCAGGGTGATGTGGATGATTGGATATGTCCTAATTTTAGTTGTTATTTTACTAACTCTTTTGCTGCTTCCAATTTTTCACGGGGGAGAGGCCACTGGGAAACCCATACTGGATCCCCCGTCTTCCAAGTGATGGGAATTGCCTCCCCAGTGGCTACTCCACAAAACCCAATCCCTGTTTAGTGTTTTGTCCTTCAGTGGGGACAGGGCTCCTCCGTCCCTGTAGGTTTCGCCCTAATCCAAATGATGGATGAAAACCTTGATTGTTAAACATATGTAGCGCCTGGGGAGAATATTCATTATGTAATCGGAATCCCATGTCCAGAAGTAGATCTCGACCCCACAAGGAGACCGGAATTTCCAGCATATAGGGTGTAAAGGTCCCAGAATGTTTTTCTTGGTCCTCCCAATGAAGGGGTCTAGCACTAATATCAGGTGTTCTAATGTATCCTAATCCTCTAAGCTGTGTGTCAGCCTTTTTTATGGGCCAGGCGGGGGGCCAATCCTTAGAAGCAATTACACTAGTATCTGCCCCTATATCAAGCAATCCTAGAATCGGCTTTCCCTCCACTTTCAAAGTAATTAAAGGTCGTTTTCCCATATCAAAGGTGAGAGATATTATATTAGTACCAGAGGACCCAAACCCTTTTTCTCCTTGCTGTTCCTTTTTTGAAGGGAAGAGAGAATGTAGACTAGGTAATAATAACAGCTGCGCTATCCGATCACCAGGAGAGATGGCAACAATTCCTCTGGGGGCGGAGACCATAACCTTTATAACGCCCTCATAATCTTGGTCAATAACTCCAGGATGAGTTATTAGGCCTTTCATGGTGGATGATGATCGCCCCAAAACTATGCCCACCGTTTCTGGGGGTAATGGCCCTGACATATCAGTCGACATAATTTGAATTCCCATTTGAGGGGTTAATACCAGCCGGGTGGTGGCACAGAGGTCCAATCCCGCTGAACCGGGAGTGGCTCTCCGGATTCCTTGGGCGGTTGGAGATTGGGCCATTGGGGTGTTTGGTGTGTCTCTATAGCATTGTACATTTGTTGGCCCCCATACTTGTAAGGGCCCTGGGGATGGGGGCCCCGTTTCCCGTTTTTTGACAGCGGGCGACCCTGTCCCGACTGATCATGGGACGGTAGGATATTGCCGTCAATATCCTTAACGGACCGGCACTCTGAGGCGGGATGTCTGCCTTTTCTACATCTCTTACATAGGTCTGGTGGGCTCTTTTGAGAGAGAGAGCCTCGTTTTGGGCAGTCTCTTTTTAAATGCCCTGCCGCCCCACATGAAAAGCAATTTCCTAGTCGGGTGTTGTTATTGCCCTTTTGCCTGCCAGATGCTTGCATGATAGCCGCAGCGAGCCCCGAGTTGGTTAAAGGTCCGCCGAGTTCTCTACATAACTTCATCCATACTTCTAAACCTTTACTTTAATATGGATTTATAGCTTGTTTGCATTCAGTATTACATTGTTCGAAAATAAGCTGTTTAACAAGTGGCATGGCTGCATCGACATCCCCGAATATTCGTCCAGCAGCTTCTACCATCCTAGCCACAAAATCAGAAAAAGGCTCAGTGGGACCTTGAATTATCTTAGTAAGATTGCCTGACACCTCCCCTTTATTAGGCAAACTTTTCCATGCCCTGGTGGCCAAATTGTTTATCTGATCATACACTTGTTGAGGGTAACAGGTCTGGTTGTTAGCAAATTGTCCCTGTCCCAAAAGCATATCCAAATTCCAGGCAGGTTGTCCTGCGGCCTGATTCACCGCTGCTTGCTCTGCTGCGAACTCAATAAGGAAAGCCTTCCAATCTAAATACTGTCCTGGGGTCAAAGCCGCTCGGGCCAAGTTCTGCCAATCTCCAGGGGTCATGGCATACCCATAAATGCTTTCTAAGGTGGCTACGGTGTATGCAGCATTGGTACCATAAGTCCGCACGGACTCAGCAATATGTTTTACAAGCTTATAATCTAAAGGCTCATGATACCGAGGTCCTCCTCCTTGTGGTTGAAACACGGGGAAAGCCTGTCTGGATAGTAACATTTCCGGCTCATGCCATACCTTTTCATTAAAGGAGCGGCCTCCGCTTTGTCCTGGAGCTGAGGGATTATAGGGCGGAGGAACAGAGCCCTGTGAGGGGCCCGTAGCTAGGGTTAATCTGCTGACTTCCTCCTCTATTGCCGCAAGTTTCTCGTCCGAGTCCCCCTCCCCTTCAGAGCCTAGTTCACTAGCTGGGTGAGAGGAAGTGGACCGTTCCTCTTTTAACAGATCAAGTGCCACTTGTCCCTCTCGCACTAGCGGTTTGTAGTATTTCTGCTCCAAACATGCCCTGACGAGGCGCCACAAAGGATAAGTTCCTCCCGTGACTTGATTGTTTTTCTCTGCCCTTTTAATATCCTTCCCTAACTTATCCCAACTTGCCAGGGTCAAGTTTCCTGATACTGCAAACCAAGGGGCCACCTCATCCACTTGCCTCAAAAAACCCTGAATAGTCTTATCCCTAAGTTTTAACCCCTTTCCGTTTAATAAGGCTTTTAAAGCCTTTTGTATTGGATGAGATGGATTATTTCCCATACCTATTCAGCCTCAGGTCCAGCCTGAGAGTATACTACCCTATAAATCCTCCCCTCAAAGGAGCTCCCCTTCGTCCTCAAACGGAGTTGGGAAAGAACAATCTTATGATCCTCTACTTTGTAGAGCCTCCCTCTTCACAGGAGAACTTACCAGCCGGCTGCCCTGGAAAGTCCAAAGTTCTGACCGTCTCGTTGAGAGAGATTCCCCGTACGGGCCACCAATTGCCGCTTTCAAGCACGACACCGGAGACGATCTTCTTCGGACTCTTTATTATCCCAGGCTCTTACATACTCTCCTCTCTCCGCTCCCCGCTCCCCGCTCCCCGCTTATATATCCCAAGCAGCCAATCAGCACTCAGATCACTCGCTCCATGCAAAATTAGCTCATTTGTTACAAACAGTGGTATGTTGTGTTCCCGTGCGCCCCATGCTCCGGTTACCGGACTTCCTGAAAGTTGTTTACTGCTTAATGGGCCTCACAGAGCTTCCGCTCGGCGCTATTTTTAGGTCTTCGAGCTAGCAGGCAATGGGTGGGGCTCTTCACAGTTATCCACTCTCTCTCCTGTATTCTAGATGAGAAATCGCTGCTGGAAGTGTCTCCTTAAGTTGCCCTAATCCGATATTAAACCAAAATCTGGTGTCCAGAGCTTCCCTGAGAAATGCTTGTCCTGTTCGGCAGCCATGATCGCCACTGTAACCTCGGCTGCTGCCATCTTCCTTCTCCCTAAATTTTATATTTTAAAGCCTGTGGGCTGATGAGTTATTTTTCATCTTCTATAGACTTGTGTTCCCAAGTTATTTTGATTGTGAGATATAATGCTCTTTCTGTGGTTACAGAGATCAATTCCCCAGAACAAATAGAGAGCTGAGTATGTCCAGAATGAGTGTTTCCTTGTGCATGTATAGCTGTATAAAAGCTGATCCTTTGAAGTAAGCTTTTCGGGTTACTATGATATACTCAAAAAAATATATCAAAAGCTGATAAGATATAGGTAGAGAAGGCAAATTTGAGAATGATGCCTAGATTTCTTATTTGGACAGCATAGTGGATAGTTATATCTTTTCAGTGAAATAAAAAATATAGAAGTAGCAGTTTTTTGAAAACACAAAGAACACAAATATAGCTTTGGACATGTTAAGTTTCAGGTGTCTGAGGTATATCAAGGTGGTATCCAGCAGAGAGCTCAATATATGATCTGGTGCTCAGGAGGGAGTTTGGGCTGGAAAAAAGATTTGGAAGTCATCAATATCATGTCAAGGGCCTGTCAAGTAGAAACACAAGTGAAGGCCCCAAGATTCATTCTGTAGCCAACAGACCAAATGAAATACAAGAAAATTCTTTGTGCAAACAGTGAATTTCTCTCAGAGAAATGGCATTCTAATACCAGAAAACTTTAGTGTTTTAAAACTCACTGCAGTGCCCCGGTGAGGTGTAGCATTTGATAAGTGATAATACGATCCCTATGCCTGTGCTATAAAAATCTATACTTATTACACTGAAGCCACAATAGAGATAATAAAAAGAAAACAATACACACTATATTAACTTAATGAAAGCAGTTTAGGCATTTTATCCTGATCTCTGTGATTATTGGTATAACCTTTAAGGAAAGGGTGTTATGAGAAGAGGTGGGAAGTGGAAGACTAATTTGTATACCTGAGTTTTATTTTATTGTAGTGAAGTAAAAATAACAAAATTTACTGTTTTGACCATTTTAACATGTATATTCAATGGTGTCAATTATATTTATCACTATAATGAGAAATAACTGCTAAATTGTTAGATGGTATTTATTTAGCATAAAAACATTCATGACTGCCAGGCGTTGTGGTGCACGTTGCAATCACCACACTTGGGAGGTGGATACAGGAGGATCATACAGGTTTGAAGCCAGCCTCACTGGCTTAAGAGAACCTGTTTCCAAATAAAAATATAAAAAATAGGTGTCTGGATGTGTAGCCCAGAGGTAGAAGGGTTTCCAGGAACCCCAGTAGCACACACACACACACACACACACACACACACACACAAAAGCTCATGACTGAGATACTTGTTTTATATAAGATTTTTGTCTGAAAAAGAAATGAGATACAGGAGAATGATATGGGTTTAAAAGTAGCAAGTTTTAAGATCTAATCCCTCCATTTCAAGATGTGTTCCTTTAGTAAGGCATCGCTCAAGGTTTAATTTTATTATCTATAAAATGGGAAAGCAGCATAAAAAATATAGAGTTGTTAATACTAAAATCAAATTGCATATGTCTACATGTCAGGATACACAAAACAGATATTTAATAGATGTCAATTCAGCTCAACTGCTAGGTTCTGCTTCTTAAGCCCTCCTCATATGTGGCCATTAACTCCCCAGTACCTGCCCCCTGATCATGACCTACTCTCCAGAGTTGGATAACGCACAAGAAGATGAAAACAGTTGACTGACAATAAGCAGCTAAATGAGCGAAAAAGGCTTTTGTGCCCTGATGGCAGAAAATCACGTTAATTTGTCTCACAGATCTTATGTAAGTAGATTTTTGGAATGTCACAAAAGGACTCAGGAGATACACAGAATTCAAGAAGTTGCAGAGGAGGTACAGGGTTTAATCATCTAAGAGATAATAAGACTATAGTTTAAAGGCAAAAGAAGAATATGATATCTTATTGAGAGATTAGAAGGAAAATAGAGAAAAAAAAGAAAAGAGGAAGAGAGGCAGACAGAGATTAGTCAGATTATGTCTTGCACTGTATCTTTTTTTCTAGAAAAATACAACCTCATGTTTATCCAAAAGCCAGTGAAACAACTCTGGAGGGGTAACTAGACCAAGAGGTTGGCCTGGCTTCTTAATTTCCTAGAGACATACCTTTAGAAAAGGAAGGGTTTTACAATGGAGTGGGGGAGTGTAACTAACATCTTGAAGAGAGAAGAAATGTCATCTGCTGGACACAACAGCACTTTTGCATAAGGCTGCTTCCTACTATAAAACTAAGTGTACATTTTAAATTAAGTCAAAAAGTCCACTTTTCTACTCCTTGCTTATTCACATCCTCATTCATTCACTTGATAGTGCATTTATTTTTTGAAACCATGAATAAAATTTGAAAATCTACTATATGCAAGGTTGAAGGTATTATAATACTTTCCTCTAGATTTGGGGTGATAAAAGACACAGGTAAGAGAAAAGAAAGTTTTAGTGTGAGAGGAAGGCCTGACATAAGGATAGTCAGGAAATTGAATCAGTTTTTAGATATACCTGAATGTGAAGTCCATAGACACACATTAGCTTCTCCAAGAATTACTTTCCTAACACAGGCAGGACTTGCTTTAAAAGGAGGGTGCAGTAGAGTACTGGAAAGAAATGGTAAAAGCAGATAGAAAGAGGATGAATAGCAAAGAAAAGCAGACCAAATAATATTATGTATGTATGTGAATGTATCTTTATTAATCTCACTATCATGTACAATTACAATGCACCAATAAAAATTAATAAAAAATTTTCATCACCTGACCTCAAAAAAGAGTTAATTATAATCCCTGGCTGTACATTTTTTAAACAAATCATATTTTCTCAAAAACACAATGCCATGCATAAGTAGTTCTAATGTTTTTCTCTATGAATACCTCATTAATCTCCAGTGTGGCAGGAAATACAACTACCAGTGGCCTTACATGTTTAATTGAATCTTCTCCTGATATCCCCAGGGCTCTGATTTAGAAATACTGCCTTAATTGGATTACAGCAAAGTTATATTCAACTGTGAAAATTCTACTAAACAATGCAAAGGAAAAAATTAAAGAGGGGGTCAGAAAGAAACAAAAAAAAATCTACAACAGCAAATACTGACCCTGTCTGACATTTCATTCAAAGAGATTATGTCCAAGAATGAGTGTAAGATGTCCAAGCATGGTGACACATGCTTGTAATCCCCGCACTTGGGAGGCTGAGACAGGAGTATCTCACAGGTTCAAAGCCAGCCTCAGCTACTTAGTGAGGCTTTCAGCAACTTAGTGAGACCCTGTTTCCAAATAAAATATAAAAAAGGTCTGGGAGTATAGCCTGGAGGTAGAAAGCCTCTGGGTTCCACCCCCAGTACCATAAAAAAAAAAAAAAGAATGACTGTAAGATGGGAGCATGAGACTGTAATACCTTAAGTAGGTCATATCCTCTGTAGGTACTTTTTTCTGGAACGAACATCCCTACTGCTAGTGAGATTAGTCAGTCACAGAAAGTGAAGAGTCATATGATCTCATTCATTTGTGGAAGCTGGAAAGAAATAGGGAAACAAGGAGGACCTCAGGTAAATGAGGGGAGATGCTAGTAAAATAGTGGGAGAGAAATAGGAGAGGGAGGTGAGAAGCAAAAAATAAAATATAATGATGCAAACATTTTAAATAATCTTTTGTTCATGTATGGAGGTATAAATATTAATGTTGATATTATATATGGGGAGATGGAGGGAGCAAGGTGGGCCCAGAAGGAAACACACAAATGCTGTGTGCATGTATGTTTCTGTCACTTGAAACTCATCCTGATGTATAATTACAGTGCAAAAATTAATTAATTAATTAACTTCTTATGAAGCAAGAAGGAAGGGAGGGAAGGAGGGAGGAAGGGAGTGAGGGAGGGAGGAAGGAAGGCAGGCTAAAATTAAAGATTTCTGGGAGGCTTTTTGAGATGTAAATATGAGGGAATTCTCCAGAGTACAAAGGTCAGTGACCATCCCATTGCCTAGTCGTTGCTCTTATTATTTAAGATTTCTCTCTTGGACTCTATTGGCTCTCTTAATTATGATAGGTTTATACTGGGAACACTTCTCTGCTTTGAAAACTCCCTCTTTTTTCTTGGATAACCACATTTTTTTATTTTTATTGGTGCATTAGATTCACATTGTAATGTGGATCATGTTGACAATGGCATATATTTACACAGTATTTGGTACTCCCCCCCAGCTTCCTTTTTTCCTCCTTCACAATACTGAATGTTCATGTTAACAATGTTATATGCACATGTGTACACATATTTGTATGTAGCTTTTCCATTAATTAACTTAGGCTTCTTCCTCCCCTACTCCTCCTTTCTGGCTTTGCTGGGGTTTCTCCTCCATTCTCTTGATTCCCTTCAGTATCCGTAATACTCCCTAACCTGGGCATATTAGAAAAAAACTTATGTCTCTTCTCTTTATGTGCTTGGCTAATCTCCCTTAACATAATGTTCTCCAGGTCTTTCCATCTTCTTGTGAACAACATAATTTTGTTCTTTTTTATTACTGAGTAGAATTCCATTGTGTGTATTTCCCATTATTTTGCAATCCATTCATCTTTTGAAGGAGACCTAGGTTGGTTCCATATTTTAACTATTGCAAAATGTGCTTTTATGAACATGGGCATGCATATGTTACTGTAATTCTTTGATTTCAACCCCTTTGGAAAGATATTCAGCGGTGGTATAGCCAAATCATATGGTGGATCCATTCCCAGTTTTCTAAGGAATCTCCACACTGATCTCCATAGTGGCTGAACTAGTTCTAAATGCCATCAGCAATGTAAAAGAATTCCTATTTCTCCACATCCTCACTACCATTTGTTGTTATTTGACTTCTTTATCCTTGCCACTATGATTGGGGTTAGATGAAATCTCAGTGTAGTTTTGATTTGCACCTCCCTGATAGCTAATGATGTTGAACAGTTTCTTATATATCTATTAGCCATTTGTATCTCTACTTTTGTGAAGTGCTATTCAATTCAGTTGCCCACTTCTTAATTCAATTGTTTGTTTTGCTATCGTGGTCTTTTGAGCTCTTTGTATATTCTGGATATTAGCCCTATATCAGAGTGGTAGCTGGTAAAAATCTTCTCCCATTCTGTAGGCTTTTTCTTTAGATTCTTGACGATTTCCTTTGATGAGCAGAAAGTTTTTAGTTTGATGTCATCCCACTTGTTAATTCTTGTTTTA
This sequence comes from Muscardinus avellanarius, assembly GCF_963383645.1. Lineage (NCBI taxonomy): Eukaryota > Metazoa > Chordata > Mammalia > Rodentia > Gliridae > Muscardinus > Muscardinus avellanarius. The sequence goes on along the minus strand of NC_137789.1, from coordinate 98,885,344 downwards.
ATTTTCTGCACTTTGGAGGTTGATGAAGTTACTGCCTGTGCCTATCTGTTGTAGTGTTGAACCTATGCCCTCCTCTAATAACTTTACAGTTTCTGATATGATTTCCAGTTCTTTGATCCACCTCAAGTTGATTCCTGTGCACAGTAAGAGGTACGAATTTAGTTCCATCTTTCTACAAATAGCCAGTTCTACCAGTACCGTTGATTGAAAAGGCTGCCTTTTCTCCAGTGTATGAATTTGGCCCCTTTTTCAAAGATCAATTGACTATAAGTGTGTGGGTTTGTTTCCGTATCTTCTATTCTGTTCCATTGGTCTGTGTACCTGTTTTTGTGCCAATAGCATGCTGTCTTAACCGCTCTTGCTCTGTAGTATAATTTGAAGTCAGGGAGTGTGATGCCTCCTACATGGTTCTTATTGCTGATAATTGCTTTGGCTATTGTGAGTCTTTTCTTTCTCCATATAAAATTTATGACTGACTTTTCTAGGTCTATAAAGAATGTCATTGGTATTTTGACAGGAACGGTATTGAATCTGTAGATAGTCACCTTACAGCCAAAGATATTCTTAGACTAAAAGCAAAAGAATGAAAAATGATATAATAATGGAGACCAAAAATGAGCAGGGGTAGCAATGCTGATATCCAGTAAAATACAGACTTTAAGCTAAAATACATCAGAAAAGACAAGGGAGGGCATTTTCTTTTATTAAAAGGAACAATTCAAAAAGAATATATAATGATAGTAAATGTTTATGCCCCAAATGTGTGTGCACCTACATGTGTAAAACAAATTATTCAGTACATCAGACCTAAAATATTCCCAAATACAATAATATCGGGAGACTTCAACACACCACTCATGCCACTAGGTTGACCTTCAAGGCAAAAGATGAGTAATAATTTCAGAACTAAAGAAAACTATAAACCAAATGGACCTAATAGACATATATAGAATATTTCAACCAGGAACAACAGAATATACATTCTTCTCAGCAGCCCATGCAACCTTCCCCAAAATGAATATCCTAGACCACAAAGCAAGCACCAGCAAACTCAAAAGATGTAATATAATTCCCTGCATCTTTTCAGATCACAACAGAATAAAAGTAGAAATCAACAATAGGAAGACCAAAATAAACTAAATACATGAGGATTGAATGATACACTATTGAATGGGAAGTGGGTAAGATAAGAAAGAAAGGGAGAAATAAAGAAATTTCCGGAATGAAATGAAAATAGAGAAACAATATACCAAAATCTATGGGACACTTTGAATGTGGTGTTAAGTGGAAAGTTTATAGCACTGAGTACCCACATAAGAAAAACAGAGATTTGTCAAGTAAACAACCTAATGACAAATCTCAAGGAACTAGAAAAACTGCAACAGTCTAATCCCAAAGCCAGCAAAAGGCAGGACAGAATTAAATTCAGAGCATAAATAAATTAACTAGAGAATAAAAAATACAAAGGATCAACAAAACAAAAAACTGGTTCTTTGAAACATTTAATAAGATTGGCAAACCCCTGGCCAACCTAACCATAAAAAGAGATAATCAACTCAATCATTGAAAATGAAAAAAGAGACATCACCACAGACAGTGGGGAAATTCAAAAGTTTATCAAAACCTATTTTGAAAATGTATACTCTAATAGATTGGAAAAATGGAAGAAAGTGATATATTTTTAAGCACATATAAACTACCTAAATTGAACCAAGAGGATATAGCAAGCCTAAACCAACTAATAGCAAGCAAAGAAATAGAAACAGCAATAAAAATTATGCCATCAAAAAAAAGCCCAGGCCCAGACAGATTTCTAGCTGAATTCTACAAAACTTTCAAAGAAGAACTAATCCCAAACCCCCAATTTTTTTAACCCCTATCTCTGGAGTCTTAACGAAAATTCTGTAGAAAGTCTCCAAATGGTCCTGCCACATTCCTCTCAATATCATGACAACAGCCAGGATAGTACTGCCTGCTTATTTTTCTGGGCTTTCTTTTACTATATATGCCAAAATTGATATTGTTTCAATAGTTATTTGTTATTAATTCCACATTTTATTATACCTTGATAGATACCCAAAGAAAAGATAAAGTTTATGAGACTGACACACTACATACTAAGGTAGAGAGGCACCTAGAAGATGAAGTTTATGACACATAGGTAGTAGATTTTTGGGGGGGCAAATGTATTCTTTTTCAGGAATATACTCTCCTATGGTAGGGTCCACTTGTAAAGGCATTTGTGTCAGAGCAGACTTCAGTTTAATCACTGAATCATTTTGCTTCTAACAGCAGAAAAATAACATCATTATCAATCAGAGATATGAAAATCAAAATTATCAAGATTTTTCCTAACTCCAGTTAGAATGGGAATCATTCAAAACACAAACAGCCACAAATGCTGGTGAGGATGTAGATGAGTGGGAACTCTAATACATTGTTGCTTGGATTGCAAATTAGTGCAACCACTTTGGAAAACAGTATGAAGATCTTCAGAAGAATCAGAATGAATTTACCATATAATACAGCAATTCCACTTCTGGGTATCTACCCAAAAGAATGAAAAACAAACTACTAAACTAATTAATGTATATCTATATTCAAAGCCACACAATTCACAATGGCCAAACTATGGAACCAGCCAAGATGTCCATCAACAGATGAATGTATTACAAAACTATGGGATATGTACACAATGAAATTTTACTCAGCCATAGAGAGGAATAAAGTTATGTCACTTGGGGGGAAATGAATGGAACTGGAGAACATTATGCTACGTAAGATTAGTCAGTCACAAAGAGTAAAAAATTGGATGTTCTCCCTAATATGTGAAAGTTAGAAAGAAAAATGGTCATAGGAGGAACTCTGGACAAGGAAAAAGAAATCATAGATGACCAAATAAGGTGACTTAACTGAGGGGAACTGGAGGGGGAAAGGTGGAAATTCTCTAATGTACATGATGTACATCTATAAATATATCCAAGTCAATCAGTAAGTCAAACATGAGAAGGAAGAACAGAGAGTGGGTGGAAATTGAGAAAGGGCTAAATGAGTGATGTGTGCATGTGCGCCTCTACCATCTTGTACCCCATTAAGATGTATGACTACAATGCACCAATAAAAATTTTAAAAAGAAAAAGTCAGGATTACAAGCAAAAATGTTATTACTACAAATAATAGTGAGGAGAACTGTTTATTTGGGATAGACTAAAAGGACTTTGACCTCTGATGGACAAAAGTACTACTCACCTGTATACATGACATATACTATAGAAATATTAGATATTGAATTGAAAATCATTAGCTAGAGTAAAAAAAACCTGAGAACAAAGAAGCCCACATTTTTCAGAATTCTTATTTTTGTTTGAATCCAAATTACTGTGTTAATTTCCAATCACTTTAAGAAAATACCTGTGATAAGTAACATATTAAGAGAAAGGTTTAGTTTGGCTCACAGCTTTGGAATTCCCAGTCCACAATGGATCGACCCTATTGTTTTTGAGACTGTGATGTGGCAGAATATTATAGTGAGATCATGTGGCAAAACAAAACCACTTTCCTTAGGGCCAGAAAGCAAAAGAAAGAAAGAAGAAAAGAAGACATCATGGCCCACAATCTTTTTTGAATAAATGCTCTTAATGACTACAAACCCTCCACTCTATTATTATTCAAATGTTTCATCACTTTTATGTTAGTCAGCTTTCTGTAACTGCAACAAAATATCTGAGAAAAATTACTTAGAGGGTTTTTTTTTTAATTTCTGGTTTCCAGCTTTTAGTTCATGGTCACGAGGATTCATTGTTTTTGACCTGTGGTGAAACAAAGAATCATGGTGTGGGGTGTGTGGAGCATGTGGTAGAGCAAAGCTTCTCACCTCATGGAGGCTAGGAAGCACAGAGCAAGAGAGAGCAAGAGGAGGCCAGGTACAAGGTCCAACCTTGAAGAACGTTTCCCAGTGACTCATGTCCTCCAACTAAGCCCTACCTCCTAAGGTCTTCATCACCTCCCACCAACTGGAAACCAAGCTTTCAACATAAGGACCTTTAGGGAACATTCAAGATCCCAACCATATCAGTTATTATCTATTATAGTACAGTTATTTTATATATTAGTGAGAAAAAATGCAGGCAACTTCTGACACCATGCTCTCTTATCAAATATTTAGCTATTTTAGCTATATTTAGATAGGTTCTTCATCTATATCATGCTGCTTTAAGCCGTATCTTTATATATAGTCAACTTTTTTGCCTCTTGGTCAGAGCATAGATTTTTTAGTATGTTTTAAATGGCAACCAAATTCAGTACATTCTTGTATTGACCATACATGAAGAGGTGATACTGTGGACAGTGGTCAACATGCCTGTTCACCTCAGACAAGGACAACCTACACAAGCAACCTATACAACAAGTAACTCCTAGCTGCCAGCTGACTGATGCTGGTTGAAATACTCCATCAACTCTAAAGAATATTAGATCCCAGAAGTTTGTACTATGTAAAAAAAAAGTACATCCTAGAAATTTTATTTTATTTTATTTTTTATTTATTTTTTTTTTTGTGTGTATGTGGTACTGGGATGGAACCCAGGGGCATTCTACCTCTGAGCTACAACCTCAGCCTTTTTTTTTTTTTTTTTTTGCGGATACGGGGATGGAACCCAGGGGCATTCGACCTCTGAGCTACTCCCCCTGCCCTACTTTTTATTCTTTATTTTGAAACAGGGTCTCACTAAGTAGTAGCTGAGGTTGTCCACAAACTGTGATCCTCCAGTCTCAGCCTCCCAAATGCTGGGATTACAAGCGTGCACCACCACGCCTCGCTTGAAATTTTAAATAGTATACCTGAAATAGGACAAATTATCTTCTTTGACTATGATCCACTTAATAAACTTAAGAGTAGCTTTGCTCCAGTCATATAAAGTGCAGGGACACAGGCTATAATTATGCTGAGGAAATTGATTCTAGCATTTAGGAAATTGTCACCATGACAGAAAAATCATTACTTCCAAGGTATTTACTGTCTGTACCTAGTGACAAATATCAAGCTTGTCATCTGTGAAATAATACTGTGACGTAGTGAATTCTTGAACACCTAGAGGACGAGCTGCCTTCTAATAGCATTGGTACCTCACACTGACACAAGGAGAGGAAACCATCTGCACTGGGTTTGGTTGTGCATTAATTTTAGTAAATGCCATATCACTGTTGTGATTTAAGAAGCTTGTTAGCACACTTTGTCGATGAGAAATTGAGGCACAGAAAACGTACTTTACTTTTAGCTACTAAACAGAGGAGAAAATGCAAAATGAAGCAGACAGAAGCAAAGCTCAAGAAAATTTCCCACTGCACCATTATGTCTCCAGGCAAGTTGGCCTGGGCCAGTAGCCTTTCTCTTTATGTTCCAGGTGTTCATAAATTAGGCATTTGTGAGTAGGGAAGTAGCTTTGCAACTTTGGCTTTGTATCAGAAACAATCACAACTCTCTACTGGCTTCACCATGAAACCAGTTAATACAGGTGCACTTGGTATCAGAATCCTTAAGGGAACTTGCAAAGCACTTGTTTTCCTATATATATTTTAGAATTTATTTTTTAGTTTATGAGTTTTTAAAATTATTTTTCAATTATAAAATTTATAGAGTTCATTGTTAAAATTTTATTTGATTTGTAATATCAACATGAAATGTGAATGTCCTATGAAATATAAATATTAAAGATTATTCTTTTTTTCTTCTTCACTCATCCAAGGGTAAATCTTTGTTAGCACTTTGCTATATATCTCCTATGATAATTTTTATAGTCATATTCATGCAAGTTTTAAAGTTTATAAAAATTTTATAAAACTACACATGCTGTTATTGAACTGGTTTTTCTATTCATGAATATATCCCCTAAACAGAAACCCAATTTGATCTGTTTCAATTAAAAGAGAAATTATTGGTTCATGTATTTCTGGGAAATGTTGAAATTCAGTTTTTAACAAAAAAAGAAGGGAAGAGCTGGGTTTCAGTATCTCCTGAAACCAAAGCATTGAAAATTCTTTCCTAGTCTCAGATTCTCACAGATTGTTAGTTTGATTCCTCTTGTTGCAAAGCAATTTATTTCTACAGAAAAAAAAATCTGGCTATCAACAATTACCAGGTAGGACACTGGAGAGACATGGGCACTCCCATTTCCATTTCAAAAAACTCATGACATGACTTGAATTGATGCAAGGTGGTTTGACAGTCATCTCTGTCTCATTTAACTGCATGTAGGGGACTGGGATATTATGACTTGCACATTCTTGTTCAGGTACTCAATTTTGTTTTGTTTTGTGGGTCTGGGGATGGAACTCAGGGGCATTCAACCTCCAAGATACACCCTCTGCCCTATTTTTTATTTTTTATTTTGAAACAGGTTTTCACTAAGTTATGGAGAGCCTCACTAAGTAGCTGAGGATGTCCACGAACCATGATCCTCTGATCTCAGTCTCCCAAGTTCTGGGATTACAAGCATATGCCACCATGCCCATCTCTAGGTATTCTATTCTAAACCATTCTCTTCTGGCCTACCAGATCATCGCAGCTTAGCATCTACAAATTTCCTGTACTTAAAGATTTCTTCCTAATGTTCTCATGTCTGTCTGTTTTCTCCATGGCATTAAATAATTTTTAAAAGACAACAAAAGCCATATTATCTTTTGTTTTGTACTTCTTCATTCCATTAATTATGTTGTATGTGTATCCCACAACTCTATCCCTGCCCTCCAAGGATAACAACAATAAGAAAATTTAAAATGGATTCATAATTGATTTATTTAATAACTTTCTTTACATTCTTAATTTGGAATAATATGAACAGCATTGAGAAGAGTAGGCTACAAGGCTTTCCTTCTTCCTTCCTATTCCCTCACTCTATATGGCCTAATTTTTTGTTCAAGTTCCAAGTTGTCTAAGAGCATTGACATGTATAAAGACTTTCTTCTCCCAAGGAGAAAAAAAGAAATACATCACTGTGTTTCTTTGGTATATAACTATGAGAAGATAGTCGGTTTTAGAATTTAAACATACTACCAAAGCTATATATAAATCTTTCATTAGAAATTTGCCAATGATGGACAATGAAGCAAGTTTGATTCATGTCACTATTGACAGATTAGAAATTCATGTGTATAAGTTACTCTTTTTCAGCCCTTTATAGTTAAAGGCAGAAAAGTAATATGCTTATTTTTGTAAAAATCTACATTTGTATATCTATTTACTTGTACAAATATATTTTAATCATTTTATATATCAGGGTTTATGTTAGATGTGGAAATGTAGAAATATGTATGAAATGTCCTTTTCTCTAAGGAGTTCCTAAACTATTTGAAGAGACATCTTGAAAATAAGTTAATGGGATTTGATAACATCATGGCAGAGGCACTTACAAAGTCTAGTGGTACCAAAAAAGAGCTCATTTTCCTGTAGGAATGAGGGGAAACCTTTGGTGAATCCTTCTGAAAACCCATGTGTGATCATGGAATGGACTTCCTTAAAACCTTTTAATGCTCTTAATAAAAGGTGGCTAGTGGGGGCTTTCCAGGTCTGGCTGTCTTGCCTCAGTACCCACACTCTGCTTTCTGCACCTTTGCTATATGAGTCTTTAATTCAGTACATGCTTATTCATTATTTTTGGACTGTATGTTGCCGTTGCCTCAAAAACTGTTCTATGACTTGCTTATGACTTAATATTTCCATTCATTCAGGAGTTCTGATTATCCATCTAGAAATTATTCTATGAAATGAATAATTTAATGTTAAGAGAAAAACAGTGTCCCAGATTATATAGGAAGAAAGTGAATCTGCCTTTCCTCTGGCTTTTAGTTCTTTCCAGGCACCCTACCTGATTGGATGGTGAGCTCCCACATTGAGGTCCAATAGTCTCCACTCAGTTTACTGACAACCATGCCAGTGTCCTCAGGAAATACTCTCACAAATCTACTCAGAAATAATGCTATATCCACTCACCAGGAGTTATGGTTAGAAAGAGAATGTCTCTTGAAGGGTTGATATAATCAATTAACTCAGAGTTAATATGATTAAATTATGATGGTTGGAGTCACAGCTGGGCCACCAGCAGGCTGCCACTGCATGGGCTACCAGCCCAAACCATAGCCCCAGGACCTGACTTACACCAACGTGGCAACAAAATCTCAAAGCTCTTTTGGAAACCCAGGAATCACCGAGACCTAAGAGTCACTTCTGTGCCTGACCATCAGCCACAGGTAAGCCTCCCCGGGGCCCCGAGGCTTGGGCTCCGCTCCTTCCAGAGCCCCCTGGGCTGCTACCATCTCTGACCCCAGCCTAGCCCAGGCCCAGCCCCAGCCCACCCCGGCCCAGCACCAGACAGCACCTTCTCAGAGGCTGCAGCCCCAGGCTCCAGCACAGGCCCCGCCCAGCACTGGTGGAGCACCTTCACAGAGGCTACAGCCATAAACCCCAGCACAGACCTGGCCTAGGCCCAAACCTGTGCAGTCTCATCTGGAGGATCTGAGAAACAGCCAGGAGAAGGCGTGGCCCAATCCAACTACTAGAAAAAAAAAAAATCCAGTAATTTTAACCTGCGAGAGTCTCTGCAACACCCACAAAAGGTGACATATCGAACTGCAAACCTAAAAAGAATTTTAGGGAACGGCAACACTGCAGCCCTGTGAACTGTCTACGAGTCTGAAAGTGATCATAGAGCTTTGACATCCCAAACTTTGAGATTAGCCAAACCCCGGAGCCGCACTGTTGGTGCAACAGAAGAGGCACCCACAGAGACACTGGGAAACCTGCAGGGTCACCGACATAGACCTGCTTTTCCCCCAGAGAACCAGATACAGAAGAACTACCAGCCCATCAGAGCTTCTGATTGAGCTGCCATCTACTCCACCATCACCCAATCCATACCACTTCAATGGGAAGACAACAGAAGAACAGACCTGAGAACGGTGAAAATATGAGAACCAGGAATAGTGGAGAAATGACAGAAATCACAAATAATGAACTTCAAGAAATGCAAGAAGTGGAGTTCCAAATCTTGATCTACAATATGATGAAAGGATTTAAAACAAGTCTAGAGGAGGTGAAATATGAGTTAGAAACACTAAGAAAGAATCAGAAAGAGGTCTGGAATGAAATGAAAGAGTCAATAAGTGAAATGAAGACAGCAATAGAAAGAAATTCTGGAAGATTAGATGAAATGGAAAACAGAATATCACTGTTAGAAGACAGTACATCCAAAACCGAAAATATGGTCAGCGATATACAGAAATCTTTATAGTAAGAAAACCTAAACATCCAGCAAATATGGGATAATATGAAGCATCCTAACTTACGGATAATAGGCATGGAGGAAAGGATAGAGGTACAGACCAAGGGCATTCATAATCCCTTCAAAGAAACAGTCTCAGAGAATTATACAAATATGGAAAGAGACTTGGATCTTCATGTCCAGGAGGCATACAGAACTTCATTGAGACAGGACCAAAGAAGGACCTCCCCAAGCCACATAATAACCAAAATGACCAACATAGAGGCCAAGGAAGGAATCCTAAAAGCAGTGAGAACAAAAGGATGGGTGACATATAGAGGCAAAACAATAAGAATCACCCAAGACTATCCAACCCAGGTCATGGATGCTAGGAGAGACTGGTATGACATGATTCAGACCCTGGAAGAAAATAACTTCCAACCAAAGCTTATTTACCCAGCAAAACTACTATTCAAAATCAGTGGGGAAACAAAAGTGTTTCAGGATAAACAGAATCTTAAAAAATTCATGAATTTAAAGCCTACACTAGAGAAAATTATTAAAGAAATAAACCATAAAGAAAAAAAAGAAGCAGACTTCAGAACCAAATAAGAGAGGAAGTCAGTAAGTGGGCCATTTAAGTAAAGAAGAAAGACCAATCCATCCAATAGTAGAACATAAAATGGCAGAAAACAAAAATCATATTTCAATAATATCTCTTAACATCAAAGGACTTAACTCACCAATCAAAAGACATAGACTGGCAATGTGGATTAAGAAACATAATCCAAATAGATGCTGTCTGCAAGAAACTCACCTTATAGCCGAAGACATTCGCAGACTGAAAGTGAAAGGATGGAAAAAGATATACCATGCTATTGGAGACCAAAAAAGAGCAGGGTAGCAACCCTGATATCCAACAAAACAGACTTTAAACTAAAACACATCAGAAGAGACAAATCAGGGCACCTCCTTTTATTAAAAGGAACAATACACCAAGAAGATATAATGATAGTAAATATTTATGTCCCAAACATGGGTGCAACCACATTTGTAAAACAAGCCCTTCTTGACATCAGATCCCAAATAGACCCAAATACAATAATTCTGGGAGACTTTAATGTGCCTCTCACACCACTGGATCGATCTTCAAGGCAAAAGATGAGTAAAGACTCGTTAGAACAAAAAAAACCAAATGGACCTAATAGACATTTTCAGAGTATTTCAGCCAGGAACTACAGAATACACATTCTTCTCAGAAGCCTATGGAACCTTCTCCAAAATAGACCACATACTGGGACACAAAGAAAGTGCCAGCAAATTCAAAAGATGTAATATAATTCCTTGCATCTTTTCAGACCATAATGGAATAAAAGTAGATATCAAGAACAGGAAACTCAAAAGAAATTATTCAAATACATGGAGATTGAATGATACACTATTGAATGATGAATGGGTAAGAGCAGAAATTAGGGAAGAAATAAAGTAATTTATGGAAACAAATGAAAACAGAGACACAACCTACCAAAATCTATGGGACACTATGAAGGCAGTATTAAGAGAAAAGTTTATTGCATTGAGTGCCCACATAAGAAGGACAGAGAACCACCAAGTAAAGAACCTAATGATACAACTCAAGGACCTAGAAAGTCTGCAACAGTCTACTCCCAAAGCCAGCAGAAGGCAAGAAATCATTAAATTAGAGCAGAAAGAAATGAAATAGAGAACAACAACAAAAAAAAAAACAATTAAAAGAATCAATAAAACAAAAAGTTGGTTCTTTGAAAAGATTAATAGAATTGATAAACCCCTGGCCAACCTAACCAAAAGAAAAACAGAATCAACTCAAATTATCAAAATTAGAAATGAAAGAGGAGATATCACCACAGATAGTGAAGAAATCCAAAACATTATTAGAAACTACTTTAAAAATTTATACTACAATAGATTTGAAAACATGGAAGAAATTGATAGATTTCTAAGCACAGTTAACCTACCTACACTCAGCCAAGAGGATATAGCAAGCCTAAACCAGCCAATAGTAACCAAAGAAATAGAAATAGCAATAAAAAATTTTCCACCAAAGAAAAGCCCAGGCCCAGATGAGTTTTCAGCTGAATTCTACAAAACCTTCAATGAACAACTAATACCAATACTTTATAACTTGTTCCAGAAAATTGAAAGAGTTGGAACTCTCCCAAATTCCTTCTATGAGGCCAGTATCACATTAATCCCCAAACCAAATAAAGATAGATACTTCAAGAAAGGAAAACTACAGACCAATATCCTTAATGGACATAGATGCAAAAATTCTAAACAAAATACTAGCTATATGCATTCAAAACTATATCAAGAGAATAATACATCATGACCAAGTTGGATTCATCCCAGAAAAACAAGGCTGGTTCAATATACGCAAATCAATACATGTTATTCACCACATAAATAGAACCAAGAACAAAAACCACATCATCATAGCAATAGATGCTGAAAAAGCATTCGACAATATCCAACACCCATTTATGTAAAAAAAAAAAAAAAAAAAAACAAAAACAAAAAAAAACACTGCAGAAAGTTGGGATAGAAGAAATGTACTTCAACATCATTAAGGCAATATACTGTAAACCCAAAGCCAACATTATATTGAATGGGGAAAAAACTGCAAGAATTTCCTCTAAAGTCAGGAAAAAGACAAGGATGCCCACTATCACCACTCTTTTTCAATATAGTTCTTGAGACTCTTGCTGCAGCAATAAGACAAGAGAAGGAAATCAAAGGAATTCACAAAGAAGAGAGGAATTAAAATTATCCTTATTCACAGATGACATGATCCTTTATCTGGAAAACCCAAAGAACTCAACCAAAAGACTTCTGGAGCTGACTGACAAATTCAGCAAAGTCGCAGGATACAAAATCAACCTAAAGAAATAAGTGGTTTTTCTTTACGCCAAGAATGAATCCATGATGAAAGAAACAAAGAAAATAATTCCATTCACTATAACCTCAAAACCAATAAAATATCTAGGAATAAACCTAACCCAAGACATAAAAGACCTCTACAACAAAAACTATAAAACATTAAAGAAAGAAATTGAAGAAGACCTTGGAAGATGGAAAGATCTCCCGTGGTCATGGATAGGCAGAATAAATATCATCAAAATGGCCATTCTGCCAAAAATAATCTATAGATTCAATTAAATTCCCATTAAAATTCCAGTGACCGCCAGGCGTGGTGGCGCACGCTTGTAATCCCCGCGCTTGGGAGGCGGAGACAGGAGGATCGCGCAGGTTCGAAGCCAGCCGCGCGCGCTGGCTTAGGAGACCCTGTTTCCAAAAATGAAAATGTAAAAATAGGTCTGGGAGTGTAGCCCGAGGTAGAGGGGCTTCCAGGAACCCCAGTACCACCAAAAAAAAAAAAAAAATAGAGTTAGGCCGGGCGTGGTGGCGCATGCTTGTAATCCCCGCGCTTGGGAGACGGAGACAGGAGGATCGCACGGGTTCGAAGCCAGCCGCGCGGCTGGCTTAGGAGACCCTGTTTCCAAATAAAAATGTAAAAATAGGTCTGGGAGTGTAGCTTGGAGGTAGAAGGGCTTCCAGGAACCCCAGTACCACCAAAAAATAAAAAATAAAAATTAATTAATTAATTAATTAATTAAATAAATAAAATAAAATTCCAGTGACATTCTTCAGAGACCTAGAAAAATCAATCATGAACTTTATATGGAGAAAGAAAAGACCCAGAATAGCCAAAGCAATTCTCCACAATAAGAAACATGCATGAGGCATCACAATCCCAGACTTCAAATTATACTATAGAGAAATAAAAACAGCATGGTACTGGCACAATAACAGATATACTGACCAGTGGATTAGAATAGAAGATACAGAATCAAACCCACACATCATTAGTCAATTAGTCAAGTATAGTTTAAATGTATACTATTTATGTTCAATAAAAATTAAAATAAATAAATAAATAAATTATGATGGTTGTGATATCATCAGTGTGGTGTGTAAATCCATTATAATGAAATTACTAGGAGGAATCTAGGCTGGTATAATGTGGCTGAAGAAGGTGGTTCCATGAGGCTGTGACCTTAGGACTTTACTTTTGTTATTGAATCCCTTTGCTTCTGCTTTCTTGCTTCCAGCTTCCATAATATGAGAAAAAGCCTTTTTTACTTCTCTGCTCTCTGCTTTCTAGCAATTTGCCCTGTGATTCCAGACCCTAGTCTCACATTCACATGGACTCTGAAATACTATGAATGAATAAATCTTCCTTTCTTTTTTTTTTTTTTTTTTTTTTTTTGGTTGTACTGGGGTTCCTAGAAACCCTTCTACCTCCGGGCTGCACTCCCAGACCTATTTTATAGTTTTGTTTTGTTTTTTTTTTTAATTTGGAAATGAGGTCTCTTAAGCCAGTGCAGCTGACTTCAAACCTGTGTGATCCTCCTGTCTCTGCCTCACAAGTGCAGGGATTACAAGCTTGTGCCACCACACCCGGTAAATCTTCCTTTCTCTAAGTTGTGTGCACTGTTTTGGATTATAGCAGTAAGAATGTTGACCTAGACACTAGCTATCACTTAACTCAATAAAGTTGACACCTAAAATTAAACATCACAGAAGCTCTTTAGTTTCATGCAATCCAATGTATTGATTTGCCTTTTAGTTTCTTGTGCCTTCGGGTCTTGTTGAGAAGGTGTTTATCTGTACCTATGTGTTGCAGTGTTGGACCTATGCCTTCTTCAAGTAGCCTTAAGATCTCCTGTATAATTTCCAAGTCTTTAATCCATCTTGAATTTACTCTTGTGCAGGGTGAGAAAGTGGAATTTACTTCCATTTTTCTGTATATTGTTAATGTTGCCAACACTATCTTGAACAGGCTATCTTTTTTTCCAGTGTATGGTTTTGGCCCCTTTGTCAAAAATCAATTGGTTGTATGTTGATTTGTTTCTGTGTCTTCTATTCTGCTCCACTGGTTTATTTATCTGTCTTTCTGCCAGTACCATGCTGTTTTATTACTATGGCTTTCTAGGATAGTTGAAAGTCAGGTATTATAATTCCTTTTGCATGGATTTTGTTGCTAAGAACTACTTTGGCTGTTCTAGGTGTTTTGTTGTCCAGATGAATTTAAGGACTGATTTTTCTATGTCTGTGAGAAATTATCTTGGTAATTTGATGGGCATTGTGTTGAATCTGTAGATCACTTTTGGAAGTATAGCCATTTTGATGATATTTATTCTGCCTATCCATGAACATGGAAGATCTTTCCATCTTCTAAGCTCTAAAGGCAAAAGAAACTAAAAGGTGAGTCAATACATAAGATTGCATGAAACTAAAGAGCTTCTGTACAGCAAAGGAAACTATCAAGAACCTCAATTGAGAGCCAACATAATGGAAGAATATTTTTGCCCCCTACTCCTCTGATAGAAGACTAATATCTAGAATATACAGAGAACTCAAGAAACTCAGCACTAATAAAACAAATAACCCAATCAAAAATGGGCAAAAATGGGAAATAGACACCTTATGAAAGAAAAAATTCAAATAGCCAATAAATGCATGAAAAAATGCTCAACATCATTGCTAATCAGAGAGATTCACATCAAAAGTACCCTGAGATTTTGCCTAACTCCAACTAGAATGGAAATCATTCCAAACACAAACAACAAAAAATGCTGGCAAGGATGTGGAGAAGTGAGAACTCTAAAACATTGTTGGTGGGATTGAAAATTAGTGCAACCATTTTGGAAAACAGTATGGAGACTCCTCACAAGAATAGGAATATACTTACCATTTTATCCAGCAATACCACTTTTGAGTATCTACCCCAAAGAAAGGAAACCAAACTACCAAACTAATGCATGCTTATCTATGTTTGTAGCTGCACAATTTACCATTGCCAAACTATGGAACCTGCCAAGATATCCATGAACAAATGAATGGATTACAAAATTGTGTGATATGTACACAATAGAATTTTACTCAGCCATAAAGAAAAACGCAATTACATCATTTACAGGGAAATGGATGAAACTGGAGGACATTATGTAGGTGAGATTAGTCACAAGAAATAAGAAATCAGATGCCTTCCCTAATATGAGAAAGTGATGGAGAATTAAGTGACAGGAGGAACTCTAGATGAAGAAGGAGATCCTATGGAGGATCAAATAAGGTGACATAACTGAGCAGAAGGAAGGGGGAAAGATACTCTCTAAAGCACATAATGGACTTAAACAAGCATATCAAAGTCAATCACTAAGCCAAGTATTGGAAGGAGGGATGGGGAGGAAATGGGGTAGGGATTGGGTAAGGGCTAATTGGGTGATGTGCGCATCTATGTCTCCACAAGTCTTTTATCCCATTAAGATGTATGACTACAATACACCAAAAAAAAAAAAAAATTCTCTCAATGGTTTTAGCAAATGTTTAGCATTTCCAAACCCCTCCAAAGCACTACTAATAGTCATGAAATTAAACTTTAAAAGGCTGCTATAATCACCTGGAAAGACAAGAAGAGGAGCCTGATGGCCATTCCCCTCCCCCCAGACACACATGAGTGAAACTGCAGGTCTGTAAAAGTGTGTTTACCCTGGGACTCTTCTCCTCTCCCTGACATGCAGGGTCTTTTCCTTCTATGTTTGTGTGGGATGACAGATGGTTTAACAGAAGTAAATATAGATTATCTAGATAGAAATACACATGTACATATCTATCCTCACATTTTTCTTTTTTCTCCTAATGTCTATTAGTTTTTCTTTGAGTTGACTACAAAAGTCTACTTTTTATAATACACTGCATACTGAGCAGCAAATGCACATATACTTTGCCTTCTCTTTTATAAGAGATGCATACAGATTTTTATATATCTGAGTCAGAAAGAAGTGAAGCTCAGTGAAGTGACCTGGTGAGCATAAATGTTTTCCAAACAAACACTATAAAATGCCACAACAAACATACCTAACTTATTGCAATACAACAGTTCGGTGGTAAAAATGCCCCTGGATTCAAGAGGTCTTGGATGGGTTAAATATTTTACCTTCTAAAATACAATAAGGAGATAGGGTGAAGACATTTTCTTTACTTGATATTTGACTTATTCTCCCTGCCATTTCAGTGGGTCACCTTTTGATGTTGATTTTCAATTCAGCCTTTTTTAGTGCCCAAATATCTTGGCTGATGAAAAGAAGAAGGTGCTTTCACCTTTTACTATTTAAAAGAAATAAATATTCCAGGAGTTTTGAACTCAAGACTTGAAAACCATTTTAACTTGCTAGAATAAACAGACCCAGTTTATATTCAAGGGAGAAGCAATTGGTAGGAAGACCTGTGTGTAGTCTTTTGTTGGATACAACACATACTGTGGCTGGTCCATGGACTACCACTTGTTAATTGATTGATTTTTTCCCCTACTTTCCCTGGGACTCCTTAACCACTGCCTTTTCAACTCTGCAGTCACAGATCAAATAATCCTATCTTATTTCTTCACATATTTAACAAATATTTACTAAGCAATTGGTATTCTCACACGTGAAATACAAGACTTTAAATCCCTTATACTAGGCAAATGCATAAACAAATATACTATGCTATGTGATATTTTAGAGAATTTCCTGATAGCTCTTGAAATTGAGATAATGAGGTCACTAAATCAGCAGAAATGCATACAGAAGCACATTCCAGAAAGAGAAGGTTGAGGCAAGATCAACTAGTTTAGAAGGTTCCCTGAATTAGTTAAAGGCAAATAATAAAGTATGACATAGGAAATGTGGCAGGATTGGGGGAAAATGTTATAGAATGATAAACTGAGATCAGATTCTGAAAAATCCTGATGAACCAAAGAGCTTTGTCTTTACCCTAGGTGTTAATCATGACTCATGTGATCAGATTATGTGTATTCTAGGATAATTGTTCTAGTTGCAGGGTAGACAGTAATTTGCAATGAAGTTTTTAAATTATCCTACAACATCTACTTATAACATCTCCTCACTATTTAAGAGGCTATAGAAAAATAAGGTGGTTTTCAAATATCTTGCCTTTAAAATCAGAGATAGTGTGGTGATTGGGGCTGTTCTGAGTGCCTGGTTGTCTTTGGATCCTCAAGAAGAAAATTTACAAGTAGATAAATAGAGGCTGAAATAAAACTAATACTAAATGGAAAGTAGAAGAAGCAGAACACAGAGTGTCAGTCCAATCCCAATCCTTTCTCTGGTGAACTTCCATTTTTACAGCACCTATGACAAGAGCTGTAATTGATACAATAAAGACCCTGGCCTCAGGTGATTGAACCAAGAGGCACCTGTCCTAATCATAATCACACCATTAAACTAGCCTTATACCATTATATCTACCACTACCAAAATCATCATCTGGACATTTTGGGCATCTCCAAAAATTGATAGAAATGTAAAATTTCAGGCTCCATTTGAGATGTCCAGACTCAATTTGAATTTCAGAATAATTCCCTCATAATTTCAGTCATATTAAGTTTTTGTAAACATAATTTCAGATCAACAAGTCCACCTTTCCTGAAAATTTAAGCAATAAACATTCAAAACATAAGTTATTAATAGACTAGGAAGAAACTGGCATACATAATATAATGATGTTCATGTCCTCCTAGTGAAATGGAAGCCCAATGACTCTCTTGGCTACTGTGGTACTTGGAACACTAGATAAATTCTAGATAGAATCACTTGTCCAGATTCTACCTAGGCACAGGTGTTCATATACCTCCTGCAATGTTTCTGGTCTCACTGTGAGACCAATATCTTTCCTGTGGATATTTACAGCAAACCTATCTTCACTTGGAACCAGCTTAAAATTCTTTGTTTCCTATAACAAAATTTGCCAAAATAAAACACAGCTTGTAGTAGTAATCACTGAGGAGTTAACATGAGCAAATCTCCAACTTGACCCAGTAATTCTAGCGAGATCAACAGTTTCTCTTGTGCATAAAGTTAGTGGTAATTTATTTTCTAGCCAGAGTTGGACAGCAAGTGAAAATCAGATTTGTTCCCTTTAGGAAATACATTGATTCTCTTGGGAGATAAGAATGCCATTCCTTCTATAGAAAAGGTTCATTTATTCATGATCTGAAGAAGGAAATAAGCCATTAGCAAGAGAAAACTGTCCTTCTTTTTCACAGGCAGAACCAGAAATCTTTGCTCATGTTCTCCTGGGGTGTGTGTGGGGGGAAGATGGGGAGGGTCTAATGTAGGTATTCCAGTTTTATATTCAAGATTTTTTGGCTTTTCTCCAAAAATCTTGCAATGATAGGCTGCCTTTACATTAACCTTTCATCTATTGTTTTCAATGGAGAAAATGGTATCCACCATGAATGTTCTGTCTTGCTCCATTGAAAAATATTTGACCTTGAGCAGATGTGTTATCCTTTCTGCTTCTTTCTTTTCTTATTTGTAAAATGAAGACGTAAACTTTTTTTTTATACATGATACTATGCAATAATCAACTCCAATTACCCACAAGTATGTAGATGGATGCATGGATAGCTATGCTTTAAAATTTTTGTGCTGTTTGAGTATTTTAGTAGTGAATTTTTGTTCAAAGAAAACATTATATATTATTAAATAAATTTAAGAGTTAGTGGTTAGGTTGAAATAATTGGTGATGAAGGTGTCCAAAATTTCAAAAAATTAACTCTTCTAGCATTGTAACTAAATACAGCTTCTCATGAAGAATAGTGTAAAATTAGATTTTATATAGCTTGAAACATCATATATTCATCTCATGAACTATTTTTTGAGGCACTGGAGATGGAACCCAGGGGCATTCTAACACTGAGGTATACCCCAACCCCATTTTTTATTCTCTATTTTGAAAGTAGGTCTTACTGATTTGCAAAGGACCTCATTAAGTAGCTGAGGCTGTATGCAAACCATAACCCTCCAGTCCCAGCCTTCCGAATGCTGGGATTACAAGTGTGCACCACCATGCCAGGCTTCAACAACTATTTATAGAGTGCTTGAACTCCATGTCAGCAGAATGATAAAATACACAGATCCCAGTTTATTTGGGAGACAAATCATCTATAAATCATCTACAAATCAATATATATCTTTAAGTAAAAATGTTACATGTAATGTGTTGCTAGTTGATTTTTATACTTTTACTGGTGAATTATAATTATATATCATAGTGAGCTTTAGGCTGATTCAAACATACATACACACAGTCACTTGGTATATATTTCTTTACATCCCACCCTGCTTCCTCTTCCTCCCTCCCCACACATATTAGTGAGGTTGGTAGTGATAGCTACATATATGTATAAACATAGCACTATTTGAATTGCTTCCTTCCTCAAGCTTCATTTTTCCTTCTCTACCTCATTCCCCCAGTGCCCTTCCACTATCTTGGTCTCTTTTCTCATTTGAATCAAGCTAGTTGATTTTTGAATGAGTGTAACTAAAGCACAAATCTCTCATCAATTAGCTCAACCTACTGGAAGTGGGAACATAACTTCATGTGCCTAATGAGGGCGAGGGAAAAGAAAATTGGGTTATCTTTGAACTAAGATTTTAAAATGTGTAAGAAATTTTGTATGAAAATAAGTGAGAAAGGAGTATTCCAAGCAAGGGAACACACAGACAAGTGAAGCCATAATAGTGCAGGTAAATAACTTAAATATAACACATATTCTGATAAGATTGGAGCTGAGCTCATGAAGGCTGGTAATTCAGTGGTAGAAAAACAGATTAAAATATAGGATGGGACCAAGATTTGAAGTTTTCTAATTTTTCCCCATATTTTTGGCTATACATGTTTAGTAAGTTTCTGGTGAGTCCCACCCCAATTGTGTATTTCTACTTTATTTATATCAGCCTGAGTTCAGTCATTCTTTATCCAAATGGGTTCTAACCTGTTAATATTATTTATTTTCCAATCCAGTTGTTAAAGTCTTAGCCACTGGGGTCCCCACTAGCTGCCTCTAATGTCCTCTTGACTGGTCCCACTATTATTTGAGCACTTTCTTACTTCCAGGCTCAGGAAACTGTTCCAGCTCCCCTTGTACTTATAGCACCCCAAATATGAACCAGTCATTTCTTCGTAGAGTTCAGTCTTCTTTTTGTAACAGAAGGTATATCTTTGTAATCATGGTGCTATGACTACAGCCACTCAGCAAACAGACCTTGAGAAGGTATATAAGTTTGTAGTGATCACTTCCCATCTGATCTGAAGCCACAGGACTTATTCTAATATTCCCCTTTCCATCTGCTTAACTGCCTTCTTCAAACATCAAAAACCTGGTTGCCATTATCCTCAGTGTGTGTTTATTGATCTCTCAAATCCTAGAATACTGGAAAAAATTTCAGATTTTTAACTTATACTACTAAGAAAAAAAAACCCTCA
Organism: Muscardinus avellanarius; assembly: GCF_963383645.1. Lineage (NCBI taxonomy): Eukaryota > Metazoa > Chordata > Mammalia > Rodentia > Gliridae > Muscardinus > Muscardinus avellanarius. The sequence goes on along the minus strand of NC_137789.1, from coordinate 98,864,717 downwards.
GATCTAGGAATACAACCCTGGGATACTGCATATTTTCTTATTAATATGCCTACAATTCTATGATACATTTGCTGAGAGTCTTTTTTAGTATATCACTCTTTATGCATCCAATTTAACTGCCATCTGTTCTCTACTAGGACAATAACCGACAAAATGGGCCAGAAGGTAACTGCTTATAAGGAGGTTACAATATGTAGCAAGAGTCCCTCTGCTGGTAGCTCTGTCCATCTAGACTGAGTACTTGGAATCAGCACCAAAGAATTTATCCAGCTCCTGAATTAATTGTGGACAAAGCTGTAGAGAACCAGAGAAAACAAATTTTAAACTGTGAAATGTATGTAGTTAGAGCTAAAGGACAAGGCCTTAACCATTTATACACTTTAAAGAAATAAATAGCCAGGCATGGTGGTGTACTTCTATAATCCCAGTACTGGGGAGGCTAAGACAGGAGGACTGAAGTTTCATTGCCAGCCTCGGTAACTTAACAAGGCCCTCAGGATTTAGGAGAGCCTGTTTCAAAATAAAAATAAAATAGTTCTGGCATTATAACACCCTGTGTTCAGTCCCCAGTACCAAATTAACACCCCCCCTCCATATATATAATTTTATACTAGCCAATTATTCCTGCTCTGAATTATGACACTTGTATTTTGGCTTGCTTTTCTCTATATCTTGACCAAGGCCACATAGCTAGTTTCAATCCATAGTTACCTTTCTCCTAGAAGACTAACAAAGAAACATAGAACATTTCTGATAAAAGACATGTCACCATGTATCAGAGAGATTTTTTGGCTGAGAAAAACCTAAAATTTCCCTCGTAACAATCTGAAAGCACATATTTCCCCACCAAGCTTATATTGAGGCTTGATCCCAGTGCAATTGTTGAGAGGGCTGATGTTTGGCTATTTAAAGTCAGATGCTTCAAAGTCAGCTGAAATTTCACAGAAGATACCAACCCAGGTCTACTACATTTCTGCTGTATCTGTACTGTGCATCATTCTTGTCTGAGTTAAGGTTCTATTGCTCCATATTTTACCTGAAAATCTGACATGTTAGAACCACAGAACAAAGTGAAAATGACAGATATTTATTAAATGTCTGGCTGCTCCAACTAATGGGACTTAGGGTAGCTTGCATTTCTAGTTTCAGCTGCCAGTTTCCCAGCAAGTGATTTTGCTGATAAAGGGTGGCTTTGATGGGAAAGAAGGGAAAAGGGCAATATAATTTGAAGAAATGTATTTTTAGAGTTGCACAAGAAAGGCCTTCAGAGCTAAGTTGATTCTAGGATGCCATTACCACATTCTTGTTTAAAGGTGACAGGAGGAGTCCAAGAAAAGCCAGCTCACCCCAAAACACAGAGCAATCTTCAAAGAGTTGAGAAAGTAAGATGATTTGGTAAGGGAGTTTTGGAGGAGATATGGAAGAAATTATTCTTTAAGAGGTTCTTGTGACTTCACATTTTCAATTCCTCATTTTTTTTTCTCTTTTTGTCCCTTCTGAATACTCCATGAGTCTATGATTTTTTTTTTATTTTTTCCTCTTTTCTTTTTCTTTCTTTTCTTTTTCTTTTCTTTTCTTCTCTTTTCTTTTCTCTTTTCTTCTTCTTCTTCTTCTTCTTCTTCTTCTTCTTCTTCTTCTTCTTCTTCTTCTTCTTCTTCTTCTTCTTCTTGTTTTCCTCTCTCTCTCTCTCTCTCTCTCTCTCTCTCTCTCTCTCTCTCTCTCTCTCTCTCTCTCTCTCTCGGTACTGGGGATTGAGCCCAGGGTCATTCTATCTCTGAACCATACTGTCAGCCTTTTAATATTAATATTTATTTTTTTGCATCAGGGTCTAAGTTGCCAAGGTTTTTGCTAAGTTGTTTAGGCTGAACTCAAACCTGCAATTCTTCTTTCTCATCCTGTAAATACTGGGATTTCAGGTATGTACCACCACACCTGGCTAGGCACTCCATGTTTCAGAAGCGCAAAGTAGTCCAGTATGGTGGTACATGCTTGTAATCTCAGTACTTGGAGGCTAAGACAGGAAAGTCTTAGGTCAGCTATTTAGTGAGACCCTCTGAAACTTAGTGAGACCCTGTTTCAAAAATAGAATAAAAAACAAAATGGGGCTAGAGGTGTAGTTCAGAGGTAGAATGCCCCTAGGTTCCACCCCCAGTAACACACACACACACACACACACACACACACACACACACACACTAGTGTAAAGTACATAAAACACTTCACATGTAAAAGGAAGTTTGTGAAAATCTTAAACTTTTAAACTCAGCCTATGTCTGGATATGGTCCATGTACACAGGGATCTGGAGTCTCCCTTCTGTTATGAGCACAGCATGTCATGGACCTGAGCACCAGATGCTGCCTGGCTCCATCAGTCTTCTTCACTAAATCTTATGCTCATGTTTCCAAAACTCAAGTGGGCCTCACTTACTTTTTTTTCTGTGCTTTTTCCATGAATATATTGCCCAGTATCTAGTCCTTTATTAATAGTTTTTTTTCACACATAATCCAATTCTAAATTTAATTTTTATAACTATGCTCAACAGTGGTTAGGTTTAGTTTTATGTGAGTGATTAATTGTTGTTCTGATTTTATTGACCATCTGGGACACACACACAAGGATTCTATACTTATATAATTAACAAAAAAAAATTACTAAATAGGTTGTGTTGCATTTACCCCATTGTTTGGAGCTTATCTCCTGGGTATTCTTGAAGCCATACCCTTCCTTGGTCAGAGAGGGATTATGTCCACCTCACTGCTGTTCATGGACCTAAGATGCTTTCTCTATGAGGGCTATAGGACTTCACTTTTTATATGAGGCTGAGCCCAATGTTTTCTCCAAAGCTCTATTTTCCCTCATCTCTCTGACTTTTTATAACTTCATGCAGGAACTCTTATTCAATTAAAATTTTAATCATCTCTTGCTTATATTGCATCACAAACTTCTTTCAATATATCTTGAGTCTGAAGATAAAAGGGAAAATGAGAAAGAATGTAAGAATTCTGGGTAGGCAAGTCCTACAAGTGAATTCTTGACCCTCTTCCCTTTCTTGATGTATAATTTAGTTTTGTTTTTGTGCACCTTACTTTGAATACTTAGATATTTTTTTTTTTAAATTTTTCAAAAGCTTCCATAGCAAGACTCACCAATAACTGGAACTTTTCTGAGATGGCTTTAGAAGCCAACATGGAGACCATATATAGTGGGCCTTTATTTCTGAAAATATGTTAACAACACACTGGAGTTGTATAACCAGCACTGAGCTGTTAGGTGGCACCAGAAAGAGCTGTGATTGTGTATGTTACCTGAGTCCATTCTGTAAAACCTATTTCCTAGAAACTTCTAGATAAGCTTCTGACATTTCAGTACATTTTTTTTTAACACAGAGACCTATAGTTTTTAAAGAATTCACTTAAACCCCAACCCTATCAAGAACTCTGCAAAATTTAATTCTGTTATTAACATACTTAAGTATCCAAAGAAAACTATACTATAAGTATACTATTTGGGGAAGCAATTACAATGTAGTAAGAACAGTAAAGCCTGAGTCTTTTCTAAAATCCAGAGGGCTATTTTATATTCAGTTAGAGACCAAAACTAGGAATACATTTGGAGCCAGCATAATCTGATGGAAGTTACCAAAAGGTCTGGGCTCATGTGTTCACCAAAATTTTATATATTTGATCAGTGATTAAACACATGCAAGTATTATTGAAATGCTAAACATCTATATAAATATTACTTATATTCATAAATCTTCACATATGTAGGAGCCATTGTCAGCCCACATATAATCAAACATAAATATAGGATGTGGTTTTCTCCTGAATATAATGGGGAGTTTTGTGTTTAAACCACACCTACTTATATTTAATCTCTGCCCAAGTATATAAAGTGGAATTCCAGTATCCACATTCTAAAGATGAATAAATTGTGGGCCAGAAACAGGTGGTGTTTGCCTATAATCCCTGTAATTGAAAGGCTGAGACCAGAGGATTATAGGTTTGAGTAGAACTTCAGCAACATAGAGAGGCTCTCAGCAACCTAAAAAGACCCTGTTTCAAAACTAAATTTGGACATGTCTAATTTAAGCCCATATGCTCAATACTATGAAGCTGTTACTTTAAAATAATGCATTAATTATTGGTTTTCTTGTGAGAAAAAACTTAAACTGCAAAGAAGAGCTTTCCCTAACCTGTGATCTCACTCAACCAACTAGTAAAGTCATAGAAGAAAGTATTTGTTGATTGTTTATTATATGCTAGGTGCTATGAAAATTCCATTTGCAGTATATCATTTTGTTAAAATATCCATATACCACAAGAACCAAATAGCTTTAAACTGACTCAGTGTTACTGGGCAATAGGATGAGGAAGGTGAGGATTCACTCATATCTCTCCCTAATTCACCACATGAAGCAGTAGATGTTGGAGGAAGTAATAGAGAAATCCTGAAAGAAGAATTTTCTCAAGCAATGTTTAACTTAGAGAACTACAAAGAGAGATATGACTCAGATTGAGCAGAGAGGAAAAAATTCAATGAGGGCTTAATTCCACTGTATGCTAATAAAAATGTATAATGTTAAAGGAGAATTTTTTTTCTAGAGGTCTATGAATTCATTAATTCAATAAATATTTATTAAAGCTTCTGAAGGCCATATTTTTAATTCTTGTGAGATCTTTGGACAGAGTTTAGAAAAGAAGAAAACTCACTTATGTGGAAGATGTATTTTAGTAACAAGATTACAATTGGATAAAAATGTAATTAGAATACTTAAACTTTAAATGTACAATATGTTGAAATTTTCTAAAGAAAAAAAATTGGGCAGAGTAATAGGTATGAAAAAATCCCTTTAATGAATATGATGTGCTTTATTTCTTATGATTAACAAAATTGTGTCATAAACAAGCCTTTTAGTTAAATACTGTATAATTTCTAAATATCTTTGTGACTTATTGTGAGAAAGCTAAAATAAAATGTATCTTATTTTTATGGGAGGAAATGAATTTAAACAGGCACTTTGATTAATGGTACTGTTTAATAAAACTTTAACATATTAGTATAGTGGCTTCTTTAAAAATATAATTTAGCAATATAATAAGCATTTACAAATATTAAAATCACCTAGAAATTAATTTGTAAGTTTCAAAAACACAGTTAATCACAAATAATAACAGCCACACTGCAAAAAATTGGTAAATGTTGCCTTTTAATATAAGTATCTGAAAAACTTTAAATAGAATTAGCAGAATATTGCAGATAAATATGAATCCTTTTTCTTTTCTATGTTCATCTTTTTACTTCATTTTCTCAAATACATAGCTGTATACTTGTTTGGTATAATTTTGTCCCTGTTTTAAAATGTTATATATCTATGCCCAAAATTAATATGCCTATCTGTATATTTTGATTTATATCATTTTATAACTCTAATTTTCTATTAAATATTATTTTTAAGATTAAAGTTGATACAATAGTTCTATTTTATTTATTTAAAATGTTAATTAGCTTATGAATATAATTATCAGAATTATCTCTTGTGTTTTGCATATAGCTCTCCCATTCTTTGGGCTGCCTTTTCATACTCGGCATATTTTTAAGTACAAATGTGTTTAGTTTTGAGTAAGTCAAACTTAGTCTTTTTCTGGATCACTTTTGGTTCAGTGTCACAACTAAAATGTTGCCTAGCTAGAAATCATAATTTATTCCTGTGTTTTTTCCCAAAAGTTGCATAGTTTTAGCTTTCATATTTAATTCTATAATGTATTTTGAGTTCACTTTTTGTATATTGTATGATATAGGGACAAAAATAAAAATTATACATAATTACATATGCAGAACCATGTATCTACAACTATTTGTTTAGGTTTATATATAAACATATAAATAAATTGTAGTATTACATTTTGTATATACACATATATACAAAAGAATTCTTTTTTCCAGTTTATAAGCACAAACACATTTGTCCATTTATTCTGCATCTTATCCTACTTATCTCTGACTGATACATTTATTTTCCTTAACACTTAATGAGATGAATTATATTGATATTTTCTGCTGTTATGCTATCTTTCAGCTTTTACTATATATCCAAATTGACCATAATACTTTATTTTAATGCCCTGCAAAACTTTATTAATGATTTATTTTGATATTTGTTAATATATTCATCTGTTAATAAATTAAATAATTCTGTTATATTGAAACTATCCATCATATTTATAATATCATCCTTTTTTGCAGGAGTTAATACTGCTCATGAAGCAAGTTAGGCAATTTCTAATTTTTCTACTCCTGAAGTGATTTTATTTATTTATGCTTAATAAAATATTATTTAAGCAGTGATTTTTTTCTTATGAGAAAGAAAAAAAATTAGTGTAATAGCTATTAAAACTAATTATTCACATTTTAATTTTCTTAATTCAACTTTTGTTATATGTTTTTTCTAAAAATACTATTAATTGATTTAAAATTTGTTGAAACACATGTGTATTTCTCAATCTACATGATGTTTATTTAGTATTGTTTGAGATTCCTTTTCATTTACAATATTGTCTTCAGCTCATTTTTTTTTCTTCAGTTTTATGAGGTGTTTATCTTCTTGAGTATTCTTAAAATCTAGCTTTCAATTTTGTATATCACTTCTCATATTTTATTTTTGTTATTTTGTATTATACCAAGTCCTGCTTGTTTCTTTTTTGTTTACCGTTATTTCAAGAACAGATAAAACATTCGATCAAGGTAACCCTTTTCCAATCTTCTTGAGTTGATTGTTTTAAATGTCACATATTTCCTTCTCTTATTATTAACTGGATTTAATGCTGAAATTTATCATATGCATTGCTTTAGCTGCAATTCACAAAATATGACATAATTACTAACAATACTGATTAGAACAGAATATTGTATCATTTCAATTGCACTTTCTTCTTTAACCCTTGAAATAATGAAAGATCTTTTTTCAATGTATCAATATATAGAGCTTAGATAATCATTTAATTGTTGAGTTTTAATTTATTTCATTATGATAATTTATGTAGTCAGAATAGTATGCATTTTTGAAATTAGTTGAAACTTATTTACAGCCCAATCTGTGTTTTTTGTTTCTGTGTTTGTTTTTGGTACTGGATATGGAACCCAGGGGTGTTATGTCTCATAGGTACACCTCTGGCTCCACTTTATTGTTTTAATTTTAAAATTTCTGAGGTTCTTACTAAATTCCTGAGGCTGGCCTTGAACTACTATCCTCCTACCTCAGTGTTGGGTTTACAAGCTTGCGTCATCATGCCCAGGTGAAACTTATTTATTAAATATTGTATTTGCCTTTGAGAAAAATGTTTATTTTTATTTTAAGGTTAGTATCTAACTTTATTAAATTTTAATTGTCAATTACCTGTCCAATGCTTCTTCAGCTTCAGAATTTAGAAGCTGGTGATGCTTCCTGGTTTCAGCTACCAATCCTCCCTCTCCCTTTGCTGTTCTTTTTTTTTTTTTTAATTTTACTATATTACTTTTCTATAAATTTTCTGATTCAAATGACTATTTTAGACAAAAAATGATTAAAGCTTTGAAGAATGAAGCTTTTAGTGCTCTTAAAGACACTATAGATTACCTACAAAGAAGGGAGTTTTGATACATTTTAAGAAACTAGCTTATTAAAAAATTAGCAGGTAACACAACATACAAAAGTATAAAACATTTTTCTATTACTTTTGAGAACAAATTTCTATACAAAAATGAGCCAAATGATTTTAATAATGACTTTCAGCAAGAAGATGCCATCTTCATGTAATGCTTATTCAATAAATAAGAACTTAATGATTCTTGAACTTTGGAAATTTGGTATTATCTATCTTAATGGAGCTAGAAGAAAACTTAATGGTTATCTGGTTTTATGACAAAAAGAGTGAAAAACACATACAGTAAAATAATCCACTTCTACTTGGAATACTAAGATAAGAATGATGCTTTTCATGATAAATATCACCAAAATCAAAATAATAAAAATAACAATTATGATAATATCATAATCATAACTTTAATGGTTGAAAAGTCCTATTACATTGGTATATAATACCTCATATATAAGCCATACTTTGAGAATTTTCTGGAAATTCTCACCAACCTAGTTTTAAAAGTATAATAAAATGGAAATCTATCAGTGGAAAGGAATAGAAATTTCACAATTATTTGAATTGGTTTCTTCCAAGAAAAAAATACAGTAAAATTGATAAAAGCTATTAACCACAATGCAAAATTTTAGTAGAGTATTAGCTTATAAATCAAGTCCACAAAAATTTATCTTTCTACATACACCAATCAATGATAACATATGAGAATATAAGAACAAATTACATATGGAAAAATTGCCTATATAAAGGAGACAAATTATCAAATCATATATAACAGAAAGATACAAATTCAGAAAAGATCAGATATATTGTTGAAAGCATTGTTAAGTCATCTGCTTTGAGAGCACCTCCATCTACCTTGGGAGGGCACAAACTGCCCATCCAAGTCGAAATTGTTTTCACACAGACAAGTTTCCAAGGACCAAATGGGGACAATAACCAGGGACCCTGACCAATTTCTTTGTTTACCCTTTCCTTCTCTGATTCATCTGTGACTACCTTAATGCTATTCCCTGACTTTCCCCATGATTGCTTTGTTATTTTTTGTGATTAATAATATAATGTTTTGGTTATAACTCTCAATAAAAGCATGTGGAAGAACAGTAGGAGTAGAGCCATCTCTCTCTTCCCTGGCCTCCCCAGCTGCTGGCTCTGTTGACTCCATTGTTATTCCTGTGAGAAACTACTTTTCATCAATCAATCAACAGCAAAGGTATCTGCTACAATACATATCCCCATCAAACTTGTCTATGGAATTAATATTGGTATTATTTTTATAGAAATAAGTAGTTCTCCAGTTCAATCCATTTTGCTAAGGAAGATTAGTCAGTCACAAAAAATAAGAAATTGGATTCTCTCCCTAATATGTGGAAACTAGGAAGTAAAAGTGTCATAGGAAGAATTCTAGATGAAGAAGGAAAAACCATAGATGAGCAAATAAGGAGACCTAACTGAGGGGTTTCGGAGGAGGAAAGAGGGAAATTCCCTAATGTACATGACAAGCATTCACAAACATATCAAAGTCAGTCACTAAGCCAAACATGGGATGTGAGGAGCCATTAAGGTTTTCCCCTAAAATAATATTTCTGACTCAGCTGACTGTCCTTCGCCCAGAGTCAACAAGGTTTGGGGTCATAGAAGGTTCAAAGTAAAAGGTCTGAGAGAAGATCAGGTGGTGATGGCACGAGGGTATTGATTGACCTACCTGTAATGTATGTGCTTTGGATTGGTCTTTTATTGTATTCCGGTGGTGATAGCACGAGGATATTGATTGACCTGTAACTGTATAAATACCTCAAGAGAAATAAACCCATTGTTGGCCAGTAGGAAATATTGACCCAGGATCAGGGTTTGGCCAGTAGAGATATCGACTCAGGAGTAGACTGGCTGTGGATCTCGAGTCTGTGGTATCTCAGTCCCCACTGCTCCTTTACTGGGTTGTATCGCAGAATCTCAGACCCAGGGAGTCAATCAAGGCTGCTTTAGACCATGGGGGGTGCCAGGTTGGGCATTCTCCTATGGTTTAATATCTCTGCCACCTCCACTCCCCCACTGGGTCAAGTCCCTGGGAGTACAGTACTGGGATTTCTCCTCTAGGGGCCGCAATTTGACTCACTGTTGAGTGCGCAGATGGAGCTGTCGTGGACTCGGTGAATTTGCTGCTGCTGCCGCAGGTAGCAATATGGCGCCGCTGCCACGCCCTCGGCCGTGAGGCTGGCATATTTCTTTCTGTTTTTGAACTCCAATCTGAGTCCCTGCAGGGTGCACTGAGCCCAGCCCCTGGGAGCTTTAGCTGCTCCCTGCGCCGAGAAATCTGCCGAATCCCACCCGGCTATTCCGCAGCGGCTCACCTCGGCTCGCTGTCCGCCGCTCCTCTCTGGAATTTGGTGGGCTGTTGAGTGCTTTGGTCTAGTGCCATCCGGTGAACTTGCCGCTGCCACCAGCAGTAAGGTGCTGCTGCCACGTTCTCAGGCGTGAGGCCGGCGTATCTCCTCTCTGGTTTCTGAGCTCCATTATGAGTTCCCTTCCTCTCTGGAGCCTGGTGCTGCAAGGCAAAATGGCGCCCGCCGCTTCATGCCGTGGCTCCGGCTGCAGCACTGCAGTCTGGTTTCTTGTGTCTCATTTTTCCAGCCCTCTTTTTCTCTGTTCCTTTAAAATTACATTTTTTGTTTCTCTGCTGATGGTGTTTTCTGGCTATGAAATGCGCTGATTTTGTGGTAATAGAGATTGGTTGTTAGCGGGGCTCGTAAGCCCCGTTTTGCTCCATCACCATCTTCCCGGAACTCCAATGGTTTATATATCTGCCTTTAGAACAGTACTATACTGTTTCAATTATTGTAGCTTTATATGGTTTGAAATCAGAAAATATACATCTTCTAGCTTTGTTCTTCTTCGAGATTGTTTTGGGTAGCTAGAGTCCATATTCCATATCAGGATAGATTTTTTCTGAAAAATAAATAAATAAATGTATGATAGCTTCACCTAAAAAAAAAAAAAAGAAAAGAAAAAAATATTCTCTGGTAAGAAAGAAAGCAAAAAAAAATATTGAACTGTTATCTTTTAGACATCAAAAGCTTGGTATCAGACAAATGAAACTGTTTTGTGAGATTATCATCGTTAATATTGGATAAATTGCTATAAAACTAGATGTCAACCACTAAGCCAAGCATGGGAAGGAGGGATGGGGAGGGAATGTGGCGGGGATCGGGTAGGGGCTAACTGGGCGATGTGTGAATGTATGTCTACAAAAGTATTTTCTTTATACCATTATGATGTATGAATACATTGCACCAATAAAAAAATAAATAAATAAAATTAAATTTAAAAAAGGAGTAGACTGGCAGATCCCCACACACATATTATAATTTAAAATTCTTGGAATCATATTCTTCAGAGTTAAATTCTTTCATCCTCATTCCTCTCTTTAGAACCCGTACTTTTGCCTGCTGGCTCCAGCAATGGGAAAGAAGGAGGGAGATGGGAATGGGGTGGGAATTGGGGAAGGCATAGATGAGTGATGTGTGCATGTATGTCTCTACCATTTTGTACCCCATTAAGATGTATGACTGCAATGCACCAATAAATTTTTTTAGAAAAGAAAGAAATAGTTCAAAAAGTCATTTTTTAGAAGGGAGGGATAGGAAAAGACTGATCAATGGGCACTAAGTCATAGTTAAATAGAGTACTAAGTTTTAGAGTGTTATAACACCGAGGGGTGACTACAGATAGTGATGATGTATAGTACACATTAGAAAACTAGAATAAAAGAACTTTAGTTTTTATTGTAAAGAAAAGATAAATAGATGTTTGAGGATATAAATATGTTTAACCTGATTACAGAAGGTATTCACATTCTGAAATATCACATGGCACTCAATTGGTATGTCCTTTTTTGTGTTTATGTATCAGTTAATTCACAAACATATTAAAGTCAAACATGAGAAGGAGGGCAGGGGGAGGGATTAGGGTGAGAATTAGGAAAGGGCTAAATGAGCTACGTGTGCATGTATGCCTCTACCATCTTGTACTCTATTAAGATGTATGATTACAATATTGCTAATAAAAACATTAAAGAATAAAATAAAACCATTTGGAAAAATAAATGGTTAGAATAATTAACTTATAAAATAATCATAGAATATTGTGGTTTTATCTGTTATCATAGATATTAAATTATACTTGGATTTTTTGGTCTTGTGTTCTATGAGCACATGGATTCTACACACAATCACCCTGAACTGCACTTCAGGGAGTGCTAAATCCCTGTGTTCCTATAATAGTGATCTTATTAACACTGTGATCTATTATGCAGAAGTTATTCTCTGAAGTTTTTATCAATGACAACAGTATATTTGTACACTCATTTGAACAGTGATTATCATGATTTATTTGCTTTTTTGCATTATTTTGTAAAAGTTATTGCAGAGCTGGATGCAGTGGCGTGTGCCTATAATCCCAGTTCTTGGGGAGGGGGAGGTTGAGACAGGAGGATGCAGGTTTGAGGCCAGTCTCAAGAACTTATCAAGACTCTTAGAAAATTAGTAAGAACTTTGTTTCAAAATAAAAGATACGGGATATACCTCTGAGGTGGAATGCCCCTGGGCTCAATCCTCAGTACAAAAAAAAAGTATGAAACAAAAATTTATATTTTAAAATCTTAACATTGTAAAGGTAATGACAAAAATTACTGAATGTAGAGAAAATAAATGTTCTTTGACTTTAGTCTTATACAAAAATCTAAATTCAAGAAAAAGTTCCTAAAACAGACCTTTGTATATAGTTAGAAGAAAGTTGAGACTGCTGCCTCTGGCATTTCATAATTATGCCTTTTTCATTTGCTTTAGCTCCTGCTTCACTGATAAGAAACTTGTCTACTTCATCTTTCTATTCCCTACTCTCGCATCAGTGCCAGGCACAGCATGTACTTTCTGATACACTCAGGGGCCAGGGAGGGAGAGCTGCTACTTGGGTTGTCCCATGGCCCTGAGCATGCTGAGAACTGCTGATGGTGAGCAGAGGGTCAGAAGTTGAAAGATTCAGCCTAGGTCTGTGCAAGGGGCTGTTTGAACTTTCTTGTTCACTTTTTCCTCTCCTTAGGGAAAACAAAAAATAAAAAAAGTAATGCCTGCAGGAAAAGCTGCAAATTTATCAAGAGGCTTCTACTGACAGAACATCACAGTTTAAAGGCAGTGCATGGAACTAACCCTGGAGCTGTCCTGACCAAATACCAAACCGAGTGTTCACTCTTGCTGGCTCTGAGATGGCCATACTTTGGAGGCAGGGGTGGAAGCTTTGCCTGTGCAGCATATCCCAGTGGTCCAGCTGCTCATGGCCCTGTGACTGCTGGTGACAGAGGTGATGTCCTTGGTGAATTTATCCCAGAGTTCCAATATGACTAGGGAGCAGTGACATGAGGAAGCCCAGACTCGGTCAACCTGGCTGAAGGAGTGGTGTGGAACATTTAGCATCTATTGCTTTTATGAATCCATTGCACTTCCCCATTTGGCTAGCCTGGGAAAACACCTGCTATACTTCCAGAGAGCTGGCCAATTTTTTCTGCTTTACAAGTGGAAATGCAATTCCCTTCAGGCTACAGAGTCTACATTTGTAGGGAAATCTCCTACTTGTTTTTCTCTTCTCAGTTTTCATTCCATAATGTCTAGGTAAGTTTTTCTACAAGCAAGTTGAGCATAAATGAACGTGTAGGAGCACTGGCTGTGTGCCCAGGGTCTTGTGATACTTGTCTACTAAGTGTGTAGAGAAAATCCTCCAGGATGAAGGGAGGCTCAGGTTCAGGCAGGCTCTGAAGATTAAGACCAGCTAGTGTGTCATTATCACACTCTGCCTGACCCTGCTGAGCCCCATTCAAAAACTGAATATCCATTAAATTGGTAGAAAGGCTTTTGCTAGAAAGGGATTTAAGACTGCAGGGGGGCAATCTCAGACTGGGTTTGTTTATCTTGTTACATATCAGCTGGGCAGGAAGTATCTACCAATCTACACTACTGCTTTGCTTTCTCCTACCCCACCTTATTTGTTAAGGAATTAAGACAGGGAGCTGGGGAATGGAAGGGGGGGGGGTGGAAAGAGAAGAAAGGGGTGAGGGGAGGGGGATTTTAATATCTTCTTTTTAAATGTTAGTATGACAATACAATGAAAAGAAATTGATTTATAAAATACTACAGCAGATTGAGAATGATTTCTAAGGCAATTTATTTTTATTACATATGACACATACTTTACAAGAAATTTTCATCATTGCAAATAGGAAGGAAAAATTTTTGCTGCCGTGTCACTGATATCTTTTTCTTCATCTTGGTGAATTTTGTTCTTATGGTGTTATGGTTTTGTTTTTTTTTCACCTCCCTCCCCTAAATAAAACTAGGTTCATCTATTGGTGTGGAAGCTGGGTCCCTCATGTGGTGGTGGTGGTGGAACCTTTAAGAGGTGGGACCTAGTGGGAAGTAATTAGGTTATGGGGGAACCACCTTATGAATAGACTAAGGCAGTTAGTGGGTCAGGTCTCTTGGGACTGGATTCATTTTCATGAGACTGGGTTGTTAGACACTGAGGACACTCCACATGGTTGGCCCATCTGCAGGTAGCTGGTTCCCTTTCTGCTTTTCCACCATGTTATTGTTGTGGCGAGCATAATTATCCACAGCCAATTATTAGTCTGTCAAGCCACACTTTATTACAGGTTCGGACCTGGACCCAAGTGCATGTGTCTCCACATAAGCGGCAAGGGCCAAGACCGCCACTTGGGTGGGATTTTTATACAACATCTTGCAAGTCTGTTACATCATTGATGATGCTTTTTGAACTTACAGCTTCCATCCAATAAGGTAACTTGTACAGACCATTTTTAAGATAATAGGGTAGGGGTAGGTGGTATCTTATCTACTATTATTTTGCAAAGTTATTCTTATTACATCAGCCTTGACTTAACATTTACAACTCTATACATTAAAGCAGCTACACAAAGCACACAGATGTTCCCAAAGATAACAGGGTCTCAAGAGTGAAGGTCACTTGAGAGAGGGTCACCTCAGATCAGTTGAGAGAGGGTCTCTTATCTAAGGTATGAGACCTTGGGTTGGGCAGATGCTCTCAGCTAGGGCAGATGATCTTAACTAATAGGTAGACTTAAAGTTTAAACTTATTTAGGACTATTTAACTTAAAAAAATACTCTTGTACAGTATTATTGATCAACATTATTAGTTTGAGCAATTTCTTAGCAACTACACCACACAGCACTCTCATAGCACACTTTGTTATAAAACTTTAACCTAAAATTTTAAACACAACATTATGACAGTCAAGAGGCTCTCAGTCATTTAGACCCTCTAGCCACCATAATCATAAACTGAATAGAGCTCTTTTTAATAAGGACCTAGGTTTGGGTTTTTTTTGTTGTTGCTGTTGTTATAATAACACATAATGAACTAAAACATAGGCTATGTTCAATTAAAATTTGTTAAATAACTATTTTATATAAAATCTTATGCACCCCTTTTTTACTTAGTTCCTATTGAGGTTAGAATAGAAAATATAAAATATTAGATAGAAAAAAATCAAACTGAAAAGGGAGGAAGAAACATAGTTTTAAAAATCCTTGTTTTAAAACATAGTTTTTAAAACATAGTTTTAAACTATGTTTTGAAAATCCTTGTTTTCATCCTATGGGGCCTGCTTCTTTTTTAGGCAAAAATCCTCAATTTTAATCATAATGACCCCTCTCCCCACCTGAAATTTCTGAGTTGTTTGGTAAATAAAGGATCCCTAAAAATGTCTGACCATTGGCCAAGCTCACCCAGCACCAATCATTGAAATGGCAAGAATCTGAAGATTCAGCCAGGCTTGTTGGAGGACATTGTAATCCCAGCATTCTGAAGGCTGAGACTGGAGGATCATGGTTCGTCGACAGCCTCAGCTATTAGTGAGGCCCTGAACTCAGTGAGACCCGGTTTCAAAATAAAGAATAAAAAAATAGGGCAGGGGGTGTAGCTCAGAGGTAGAATGCCCCTGAGTTCCATCCCCAGACCCCCAAAAAAAAAAGAATCTGAGGATTCTAAAAAGGGGACCAGACCCCATCCTTGCCATGCGCCCCTACCCACTGCTTTGTGGGAGTGTCTCATATAAAGATTGTAAAGTCCCCAAAGTTGCTGTCTCCTAGAGATGGCGTCTGTTCTTCCTTGAATGTGTAGCCCTCACTTTCCTAAATAAACCTCTGCCTTTGTCTCTGGCTGGCATGTTCTGAAATTCTTTTTTGCCATGGAAGCCAAGGACTCCACCGATTTGAGTTGCTGAGGTTAGGAATGAGCCCGTCTCCCCTGACATGCTGATTGATAACCATATTTCTTAAGATATAGTCTTTGCATTCACTCTCTAATTGGATCTTGATGCAGAAAGGAATGAAAGAGATTTAGTCTGTTCTGTCCCTTTTATTCTATAGATGAAGAAACTGGGGAACCTCAAAAGGCAGTTGTAGGTGCAAGATCCTATAGGCAATGACTGCACATGGGCTGAATCACAAAGCCTCTTTTACCTAGCTCCATTCTCCAAGACAAAGAGGCCAGAGAGCAAGCAGGTAAATAGGAATAGCTCTAAGAAGCTTTCCCGGGGCTCACAGGTACCTAAGCCAGGGTGTGCTCACAGCAAAAACAATGGCCACCTGTGTTGCAAAACCTGAAGGTTCTCAGAGGAATTCAGGTGTCAGATACTCTGAAATACTTTTTAAGTATGCAATAAAATGACTGTTCCTTATGCATGAGGCCAGATCAAAGGTGACTCTTTGAGGGAAGCCCCACTCAGCAGAATAATCTTCTGGATTTGCATTTCTGTTACTTTATTTATAACTACATTGTGACATTTAACACGTTTATTCTAGTTACTTGTTAAAATGTCATCTTCCCACTAGATGGAGAGTAAATTGAGAAGAGCACCATTTCTTTATTATTTTTTTTCAGTCCTAACATTGAACTCTGGCGCACAGTAGGTGATCAGTAGTATTTGGTGAGTTGAATTGCCGTGTGTTATTTACACAGGTTGCTTTAAACATGTAGCTTTTTCTCAGATTTTGCAAAAACACAAATTAATTGTATTGCTTCCAAAAGAGTCATTTCATAAATATTTGTTTAAGGCTGGCACAGGCACAGTGCTAAGACTGAGGATAGAAAGATGGATCAAACCATATCATCACTGTAATGTAGGATAGAAGAACTAAGTAGGTAACAAGGAGACAGACAGGAAGGAAAAGTAAAATATAACTTTAACATAAGAACCTGGAGCTGAAATGCTTCAGCCCTTAGTCCACAAGTCAGTTCTCTTTCCTAGGCCTGACTCTCCCAAATTCCTGGGAAACCTGTAGATCCTAGAGTTAACTAAGAGAAACTATAATTGCTTCATGTATAAGACAGATATTCTACTTCGAGAAACCTATAATTTAGGACATTCAAGCTTATCTGTCAGTCAGCTAATGAGGACCCCAATCAATCTTAGATCATCCACCCTAAGGCTGACCAGACCACCACACTACCATAAACTGACTCGGAACTACTGAACTGAGATCATCTACCTTAAGGCTGAACAGACCACCTGATACGCGATACCTGATATGGTAGTCTGAGCTCATTCTCACATATCTTCTCTAGCCCACTCCTCATGAAAGTCCCCTATAAGAAGAGAACCCTGAACTCCCCAAAATGCCTTCCTCATCTTGAGGTGATTTGCATTCTCTCTTGAATGTGTATGTTCTCCCCTTTTCCCAAATAAACCTCTGTCCATGTCTCTAACTGGAGTATGCTGAAATTCTTTTGAATCATGTTAGCCAAGGATCCTGCAGATACTGAGTTCTTGAGCTGAGGGCTCACTCCAACAACTATAGCCCTTTTTTTTTTTTTTAAATGGACTTGTGTTTTAATGGTGAATATAGAAAAATATAAATAAAATAATGTTATGTGTATATATGAATAAACATTATGAATTTCTATTAGATACAATTATAATACACCAATAAAAATGTAAAAAAAAATTAAAAATCAACAAGCACAATGTGATGAAACCAGGATAAAATAATGTTAAACATGCATAGGCACCTTCTATACGGCAGAGCTCCCCTATGGAGATTTAAAAAAATTTTAAAAATGATAAAATAACAAAGTGTGTCCTGGCAGGCAGATAGAAATTTAGTAAGAAAGATTTATCCATATTGGGAAAAGTATATATCAAACAGAAAGACATTATTATGTATGTAAGGGAAGGGAATAAGAACACTGTCACTGGAACAGAAGTATTTCTGGAAAGTGAGAGTTAATGATCAAGCGGATGGTACAATCTGGATGTGGTTGGAGTGTGTACCCCAAAGGGTCATGTGTTGAAAGCTTAGTCCTCAGTGTTACAGTGTTAAGAAGCAGTGGGATCTTTAAAAGGCTCCTGAAAGGTCATTAGATCAGTAAAGATGCACCCCTTAGAAGGGATGAAGGTAGTTCTTTTGGGACTTGGCTTAGTTCTCACATGAAGACACTTCTAAAGAGCAAGGCTGAGCTATTTCCCTTCTCTTGGACTTACCTCATGACCTCTTTCTCCCACACTGGCTCCCCATTTGTGATGTACAACATATTAAAAAGTCCTCTCCAGATACAGCACCCAAACTGTAACCTAATAACCCTCTTTTCTTTATATGCTACTCAGCCTTAGTATTTTATTATAGCAACAGTAAACAGACATATAAAGAAATACATGTAAAATTTTGCCACAATGTAAAATGGAAGAATAGGAAATAAAGATAAGATTCCTGATGTTTGAAAGATGCATTGATTTCTGATCTCCTAAAACCACCAATCAATTTTTCTCTCCAGAACTTTCCACTGCACCAATCTATCCCCATTTTAATATATGATGTCATCATGATCTGTAAGTCTTGAGGAAAACAATCAAAATCACTAGACTCTCAGTTCTTCTCACCCACTTAGCCAATACCTTAAACACATGAATTTCTCTGCATCTCCCTGTCACCATCCAGGTTTGAGCACTTTGTTCAAAACCTGGACTGTAACCTGGAATACTTTTCTACCATCCTACTGTCTTGTCTTCTTGTTTCTATTCTTACTCTCCTTTAATTAAATTCCAACACAATAGACTAATAAAACTCCCTAAAATGTGAATAGGAAAAGTTTTCTCTACTATGACAACTTGTTAATGGTTAACGGTAGAATAAAATATGAGCCCCTTGTTTAAACCTATAAGTCTTTTCATGGTATGGCTCATGCTGTCAGTGCCACTTGGTTTCATGGCATTAAGCCCCTGTTGCAGCATAGTGGCCTGCTTTCAGATTTTCTACATGCATTTATGCTTTTCTTTTCTTTTTTTTTTTCATTTGTGCGTTGTAATCATACATCTTGATGAAGTTCAGGGTGATAGAGGCATACATGGACACAGCACTTATTTAGCCTTCCCCAGGTCCCACTCTATTCTCTCCCCCTTCCCTCCTTCTGCTCAGAAGAGTGATTGACTTTGATAAATTTGTGTATGTACATCATGTTCATAGAGGTGTTTGCCTCTTCCCTCCTCCCATTTCTCTCAGGTAGATCTCTTCACTCATCTAAGGTTTCTCCTCCTTTGTCTAGAGTTCCCCCTATGGCCTGTTTTCTCCCTAGTCAGAGAACATCTGACTTTTCACTTTTTGTGACTGACTAACTTCATTTAGTATAATGTTCTTCAGTTCCATCCATTTCCCTGCAAATTGCATAATTTTGTTCTTTATTATGGTTGAGTAAAATGCTATCGTGTATCCCATAGTTTTGTAATCTACTCATCTGTTGATGGACATCTCAGCTGGTTCCACAGTTTGGCAATTATGAATTGTGCACCTGTTAACACAGATATCTTTGCATTACTATCGTAGTTTGTTTTCCATTCTTTTGGGTAGATACCCAGGAGTGATATGGTAGGTTCGTATGGCAAGTTCATTCTCATTCTTCTGAGAATTTTCTAGACACTGTTTTCCAGAATGGTTGTACTAGTTCATAATCCCACCAACAATATATTAGAGTTTCTACTTCACATACTCACCAGCATTTGTTGTTTGTGTTATTAATGATTGCCATTCTAATTGGTGTTGGGTAAAATCTCAGGGTAGTTTTAATTTCCATCTCTCTGATTGCTAATGATGTTTTAACATTTTTTTCCTACACTTACTTTCCTTTTTATTTCTTCTTTTGTGATGTGTCTATTTAGTTCACTTGCCCAATTTTTATTAAGTTATTGGTTTTTATGCTTTTCCTTCTATATTCTTAATAGGCTGGCTCCTTCTTAAATTTCAAGTCTCATCTAAAATGTGACACTTTTAAAGTCTTCTTCAAGTATAGAAGTTTATTTTTGCCAGTCTCAGTGGCATGTGCCTATAATTCCAGTACTTTGGAGGCTGATAAAGGAGGATCACAAGTTCAATGACAGCCTCATTGACTCAATAAGATCCCATTTCAAGATAAAAAAATAAAATAGGCCTGGAAGTGTAGCTTGGAATCTCAGAAGTAGAATGCCTTTGGGTTCAACCTTTACTACCTAATGAAAAAAATAAAGGTTATTTTTAAACTTTAAGCTTATTTATTATCAGCTATTTAAAAATAAATAAAATGTAGGTCACGGTAAGTTATATTTGAAAAAGAACATGTACAGTTAATTAATTACAGTAAGGACACCATCTGCTAAAAGAAAAACATTAGACAAATTAGACAAGTTAGATTCTGCAGAATAAAGAGCAATTCATAAACTGGAAAGCATTCTGAACAAGGGAAGGTTAAAGAAAGCCTTGGTTTAGCCTTGGGCACAGTGGACTGGAAAGGCTGAATGTTGAAGCAGAGGAATCATCTTATTATCTGTAGCTGGGTATCTGCCTTTAATATGATCTGGTAGAAAGTCCTCAGTCAGAGGTTCATTGGAAGTTTCTGGTTAGGTAAGGTTTTTATACTTTACTATTTGTATTGGACTTCAGTTTTCTTATGTAAGGAGCCAAGGCACTGGGGCTGTTTTGGCCTACTGGACTTTTAATTATTTTTCTTTTTTTTTAAACACATTTTTATTAACACTTGGGCAATGAGGTAAAAATATATTGTCAGTTACTCCAGAAGTATCTTGTTCTCATAAAAATAAAACATGAATTTTAAAAAAGGCAATAAATAAACTTTTCACCAACTTTAGCAAATATTTACCTGTCTTTCACCAATCATCACCTTCTATTACTTTTGTTTTGTTACATAAATTCATAAAAGCTTGTACTTTAGAATTTTGTTTCAGCTGGGTGTGGTGGTGCACGCTTGTAATCCCCGCACTTGGGAGGCTGAGACAGGAGGATCACACAGGTTCGAAGCCAGCCTCAGCTGGCTTAAGATACCCTGTTTCCAAAAGATATATAAAATAGTCTGGGAGTGTAGCCTGGAGGTAGAAGGCCCCTGGGTCCCATCCCCAATACCACCAAAAACAACAAAAAAAAAAAGAATTTTGTTTCATTTTTACGTATCTTTACAGTGCATTTTAAATTATAGATTCTAATTATTTTCTTTTTTCCATGTTCTTATTTGAATATGATGTATAATTTGCATGAAATGAAAGACACAGATTTTAGGTCTACATTTATATTTTAACAAGTTCTTGGAAATGTGTATATTCTTACAACTACCATGTCAACAATTAAAGTTTTCTTATCCCTCATTCCCTTAATCTCATTTCCCAGAGGAAACCATTGTTCTAATTTTTATTACTATGGCTTTTCTTGTTTTCAAATGTCATGTAAAGGGAGTCGTGCAAGGTGAAATTTTCTATTACTAGGGTTGTTTTTTTTTAGTCTTTTTGTTTGTTTGTTTGTTTTTACTGGTGCACTATAGTCTCATATTGTAATGTAGATCATGTTGACAATGACACATATTCACACAGTACTTGGTGTCCTCTCCCCTTCCTAATTTCCCTCCCTTTCAATACAGAGTATTAAAGTCAACAATGTTATATTCACATTTATAACCATAGTCGCACATAGCATTTCCATGAATGAATGTTGCACTCCCAACAACAATGTCGAAGAGTACATATTTCCCCACAGCCTCACCTTTGTTGTTATTTGAGTTCTTTATGCTTGCCATTCTGATTTGGGTTAGATGAATCTCGGTGTAGTTTTGATTTGCATCTTCCTGATTGATAATTATGTTGAACATTATTTTCATTTTTCATTTTTGGAACTCTGTTTATTCTGGATATTAGCGCTTTATCAGAGGGATAGCTGGTAAAAATCTCCCATTCTCTAGTCTTTCTCTTTAGATTCTTGATGATTTCCTTTGATAAGCAGAAACTTTTTTGTTTGGTCCCATCCCACTTGTTAATCCTTGTTTTAATTTTCTGCATTTTGGCGGTCTTGTTGAAGAAGTTACGACCTGTGCCTATATATTGGAGTATTGAAACTATGACATCCTCTAATAGCTTCACAGTTTCTGATCTGATTTCCAGGTCTTTGATCAATCTCAAGTTGATTTCTGTGAAGGTGAGAGGTAAGGATTTAGTTCCATTTTTCTATAAATGGATAGCCAGTTCTCCCAGTACCATTTGTTGAAAAAGCTGTCTTTTCTCCATTGTATGAATTTGGCCCCTTTGTCAAATTCAATTGACTATAACTCAATTTTATTCTGTTGCATTGGTCTGTGTACCTGTTATTATGCCAATATCATGCTGTTTAAATTACTAGTACTCTACAGTAAAATTTAAAGTCAGGAATTGTAATGCCTTCTTCATGGTTCTTGTTGCTGATAATTGCCTTTTCTCTTCTAAGTCTTTTGTTTCTCCATTTGAAATTAATGACTGATTTTTTTCTAGGTCTATAAAGAATGCCCTTGGTATTTTGATGGAAATTGCATTGATTCTGTAAATCACTTTTAGCAGAATGGCAATTTTTAATGATATTTTTTCTGCCTATCTTTGAGCAAGAGATATCTTTCCATCTTGCAAGGTCATCCTCAATTTTTTTCTTTAGTGTTTTATAATTTTCAGTATAGAGGTCTTTTACATCTTTGGTTAGGGTTATTCCTAGTATTTTATTGTTTTGAGGTTATTGTGAATGAAGTTGTTTTATTTATTTTTTCATAAATTCATTGTTGGTGTATAGAAAAGCAACTTATTTTTTTTAGGTTGATTTTGTATCCTACTACTTTCTTAAATTGGTTAATAACCTCCAGTAGTCTTTTGGTTGAGCTTTTTTGGGTCTTCTATATATAGGATCATGTTGTCTGCAAAGAAAGATGATTTTAATTCTTCTTTTTCTGTTTGAATTCTTTTGATATCCTTCTCTTGTCTGATTGTTTGACAATAGTCTTGAAGGACTATATTGAAAAGGAGTGGTGATAGTGGGAGTCCTTGTCTTTTTCCATATTTTAGAGGGAATTCTTGTAGCTTTTTGTTTTTTTTTACTCAATATTGATGTTGTCTTTTGATTTATTATATAGTGCCTTAAGGATGTTGAAATACATTCATTTTATTTTATTTTTTGCAGTGTTTTTAACATGAATGAGTGTTGAATTTTTTTTCAAATGCTTTTCAGCATCTCTTGATGTAATCATGTGATTTTTGTTCTCAGTTCTACTTATGTGGTGAAAAATGTATTGTTTGTGTATGCTGAACCAGCCTTGCTTTCTTGGGATGAAACCATCTTGGTTATTGTGTACAATTCTCTTGATATGGTTTTGAATGGGTATAGCTATTTTGTTTGTTTGTTTTTTTGTTTGTTTGTTTGTTGGTGGTACTGGGGTTCCTGGAAACCCTTCTACCTCTGGGCTACACTCCCAGACCTATTTTTATATTTTTATTTGGAAACAGGGTCTCTTAAGCCAGTGAGGCTGGCTTTGAACCTGCATGATCCTCCTGTCTCCGCCTCCCAAGCTTGGGGATTACAAGTGTGCGCCACCACGCATGGCTTGTTTAGAACTTTTGCATCTATGTTCATCAAAGATATTGGTCTATAATTTTCTTTTCTCGAGGTATCTTTATTTGATTTTGGTATCAATGTGATACTGGTATCACAGAAGAAGTTTAGAAAAACTTCATCTCTTTTGATTTCCTGGAACAAGTTCCAGAGTATTGGGTGTAGCTCTTCTCTGAAAGTTTTGTAGCATTCAGGTAGAAACCCATCGGACCTGGGCTTTTCTTTGATAGCAGAATTTTTATTTCTGTTTATATCTTTGCTTGCTACTGGTTGGTTTAATCTTGCTATGTCCTCTTGATTCAGTTTAGGTAGGTTATATGTGCTTAGAAATTGGTCAATTTCTTCCATGTTTTCCAGGCTATACATTTTCAAAATAGTTTTTGATAATCATTTGAATTCCCTCACTATCTATGGTAATGTCTCCTTTTCCATTTCTGATTTAATTTATTTGAGTTGATTCTTTGTTTTGGTTAGGTTGGCCAGGAGTCTGTTGATCTTATTAATCTTTTCAAAGAACCTGCTTTTTTTTTTTTTTTTTTTTTTTTTTTTTGCGGGTCTGGGAATGAAACCCAAGGGCATTCGAACTCCAAGCTAAACCCACTGCCCTATTTTTTTATTCTTTATTTTGAAACCAGGTCTCACTGAATTGCAGAGGGCCTCACTAAGTATCTGAGGCTGTCCGTGAACCACGATCTTCCGGTCTCAGCCTCCTGAATGCTGGGATTATAAGCGTGCACCACCACACTGGCACAAGAATCTGCTTTTTTTTTGTTGATCTTTTGTATTGTTTTTATTCTATATTTCATTTATTTATTCTCTGATTTTAATTATTTCCTGCCTTCTGTTGGCTTTGGGATTAGACTGTTGCTGATTTTCTAGGTCCTTGAGATGTGCCATTAGGTTATTTATTTGATCACTCTCTGTTCTTCATATGTGGGCACTCAATGCTATAAACATTCCTCTGAACACCACCTTAAAAGTTTCCCATAGATTTTGGTATGTTGTGTTTCTATTTTTGTTTAATTCCAGGAATTTATTTCTTTTCCCCTTATTTCTGATATTATATACTCCTCATTCAAGAGTATATCATTCAATCTCCATATATTTACATAGTTTCCTTTGGTCTTTCTGTTTTTAAGTTCTACTTTCACTCCATTGTGATCTAAAATGATGCAGGGAATTATATCTTTTGAAATTGCTCATACTTGCTTTGTGGTTTAGGAAGTTCTATTTTGGAGAAGGTTGCATGGGAGCTGAGAAGAATATATACTCTGCAGTTTCTGGTTGAAATATTCTGTATATATCGGGTCCATTTGGTTTATAGTTTTCTTTAGTTCTGAAAAGTTTGTACTCATCTTTTTTCTTGAAAATTGATCTAGTAACCTGAGTGGTGTGTTGAAATCTCAATATTATTGTATTTGGGTGTTTTTGAGACTTGATATCCTGAAGAGTTTGTTTTATAAATGTAGGTACACCCACATTTGGGGCAAAAACAGTTCCAATCATTTTATCTTATTCCTGGATTTTTCTTTTTATTAATAAGAAGAGCGCTAGCCAGGAGTTGTGGTGCACACTTGTAATCCCAGAATTTGGGAGGCTGAGACTGGAGGATCGTGGTTCGTCGACAGCCTCAACTACTTAGTGAGGCCCTCTGTAACTTAGTGAGACCTTGTCTCAATATAAAGAATAAATAATAGGGCAGTGGTTATAGCTTGGAGGTCGAATGTCCCTGGATTCCATCCCCAGACCTGCAAAAAAAAAAAAAAAAAAAAAAAAAACTTTACACAATGTAGAGTTCTACATTGTCTCTTCTGATGTGTTTTAGCTTAATGTCTGTTTTATTAGATATCAGCCTTTTACCTCTGCTCGATTTTGGTCTTCATTGGCACGATCTATCTTTTTTTATTCTTTCACTTTTAGCCCATGAATATCTTTGTCCATAAGATGAGGAGTTTCTTGCAAGCATCATATATTTAGATTATGTTTTTTTTAATCCACATTGCCAGACTATGTCTTTTAATTGGTGAGTTAAGTCCTTTGACATTCAGTGTTATTGCAATATGTTTTTTGTTTCATGTCATTTTGTGTTCTACATTCTGTTAATTTAGTGTTATTCTTTGCTTACTTGCCCCATTGATCCAATTCATCTCTTCTCTGGTTCTGAAATTTGCTTCTTTTTTTCTTCTTTTTTTTTTAAAGCATTTTCTCTAGTGCTGGTTTAGTAGTCACAATTTTTTTTTAAGATTCTGCTTAACTCAAAACATTTTTTATTTCTTCATCAATTTTGAATAATAACCTTGTTGGATATAGCAGTTTGGGTTGAAAATTTTTTATTCCCAGGGTCTGGATTAACATGGCAAGCCTGGCTCCAGGGCTGACTCCAGGGCTGACTAGCTGGGTCACCAAACATGAAATATTTAGTGCCTCTATGCCTTGTTTTCTTCAAATTTTCTCTTCTCTCCTCTCCTTTCTCCTCATTCTTCTCCTCTTCCTTCTTCTCCTCCTACTCCATCTCCCTCTCCTCTCTCCATCTTCTTTCTTCTCTCTTCTCTTTTCTTCTTCTTCTTCTTCTTCTTCTTCTTCTTCTTCTTCTTCTTCTTCTTCTTCTCTCTCTCTCTCTCTCTCTCTCTCTCTCTCTCTCTCTCTCTCTCTCTCTCTCTCTCTCATCCATGTCCACACATACACAGTGTTAAAAATTGAATATAGGGCTTTACACATGCTAGGCAAGTGCTCTACCACTTGAGCAACAGACCCAGCCATCTTGAATTTTCCATCTTTCTTTCTTTCTTTCTTTCTTTCTTTCTTTCTTTCTTTCTTTCTTCCTTCCTTCCTTCCTTTCTCTCTCTCTCTCTCTCTCTCTCTCTCTCTCTCTCTCTCTCTCTCTTTCTTTTCTTCTTTCTTTTTAGGGTCTGGGGATGAAACCCAGGGGCATTCTACTTCTGAGCTGCAGCCCCTGCCCTATTTTTTATTCTTTATGTTGAAACAGGGTCTCACTGAGTTGCAGAGGGCCAAAGTAGCTGAGGCTGTCTGCGAACCACAATCTCAGCCTCTCAAATGCTGCAATTACTAGTCTGTGCTACCATGTCCAGCTCTTTCTTTTTTTTTTTAAACTAATTATTATCACTTTTCCCTCAAGGAGAAAATATAAATTGTTATATTATCTCTAATCAGATACATTTTAATAATAATGAATTAGATTCTGTTAGGTGGGGTTGAGCTTTGAAGGGCAACAAACAGCTATAATAACTATAAATTGTGTCCCCTAAGAGCCAATTTTCAGTCCCTGGACAGGCTGGGCAGATTGCTGAATATACTCTTTAGATCAAGGGAAGAATATGAATAATGCTCCATCTTCTATTTCAAGAATTTGCTTTCTCCATTTTTTCAGGTCTTTGCTTCTTTCCTTTGCTAATATGTTTTAGTTTTCAGTGTATAAATATTTCATATTTTTTGTCAAATTTATTCCTAAGCAAGAATTTTATTTTTTCATATCTTTTTAAAATGGCATTTTATTATGTAGCCTAGTTGCTTATTGCTAGTGTGTAGAAGTACAATTAATCTTATATTCATGTTATAACTTTTCTTTAGTTCTCAGTAGTTTTTTATTTTCCAATAAGTTTATTTTCACTAACGCACTGATAGTTTAATGTGCTTTTACTTTTTTTTTTTTTTTTTTTTTTTGTGGTACTGGGGTTCCTGGAAGCCCTTTTACCTCCGGGCTACACTCCCAGACCTATTTTTTATACTTTTTTAATTTGGAAACAGGGTCTCCTAAGCCAGCGCCCGCGGCTGGCTTCGAACCTGCGCGATCCTCCTGTCTCCGCCTCCCACGCGCGGGGATTACAAGCGTGCGCCACCACGCCCGGCTACATTTTTTTTTTTTTAATTGGTGCATTGTGCCTGGTATGGTGGCGCGCGTTTATAATCCCCGCGCTTCGGAGGTGGAGACAGGAGGATCGCGCAGGTTTGAAGCCAGCTATGCTGCCTTCAGAGACCCTGTTTCAAAAAAAATTATATATATGTGCGTGTGTGTGTGTGTGTGTGTGTGTGTGTGTGTGTGTGTGTGTGTGTAGTAGGTCTAGGAGTGTAGCCTGGAGGTAGAAGGGCTTCCAGAAACCCCAGTACCACCAAAAAATAATAATAATATTAATTGGTGCATTGTAGTCATATGTCTTAATGGGATAAAAGATGGTGGAGACATACATGCACACATCACCCAATTAGGCCTTACCCAATCCCCATCCCATTGTCTCCCCATTCCTCCTTCCTATGCTTGGCTTAGTGATTGATCTGTTTAAGTACATCTTGTGCTTTAAAGAGTTTCCCTTTTCCCCCTTCCCATCCCCAGTTATGTCACCTTATTTTCTCTTCTATAGAATCTCCTTCTTCATCTAGAGTTCCTCCTGTAACCCATTTCTCCCTAGTTTTTGTATATTAGGGAAAACATGATTTCTTATTTTTTGTGACTGACTAATCTCACTTATAATGTCCTCCAGTTCCATCCATTTCCCCGTAAATGATGTAATTGTGTTTTTCTTTATGACTGAGTAAAATTCCATGGTGTACACATGCCACAGTTTTGTAATCTATTCATCTGTTGATGGACCATTTAGAACTTTTATTTTCAATTGTTAATCCTTGCAGTTCTTACTCCTTTCTGGGGGCTTCTGTAGGATTTTGCACTAACTCTATCAGGTTGTTGGCACATGAAAACAACATCCCTTTCCAGTCTGTATTTCTCTGTCCTTTCAGTGATACCTTCCTGAGGTGAAGGTCTAGAAGTTTAAGAAAGAGAAATCTTTACAAAGTGAGAGTGGGTACCTTTGTTGTCGTTTCCTATTTCTGGCTGCCTCTCAGCATCAACCACTAGTGACTTCGTTGTCAACCAATGTGCCAGCTGTTGCCTCTTCCTTTCTGGAAGCAATGTGGCTGCCAGAATGGATGGACTGTTCTAAACAAAGATTTTCCTTCATTAGAGGCCAGCTGAGCAAAGGACAGACTTCCCAGCTGGCCTCAGAGAGAGAGCATACCAGAAGGATTTGGCCAATGACTGCAAGTTTTTGCTAATAGTGGTTTCTTTTGGGTCAGCTTCTGAGAGCCTCTCTCAAATATAAGCTAATGAGGAGGCTCACAGCCAGAGTTTCTCCCTCGAGGCTGGATGACTTTGATATCCCATGAGGGATGTGAGAAACTGTGGCCCTGGCTGAGTTAAGGTCAGTAGAAATGAAAAAAAGCAATTAGAGTGGAGACACAATCTATTTTCTTGTCATCTTGTTTTTGTGTATTGTTTTGTTAGATTCAATGTTGTGCAAACTTGATAATTAGGTCCTTGGAGATTCTGGGTACTGCCTCAAATTAAATTGAGGAAAAGGCTTTCATCAAATATTGTCAGATCTAGATATAGTGGAATGAATGTGTGATACAATGGGAATAATACTATGTATGTATATTAAATTACCAATGCCAATTTCAAAGACATGTTCAGGGAAGGGTAGGGAGAGAGGTGGGACCCTGAAGGAGGTGCTCTAAGAGTTATGTGCCTGTATCTTCCTGTCACTCTAGACCTCAGTATGATGTATAATTACAATGCACCAATAAAAGTATAAAAAGAATTAAAGTAAATGTAAAGAGATGGGAATCTGAGAGAGAGTGGAGTAGTAAAAAAGGGCATCAGAGAGAAAATAAAGAGCTAAAAGGAAATTCTAAAACATGATCTAATAATCTACTGTGTATGAGGTATTTTATATATTTTTTCCTCTTATAACTTTAAAATATTTGTGGTAAATGTAAATATAGAGTAAATAGAAACTTAGATTAGTTTAAAAACCCTTTAGCACAAATATAATGCAAGCTTATAAATTACCAGTTTATTAAATATAATTAAAGAGATAAAAATTGCCAGAAGTTCTTGTCATACCATAGTTAATGTTATATTGCTTTTTACTCTCTGACATTTCTCATTTCCCTCTACTTATTTATCTAGCTTTCATCATCTATCATCTACAGTTAGACCAGAAAAGATAAGTTGTTGTGTATCTTACATTTTATTTAGAACTGTATGTTTTAATCAGTTTTATTGAGGTATCATTTATAAAATAAAGGGCAGTCCATTCGCACGGAAAGCCTGATTGCTGAAAAATGTATACCCATATTAGCCAAAGTTCCATTCAAGACATAGAGCATTTCTATTACCCCAGAATGTCCTTAAGGCTTTTTGGGGCAATCATCCCTAACTTTAAACTCCAGGCAGCCACAAACTAATCTATTCATGAGTTTCACACACTGTGCATATACTATGTATACCAGTACATTAAGTATATATTTACTTTGCAGGTTCCACAATTCTGTGTAAAGCAAACTATAGTGTACGCTTATGTCTAATTCCTACTCTGCATAGAGCTTCTGACCATATGAGCTTAGTGGGGTTTATTTGGATGAAAGAATAAATATTTTTAATAGATACAGAGAAATTTTTATTTTCTACAACTGTTTTTGTTTTTGGTGACATTTTTCAAAAAATTTTTATATTTCATAAAAATGTCAAATATTGTTTCTAGAATTTATAATAATATTTCTTTTATGTTTGTTCTTTTTCTTTATAATCATTTGAAATTCTTGATTGGTTCATCTAGGTTTTGAACAATTTTATTAATCTTTGTCAAAAATTGAGATTTTATAATTTTTTCTTTTGCTTGTCTCCTTTTTATTTTATCAATTTCATGTGTAAATCTTTGTTATGCTTTCCCTATCTTAGATTTAATTTACTTTTTAGGGGAAACATAAATTATTGATTTTGAACATAAAAATTTAATCTAAATTACATTTAAAATAAGTATTTTAACTCTATCAAAATAATTTTGATAAGTTATATTTTTATTTTCTTTCAAATATTCTGTTGTCATTTCAGTTTTTCTATGACCCAGAGATTTATATTACATTTGAACCTATATTACATATAAATCATATTACATTCAGATCTATATTACATTTCCCAATATTTTGTGACTTTGTATATGTTTTATTATTGTTTTAATTAAATTTTATTATTGTATGTTATTAGGAGCATAATAATTGATATTTTATATATACTTTTTATTATTATGAATTTTTTTAGTCCTTACATCTTCTTACTTTGGAGTCCAATTTTTCTGACACTGAAACAACACCAGCATGGCTTAGTGTAAGGTTTACATGATTCATTCTTTTATTCTGCTACTTTCTCTATTTAAATTTGTAATCTGATTCTGTTTACCTTTCTGTTGCTATTGTTGTTGCTGCTGCTGTTGCTGTTGTTTGGCAGACAGCTAAACGATGAGCCTTTTTCTTTTATCTCTGCGTTTTAATTAACACATTTGAGGCAGTTATTAAGGTTGAGTTTACATCTAACATTTGTCTACGTGTTCTCCTTCCAAATTTTATTTTTCTGTTGCATGTTTCCTGATTATTTTGAGTGAATCTAATCCTTTTAGTATTCCACTTTATTGGTCCTCAATCAGTAATTTTTATGGTTTCTTTATGGTTCCTCCAGGGCTAAAAATATACACTCTCAACTACTAAAGTTTATTTAGAGTTCACGCTGCACTAGTTCACACCAACTCTCACACCTCCTACATCAACACTCCCACTTCTCAGTCGCCTTGACACTTCCTACCTCACATCAATAATAATTTTACTACATTATCTTTATGTATGTCCATCTCCTTCATTTGTGTTATTGATATCATCCATTTTATTTCTATATACATTATATTCCCAACCCTAGGCTATTAACTTTTTATTTATATAACATCATGGTTGGGATATAGAATGTTTCCCTACACCTCACAGAGACAAGGCAGCCATGTTGAAGTCAGGGCTTGCTTGCTTGCACAGGGGTCCCTGTGGTGTGGCCTGGAGGATTACCTATGGTCCTTCCTCCCCTAGCTTGCTCACTCTTTCTACCCTTCTCCTTCCTTCTGGCCTGCATGATGTGAAAGTAGAGTCCTTCTAACTCTATCTCTTCTTCCCACCACCATTCCCTGAGCTTTGCAGACTTCACCCAACCTTATGTAGACTAAAACCTGTGAAATCTCTAGAACTGTGAACAAAGAAATATTTCATCCTCTAAATTGTGATTTTCAGGTGTTTTGAGTCACAACAGTGGTTCTTTCACAATACTAGGAAATAAAAAGACAGTGTATCTGTTTTCTCATTAGCCCTTGGTAAAAAGTTTCCATCTCATTAAATCTACCTTCAGCAACATGAATATCCTGTAAATTCCCTCTTATTACTGGTGTTTATCTAAAAGTAGATCTTACTTATCCAAAAATATTTTAATGTCTTCCTCTCCATTTGAAAATTATTATTAGATAATTTTGTTTTCTTTTTTCTTTGTATGCTTAAAAATTATTGTGCCAATATCTTCTTGTTTATACTGTTGATGATGGTAACTCAGCATTATACTTATCATTAATCTTGTATATAATGTTTTATTTTCAACTGACTCCTGCTAAGATTTTTTCTTAACCTGGGTATGGTGGCGCATGCTTGTAATCCCAGCATTTGGGATGCTGAGACCCGGAAGGATCGCGGTTTGCAGGCAGCCTCAGCTACTTAATGAGGCCCTTTGCAACTCAGTGAGACCCTCTTTCAAAAATAAAAAAGATTAAAAAATAGGGCTGGGGGTATAGCTCGGAGGTACAATGCCCCTACATTCCATCTCCAACATCTCAAAAAAAAAAAATACAATTTCTCTTTAATTTTTTTTTTTTTTTTTTTTTTAGTAAGGGGATGAAACCCAGGGGCATTCTATCTCTGAACTACACTCCCAGCCCTACTTTTTACTATTGATTTTGAAACAGGGTCACACTGAGTTGCAAAGGTCTTTACTAAGTGGCTGAGGTTGGCTGTGAACCTGTGGGCCTCCTATCTCAATTTCCCAAATGCTGGGATTACAAGCTTTTATTTGGAAACAGGGTCTCATTGAGTTTCTGAGAGCCTCACTAAGTAGCTGAGGCTGGCTTCGAACTTGTGCGATCCTCCTGTCTCAGCCTCCCAAGCGCAGGGATTACAAGCGTGCGCCACCACGCCCGGCTTATAATTTCGATTTTTATACACAGCTTTCTTTTGTATGTGTGTTGAGTCACTATTTATTCACTATTTTTTTGTTGTTCTTTGACTATATCTTAATAAAGTCTAATTCTTTGTAGATAACAGTGGAGGCCACACAGGGATTCTAGATTGAAGTCTTTTACATATTTATTGGTACATCATAGTTTCGCATCATAATGAAGGTCATAGTGATAGGGAAAACATGCACACAGTACTTGCTGGGCTTCTCCCACCTCCTTCCCCACTCCTGCCTTCCTCATACATGATATTGAGATTTGCATTGATATTCTCACCTATGCACATGATTTAAGTAAAAGTGTTTTCTTCACTAATTCTTCCTCCCCCAGATCATCTCCTCTTAAAGCCAAATTCTTCCTTCTTTGGAGAACTTCAGTCTCTGCTTTTAAGGCCTTGATTGATTAGACAAGGCCCACCAACATTATGGAGAGAAATCTACTATATTCAAAATACACTGATTTAGATGTGCATGGTGGCGCACGTTTGTAATCCCAGCACTTAGGAGGCTGACACAGGAGAATCTCACAGGTTCAAAGCCAGCCCCAGCTACTTAGTGAGACTCTCAGCAACTAAGTGAGACCCTGTTTCAAAATAAAGTATAAAATAGGTCTGTGAGTATAGCCAGGAGGTAGAAAAGCCTCTGGATTCCAACCCCCAGTACCACAAATACATAATTAATTAATTAATTAATTAAATTTTAAAAATCCACTCTAGCATAGCCGAGTTGATACTTTATTTTTTTTTTAATTTTATTTTATTGGTGCACTGTATTCGTACATCATAGTGGGATACAAACTTTTGTAGACATACATGCACACATCGCCCAGTCAGCCCCACCCGATCCCCACACCATTCTCTCCCCATCCCTCCCTCCCATGCTTGGCTTAGTGGTTGACATCTAGTATTATAGCAATTTATCCAAAATTAAAAATGATAATCTCACATAACAGTTTCATTTGTCTGATACCAAGCTTTTGATGACTTAAAGATAACATTTCAATATTTCTTTTTGCTTTCTTTCTTACCAGAGAATATTTTTTTCTTTTTTTTAGGTGAAACTATCATATATTTATTTTTCAGAAAAAAATCTATCCTGATATGGAATATGGACTCTAGATACCCAAAACAATCTCGAAGCAAAAACAAAGCTAGAAGATGTATATTTTCTGATTTCAAACCATATAAAGCTACAATAATTGAAACAGTGTAGTACTGTTCTAAAGGCAGATATATAGACCATTGGAGTTAAATACAAGCCTAGAGCTAACTTCTTCCCTATATTGTCAAGTTATTTTTGACAAGGTTTCCACGAAGATTTGGTGGTGGAAATAATAATCTTTTAACTAAATATTGTTGAAAAATAATAATTACATGGAAAAGAATAAAATTGGACCCTTACCTAATCCCACATACAAGTATTAACTCAAACTAGATAAAAGACCTAAATATAAATCTTAAGACTATAAACTTTTAGGAGAAAATCTGGGTCATAAAACCTCACAACATTGAAATTGGCAGTGATTTCTTGGATATGATTTCAATGGCACAGGCAACAGAAGAATATACAAACTCCCTAAAAAATAAAAGAAAATATTGTATATCCAAAGACAATGTAGACAGAGTTAAAAGTTACTAATAGAATTGGATAAAATATTTCCAAATGCTATATCTGAAGGTATATTAATATTCCAACTAGAAATCCTAAAAATTAACAACAATAAAGGCAAACAATACAATTTAGAGATAGGTAAAAGACTAACATAAATAATGAATCTCCACAGATAACCAATCTTAGTTGTCTGTTGGATGGAAACTCTTGTTTCTCTGGTTCTGGTGAGTGTTACCTATTTCTTCTTTGTAGTTAATCTCTTTGAGTATTTTCTCTAGCGCTGGTTTTGAAGACATAAATTCCTTCAGTTTCTGTTTGTCATGAAAGCTTCTTATTTCTCCATCTAATTTGATAGAAAGTTTTGCTGGGTAGGAAATTTTTGGCTGGAAGTTGTTTTCTTTCAGAGTTTGGAATATGTTACTCCAAGCCCTTCTGGCTCTCATGACTTGGTTTGGGAAGTCTGGAGTGATTCTAATTGGTTTGCCTCTGAATGTCACTTGGCCCTTTGCTTTTGTTGCCTTTAAGATTCTCTGCTTGGCTTCCACATTGGTCATTTTGACAATTATGTGGTGTGGGGATCCTCTTCTCCGATCCTGTCTAAAGGGAGTTCTATAAGTTTCCTGGATCTGTGTATCAACCTCTTGCTCTATATTTGGAAAATTTTCTGCTATTACTTCCTTGAAGAGATTGTTGATCCCTTTGGTTTCACTTTCTTTTCCCTCCTCTATTCCAATTATTCTTAGGTTAGCTCTCTTAAGATGGGCCCATATTTCTTCAATGTCAGATTCCTGCTGTTGGATATTTTTTTCTAGATTAGAAACTATGCATTCATTTTTGGATTGCTCAGCTTCTAAGAGCGAGATTCTGTTCTCCATGTGGTCTAATCGGTTGTTTGTGCTTTGAATTGAGGCCTTTACTTCATTAATTGCATCCTTTATCTCTTTTTGGCTCTCTCTGAGTTCTTTTCGAAGCACCTCTATTATTTCTACAGTTATTTTCCTGATTTGATCTTCTAGAAATCTCTGATTTTCTGTTTTATCAGGTTCTGATGTTGTGGGGTTGTGCACATTCATTACTTCAGTGTTATTCCTCTTTCCCATGATTTCGGAGGTTTGTGCCTTCTCTGGGTTCTTCCCTTGGGTCACTATGGCTTCACTTAAGGTGCTCTGGATCTCGAGTCTGTATTATCTCAGACCCTACTACTCCTTTACTGGGTTGTATCACAGAGTCTCCGACCCAGGGAGTCGATAGAGGCTGCTTTAAACTATGGGGGGGTGCCAGGTTGCACGCTCTCCTATGGTGTGATATCTCTGCCACCACCACTCCCTCACTGGGTCAAGTCCCAGGAGGCACAATACTGGGATTTCTCCTCTGTGGCCCGCAATTTGACTCACTGTTCTTGAGTACGTAGATGTAGCTGTACTGGACTCGGTGAATTCACTGCTGCTGCCCGAGTTGATACTTTAATTAGCTCAAATACTCAAGTTTCTTATTTAGCCTTCTTTATGTGATCCTTAATTGCCTATGATTTATTTTATTATTATTTATTTTCCAGAATTTTAATTTATTTTCTTTTCACTTCTTATATAAAATATACTTGTTCACAATGCCTTTATCTGAAAGAAGATTTATTTCTTCAGTATTAGGTACCAAATGAAAGTATTAGGTCAAATATTTAAAAGGGCATTAATATACTTTGCCAATTAACTCTCAAAAAAGTTTAAAATCATATATTACCCTATAAATATATGAAAGTGTGCCAATATCTTCACTTGATGAAAAAATACTCTTTTTAAATATGTTTTTGGAAACGGAAAATGATTTATTGTTGTTAAAATCCCCAGTACCACAAAATATATTGCTTAGATATTATAAATGAGCTTGAAAGACCTTTAAAATATTTTGTTGCCGCTTTTTAAGTCTGATTTTGCCTATTTATTTTGGGCTCATCAGTCTTATTCTTGTAGGGT
Organism: Muscardinus avellanarius; assembly: GCF_963383645.1. NCBI lineage: Eukaryota > Metazoa > Chordata > Mammalia > Rodentia > Gliridae > Muscardinus > Muscardinus avellanarius. Next base: position 98,828,433 of record NC_137789.1, on the reverse strand, counting down.
TGTGAAGGGCAGTTACACAGTTTCAATAAATATTCTGTCATCTAGCTTTTGTAATTTCTTACTTCATTGTTTGTTACTTATTTCTTATTAGAATTAGCAGAAATGCTTCAGAGAGCAATCTTATTTCTGCACAATGAATTTAAACATGTTTCTGATACCCAATTTTTTTGTTATTTCCTGGTTTTGTTGTTATTGTGACTTGGTGTGTGATGCTGAGAATTGAACAGACTTTATGCATGCTAAACAAGCACTCTACCACTGAGCTACACCTCCAACCCTGCGCTTTCCTGTTTTTATGCAATATTTCTTACAGGGTATTCCATGAGTATAGAAATATTCTTTTGAGAAATTAAATAATTATTATTTGCAAAAAGATTCCCAGTATTAAATTTGTCTAATCTTCTTCAGATTTAATATTACTAACAAAATTGTTTGAGATTATATGTTTATATTGCTTATAGAATTATTTGAGTGTGTACATACTTTTATAGTGAACCATGTAATAAACAAAAGGATACATACATCAAAAATCCAAAACTCTAAAGCCTTTTCAAAGTATCTCCTTAGACTCACTTTCTATGCTTCCATATGCAATTTTCTTACAGTAATTATTTTGGAAATAAACGATTGCTGTTCTGATTTTTAACTAGAGTTGTGGAAATAATTTATCAACTCCAAGGTCTTCGGAATTTTCACTTTGACATTGTTTAGATTTGCATTTTATTTGTAACAATACAGATAATGGTCTGTATATATGTTATTGTGTAGTTAATGGAGTACAATGAGAGAAAACTTAGCATAATAGTAAGAATGTGGATGGACAGCAAGCAGAATTTGCCTTAAAGAATGTGTCTTTCTTTTCCTTGCCTTCTCTTTAGAATCCTTAACCCACATAGGCAATCCTTCTGGAAATCCAGGTCTGATTCATGGCAGAGTCAGCATCTAAAGGAGACTGAAAGAGATGAAGGAAAGAATCCTGTGGATGAAAGAGATATTTGGATGCTGGGAGAAGCAAGGGGAGATATAAGGGAGTCCATCCTGCTGTCTACCTAACACTTAAGAAGATGGAATGACCTGAAGAAAAGAATAGCTGTGAGTTTTCTGGCTTGACAAAATTTCCTTTTGCCTCAAGCAGAGAGCATGCTGGCTTGGATAAAAAATTAGAACTGGGAAAATCTAACATCTTACCACTGCTAGGCTGACTGATGCCTACGGACTAGAGAAATCTTCCCAATTTACTGAGGCTAGATAAGTCCCCAGAACACCCCAGGAGCCAAGGAGTCCCTTGGGAGTTACTCCCTGAATGTGTCACTCACCAAAGAAAGAAATCGGTTAATTCACTAAGAAAAAATGAGTATTTTTTAAAAGTTGCAAACTATGCACTGTAATGTATAACCATTATTATAATCTTTTTCTTTCATAACCTTTTCTTAATACTTGGTATATCAAAGGTTTGGAGTCATAAAACCTAGTTCTTTTATAATATTTATTTTTTCAACTTTTTTTGTCTTTTGTTATCATCTAACTTTTCAGATATCTTACATCTTCTGACTATGACTATAATCTCTTCATTGTGGATTAAATATTTTACTACATTTGCTTTTCATTAAATTCAGTAACAATATAAAACAACTTTTCTTAAATGCATTAAACTTTTTCTTGTTTGTTTTTGCCTGCTATATATCAATTTTTGATCATCCAATGTGTCTGCATAATTTTTTTCTAAATCAAAAATTTTATTTAAGTGTATAGTATATACAAAATACAAAGTATTTTTTACTATCATGTGGGTGATTTTACTAATTTTGATTGATCATCTTCAGTTGTAAATTTGTGTTTTAGTCTTTTAAAAAGGATATGTTTGAGGCTGAGATGAGATGATTGCAGATTTGAGACCAGTCTTTGCAAATAGTGAAACCTCAACAATGCAGCAAGGCCCTGATTTCAAAATAAGAACATTTTTTTAAGAACAGCCCTGGATTAAATCCCCCATGCTTAAAAAAAATTATTTCAGGGATTTGTAAGCTACAATCTATAGACTGAACTTAGTCCAGCACCTTTTTTTTTTAGTTTATTTTTATTTTTCACACCTGTTTTGTATGAATGCTTTTACATTTTTAAAGAGTTATTAAAAAAAAGAAAAAAGAAAAATAAGGGACAAGAACCATATGTGACCCACTAAGATTAAAATATCTCCCATATGTTCTTTTATTTTAAAAAATGTTTGCTGACCCCTGTTTTATTTCAAAACATACTTTGAGCAGATGCTGTACCTGCTCCCTTATCTTTTCTCTGTGTGTATCTAATTTATGGTACCAGTGACCTTGGGTTTAGGGACTGGGGTTTTATTTGCTATGTACCAGGGTGGGAGCAGGTTGTGAGTATCAAGAAATCAACACCTCAATCAAAGGCACTGTAAGATTTATCAGCAAATTCCCGGTATCCAGCTCTGTGAAACTGGGTGGGAGTGCCTTGAGGCTCTGCACCCACAACCGTGGGCACAGTCACGATCCATGGACCACAGTGTGACATGCTTGCAGGAGCAGTAGTTGATGATGGTTCATTGCCAGCCCATGTCTCCCTCCCTCACTTTTTTTTTCCAGTGTATCCCAGTATTACCTCCCAGATAAACTACTTATATTCAACCCGTGTCTCATTGTCTAAAATACCAAAAATAGCAAGCATAATTTCTATTTTTCTGTATCTCTAAATTTTACAGTTCCTAACTTCATGTACAAGTTAAAACATGTACAAGTTAAGTTGAATAATTTGAAAAGAGAGACTTGCATGTTTTATATTATCCATAGAGTGAATAATTTTTTTTTTTTCTGTACTGGGGATTTAACCCAGGGGTATTCTACTTCTGAGCTACACCCCCAGGCCTATATTTTTTGTTTTTATTTTGTTTTGCTTTTATTGGTAGATTGTACTCATACATCTATTAAGATGGTGTATAAGATGGTGGAGAGATACATGCACACATCACTCATTTAGCCCTTCCCCAATTTCCTCCCATTCCCTCCCCCTTCTTCCTTCTTATGTTTGGCTTAGTGATTGACTGTGATATGTTTGTGAATGTGCATCATGTACATTCCAGAACTTTCCACTTTTCCCCTTCCATCCCCCTCAATTAGGTCACCTCATTTGCTTATCTATGGTTTTTCCTTCTTGATCTAGAGTTCTTCCTATGACTCTTTTTCTTCCTAGCTTCTGCATATTAGTGAAAGCATCTATCTTTTGCTTTTGGTGACTGACTAATCTCAGTTAGCATAATGTTCTTCAATTCCATCTATTTTTCCACAAATGACATAATTTTGTTCATTATGGCTAAATGAAATTCTATTGTGTACATATCCTATAGTTATATAATCCATTCATCTGTCCATGGACATCTTGGCTGGTTCCATAGTTTGTCAATAGATACACATGCATTACTTGGGTGGTTTGATTTTCATTCTTTGGGGTAAATATGGAGAAGTGTTATTGCTGGATCATATGGTAGGTTTGTTTCTTTTCTTCTGAGGATCTTCCATACTGTTTTCCAAAGTGGTGCACTAATTTGCAATCCCACCAACAGTGTAGTAGAGTTCCTACTTCTCCACATCCTTGCCAGCTTTTGTTGTTGTTTGTGTTTTTAATTATTGCCATTTTAGTTGGAGTTAGGTGAAATCTCAGGCAAATTTTGATTTTCATCTCTCTGATTGCTAATGATATTAAACATTTTATCATCAATTTATTGACCATTTGAATTTCTTCTTTTGTGAAGTGTCTATTTAGTTCACTTGCCCATTTTTTTAATTGGGTTATTTGTTTTCTTACTGGTGAGTTTCTTGAGTTCTCTGTAAATTTGAGATATAAGTCTTCTATTGAAGGAATAGTTGGCAAGATTTTTTCTTCCATTTTGTCGGCTCTCTGTTGAGATTCTTGATAGTTTCTTTTGCTGTACAGAAGCTCCTCAGTTTAATGAAATCCCATGTATTGATGTTTTAATTCCTTGTGCCTTTTGGTTCTTGTTGAAAAAGTTTGTATCTGTGCCTATGTGTTGAAGTGTTTGCCCTATGCCCTCTTCATGGAGCTGCAAGGTCCCTGGTTTGATTTCGAAATCTTTGATTCATCATGACTTTTGTGCAGGGTGAGAAAGTAGGGTTTATGTCCATTTTTCTGCATATGGTTAACCAGTTTTGCCAACACCCTTTTTTGAAGAGACTATCTTTTTTCTAGTGTATGCTTTTGGCCCCTTTGTTAAAAATCAATTGGCCGTAAATGTGCAGATTTGTTTCTGAGTCTTCTATTCTGCTCCATTCTCTACATGTCTGTTTTTGTGCTAGTATCATGCTGTTTCTATTCTCACTAAATTCCAGAGGGCTTTACTCTGTAGCTGAGTCTGGCTGGGAACCTGTGATCCTCCTCTCAGCCTCCCAAGTCCTGTTATTACAATCCTGCTCCACCACACTCATCTGTGAAGAGATTATTTAAAGTTTTTATGACATTAGCTTTTAGTCACAAACTTCACAGACACATTTTAAATATTTTATATCTAATTTTTGTTAAACTTATTTTTTTACGATTTCTCACATAAATTGACCATGCTAAAATCTCATCACTTTAGACAAGCTTACAGGTTTTCATCTTGGTCTGGTTTTTCTCTTCAGTTGTTGTTGTTTTTTGTTTCTACACAATGCCAGTGATAAAATCCAGGGTTTCTTACATGTTAGGCAAAGGCTTTAACTCTGACCTATATGCCCAGCCCCTAAGTTTCTTTTATATATACTTGTGCTGTAATTTTAACATTTTTCATCTTTCTACTTTTTTCATTAATTACCTCAACATGAAATGAGGTTTTCAAGTAACTAGAACAAATTATGTCTCAGGTGAAGACAAAGGTGCTGTTGCTAAGTCTCACATTTGGTAAACAGGCAATTTTACACTGAAATATTTATTTTATTTAATTTTTTGGATGAATTAAATGTTTAATTATGAACCATTTTATAAGTTTATCTTCTCTTGAAGCATTGTGTCACAGCAGGTTACAACTTTGGGATAAAAGGCAACTGGCAAACCGTCCAAAACTTGGAACCTCAAAATATTTAAATCTTACTCATCTAATACAAAAAAAAAATAACTGAGATAAGAAAGGCATTCAGGAACTAAAAATTATGCTTTTTCTAAAAAATCATGCACAATACTTTTTATTTATTTATATTTATTTATTTATTTTTATTTATTTATTTATTTATTTATTTATTTTTTTTTTTTTTGCGGTACTGGGGATGGAAACCCAGGGGCATTGTACCTCCAAGCCACACTCTCAGCCCTATCGTTTTAGTCTTTTTTTATTTTTGAAACAGCATTTTTACTTAGTTGTGAAGGATGTTACTAAGTAGCTGAGGCTGTCCATGAACTGTGATCCTCTGGTCTCAGCCTTCCGAATGCTAGGATCACAAGTGTGCGCCAAAATGCCTGGCTATGGCTAAATATAATTTTTTTAATTAGTAAATGCCTCCTAGACTTTTCTGTACCTCCTCAGATATCTTTATAGTTTTCTATGGAAAGTGATTTTGTTTATTATAATGATTATTCTTTCTTGTTTTATTCTTGCAGGAGAAATTTATGTCCCCAGCATTTATTAAGGGCAGTGGATCATATCATAACTACACAATGAATTCCAGAATGATTTAAAGACAACGTGGAAACATGAGTCTCACCTTCAGAAATTTCATTTTAATTAAAACAGGGTGTGGACTGGAAGCTAGAAAACTTGAAAGCTTCCCAGATGATTTTAATGTAGGCTAAAGCTGAGAATCACAGAATCAGGTGGGAGTTCAGGGATTCTGTTGGGCTACCATATTTTCTTGTTTGAGTCTTTTATATCATAAGAAAAAAATTGTGTGTGTGTATGTGTGTGTGTGTGTGTGTGTGTGTGTGTGTGTGTTAAAAGAATAGTCTTTATAGGTGACACTCTCTTTTGATACATATTTTTCTCTTGTTCCCCTATCCCCCTTATAAATGTTGCATGCTAGCATTAATCTATTTTTGTTTCAGTGACCATCATATCTGACAAGAGCAACACAGAAGAGGAAACCTTTATTTTGGCTAATGGTTTCAAAGATTTAGTCCAAGGTCAGTTGGCTCCAAGACAGAAACATCTCTGTGACCTGCTTTCACTTTGTCTACCAAGAAGATACTCCTGTATCACCCACTCATTATTTGATGCTGCCCCCTGAAAATAAGAAAGCCAGATGATGAGGGTGTCCATTTCCTCTACTGCATCATAGTTATTAAGTCCTAATTTAGGCAGATTTGAAAGGCTCCTCCCCTAAATACCTTCCGTTCTTAAACTCTCCATCTCTTCCCTTCATCCCTGATTCTGTATTTCTGGTTCCCTTTATCGATCTCTCTCTTTATCATAAGGCAGATTGTTTAGACTAAAGAATATAAAGGCTTTTTCAGGCTTTAGTTCACTAATTCCTTGCTAATTTAAAGCAGAAGTCCTTTCAGACTTTCTTTTTCAGAGGAGTTGAAGGCAACTATACCACTGGGAAGGTGCTAGGCCTCCTGTCTTGTGTCTTCTTGTACAGGGCAAGCACAGTGTTGTTACCAAGCCCAGATCTTCTTCTGGGGTAGTTGAGTAAATCTGATGGAGTCTATCTTCAGGGTTTTGAGCAAGGCTTCAGATGTTTTAGTTTGATTTGATGGTGATTTTATTGTCAACATTTTTGAAATGTTTGTATGTAGCTGCCAATATTTCCTCAATGTGAAGTGTTTTCTCTTTCCTTCTTGTACTGTCTATTTTTATGACAATCCAGGATTTGGAGGTAATTATGACTGCTCTCTTAAACTCTAAGAAAATAAAAACTATGGTTTGTGACTTCTTGTGGAGAAGATTGGGTGGACAGAATGCTCTGGTGGCAAATGGGACTTTGCCAATGAAGCCAATGGGTGTGGGTTCATCCCAAGAAGAAAGTCTCTTGTTCAATCAGAGGAGCCACCAACCAAAACAGCCAGATCACATATGTGCAGTGTCAGAGATAGACCTTCCCCTTCCACTTCTACCATCTGTGTGGTTGTATTGTCCACAAAACAAAGGGGATAGTAAAACATCATGTCCCTGACTACCCTATTTGTTCCCTAAACCCAGCCAAGTTAAAAAAAAAAAAAAAAAAAAAAAAAAAAAAAAAAAAAAAAAAACATGAGGAAAGGTCTGGGATGGAAAGTCCAGATACGTTCTATCTTGAAGGGTACTGGCCTTCTTTCCTTCACACAGGGAAGTAGGACAAGTTAGTGTCATCTGTAGAAAGCTGCTCTCTTGTATGTGCACCAGAATGGTTGTTCTTTTGGACGTCAATCATGTAAGCAAACAAAGGAAGGAAATGCTGATGGTGTCACTGTTCCTGCAGTCAAACAAAACCCTTCTCTGAGTTGGAACTGAACGCACTGTTGAAAGGATACTTGTCATTCTTCCGGCCAGACACTGAGGGACAAAACACAAGGAAGGAGAGGAGACTGCTCAGCAAAGTACCATGAAAGACAGAAGTGGTATCAGCCTGCCACTACCAAACTCTTCTTGGAGCCACTGATTCTCTGTAAGATTTCCCAATAAATAATATGTACCAAGTGCTCTCTCTGGCCACTTTCTTTGGAATATTTACAACCTAACCCACTCCCCTGACACAGCTGGTAAAGCTTAGATTTGTGAGACATAAGAGTTATCGATGACCGATGACCTTATTGCTTGCTCTGTGGCTGAGTCTAGTTTACAGGCTGCTATTATCTAGCAGAGAGAAGAAATGAGATTCAGAGAAGGTCTATGCACCTTCAAGGGTTTAAAGTTGAGCTCTCTAGTCAAATCTTGGATTCTGTTTCTTGCATAAGTCAGTAAATACTTCTTTCACCTAAAATGATTTGAGTTAGGTTTCCCTCATTTCTAAACCAAAGAATCCTGATTACTAGTGTTCAAGTTATAATCAGAAGATGTGAGTGTTAGCCCCAGCTCTGACCCTCAGAACTTACAGGCATTCCTGTGAAACTACAATAACACTAGCACATAAAAGATGAGAAAAATTCTGTTGCAGTGTTTTATAATAGCAGAATAGGTGAGTGTATAAAATTAGTAACCTGTCCCTTTTCACGCCCCATTCCTCTATATCATGAGATTCCAAACACACCAAAAAAGTGTCTTTTCACAGTTGGGAGGCTGAAACAGGAGGATCAAAGGTTCAAGGTCAGTCTCATCAACGTTTCCAGACCCTCAGCGACTTAGACCCTTAATAAACAATAAAAGGGACTGGATGTGTAGCTTGAAGGAAGAGAATGCTCCTCTTTCAAATTTTAAAAATTATTTTTAAAAAGGGCTGAGGTGTAGCTCAGAGGTAAAATGTTTCTGGGTTCAATTTCCAATATCAAGATAAATTAAAATCTGGTGTATATGTTTTATGTGGGGGTTCATTATAATTTCACTTGAACTAAACATTATATACTGTCAAGAAAACAGGAAAGCAGTCATTTCTGCTATTTTCTCTTGCCCTTGAATCCTTACATTTCCCTCTTTTAAAATAACTGCATACTTTTTTCTCACTGTCTGTGATAATGTGGATAACACAAGCCTAGGGAATTTGATTGATTTATAGTTAATTAACATGTCCCTCTACATTAGGTCCTCAGACCTAGGAAATAAGCTGTGGCAAAGTTTAAAATGCCAACAGAAGTTAGACAATGCAACAGTTCACAGCAACATAAAAGACTATTTCAAGTTATTCAATTTCAACAATCTCTGTAAACATCTTGACAAAGCCAAAGCCTTATATTGATCAGTTTATTGTGCCGTTCTACTCCAGAGGAAAATGGTAATAAAATGAATGCCATTAAGTGTTCAGGGACCCCATCACAATATACTATGTGTGACAGATCCCTCTGGGCTCAAAATGTGCCACATTTATAAATAAAAATCCTCTTGGCCTCTTCCTAAAATCATTCCTCACTATAAAAGTCTCTCTGTGTGATTTTATATTTCAGATTCTCATCTTGTTCTCATTTGTGCATTTGCCTCCTGCTTCCACTGTGGTGAGGGTGATATATTTATATCTTTACTTTGAGTCCGGAGACAGCAGAGAGAATTGGATAAACACACCAGGGGCCTGACAAGGCCATGCAATGCCTCCCCTGTTCCTGGACACGGCCTTCTATTACTGAAGTGCAACTTGTCCTTGGGAAAGTGTCTGTTTATTTCTCACCTCTGTATACCTCAGTATCTTTATGATCCTCCATTATCAAAGTTCCATCAGATGAAAAAAAAATAGAAACTAAGCCAATGAAAATAAAAATCAAGCCTGGGTGTCTTAAGAAATGCCTGTCCCTATCAATTAACAGGGAACATACTTCATTTGCATATGAATACAAACACCTTTTATATAAAACGTACTTTTGGAAGTAAGAGTAGGGGCCTGTGATCAACAGATAGTTTTGTTCAAGTCCAATGTCTGTTGACAGATTATATATTTGCAATGAAAAGCAATTTATTCTTCTGAGCATCGTGTCTTCACCTTTTATAAAATAGTAATGATAATAATAATGGATAACCAAAAACTGGTTGAAGACGAAATGAGACAATGCATATGAAATAAAGCCTAAGTTGTTTTCGCAAATATCATATTTTGAAATCAAATCAACTTCAGAAAACTTTCCATGGGGTCATCAATAGTGTCTACTGAAAAAATAGCTCTAACAAGACAAGTGTCAAGGAGCTTTTCTCGGGAAAGTTAAATCACATAATTAGACACCCATATGTTTTTGTCCTCCACTCAAAGTCTCATTTCCCACAATGTTTGAATAACCTAAGAACAGTTCTCTATCACTAGTGGAACAGAGGGATCAAGGTCACTGTAATGAAAAACCTGCTCATCCCTCTGCATTCTAAGGCCATGAAAGAGTTGTTACTCACAGTGACCCCAGAATCAAGAAGCAATGCCCTAGACATCAGGCAAATGAAATATTTACTTGGCATGTAGTTCACCGGGGGAGCTCTTGAGATTCCTGAGAAATTGTAGGCATTCAGGCTTGACTATCTGCAACAGGGGACATTAGAAAGAGAGGGTAGTTAGTCTATAACCCAAATACCAAGCATGCCATTTAGATGTTCCACATCCCCACTGGCTCTGCCTATGGGACCTGACTGTCCCAGATGCTAACCAAAAGCCCTTTCAACTGGCCTCATTTTCTCTCCTCTATGCCACAAGGTTCCACTACAGACTGGCCACCTCAATTTGTGTGCACCTCTAGCCTTGGTTGCATGTAAAGGGAAAATATTTTTATTATGTGTGTCACACAGATCTGTATTTCATTATCTCTACCACTACCTTTTCTCACTAGAAAGTACATAAGTCCTAACAAGGCATCTTGGAAGGGCTGTAAGTTTTATTTTAATGTGAAAAAAACAAAATTTAAAGGCAGCTAAGAATAGATGTGGCAACTTTCTTGCTTTTTTTCTGCCATGCACTGTCAAGAAGGTCATTTGGGACTCTAGAGCTTTCAATAGAAAGTAACTCCAGGTTACAGGCCACTAGGCAGTTCATAGTCTTTGACTTCAAGATCCTTTCTCATACCATATTTTTGATTATCTTTATGCTACAAAAGCCAAGGATTTTTTTTTTTTTTTTTTTTTGGTGGTACTGGGGTGGAACCCAGAGGCCTTCTACCTCTGGGCTATACTCCCAGACCTATTTTATATTTTTATTTGGAAACAGGTTCTCCCTAAGTTGCTGAGAGCCTCACTAAGTAGCTGAGGCTGGCTTCAAACCTGTGCAATCCTCCTGTCTCAGCCTCCTATGCGCGGGGATAACAAGCATTCACCATCATGCCCCACTAAAGCCAAGGATTTGTATGTTTATCCATTTCATTAACCAAACCAAGCCAGGCCATCACTTGTAAAATAAATAAGACTGTAAGAACAGCAGGATATGATTCAGAAAATCATAAATCTTGGGTTGATATTTAGAAGCATGTCATATTTTAAAAAGACATTAGTTTAATATATACCATTGAAAACTGCCTTTCTAGTGTTGAAAACATAACAGAGAATATCATATATCAAATCAATATTCCACAAAATAAAAAAATATATTCCAATTGGAAAGAACTCCTGAGTAAATTTAGAAGTCGTTATTGGAAAAAGATTATTGCTTAAACTGTGGTCATTTCTACATTCTAAAAGAGATATTCTGCCCTTAATTTTTATAGTAAGCAAGGATTTATGCTCTTATACATATTGACTTTTTAAATATCCAAAGGCAATTATCCTGCCCAAGAGTTTCAGTCCTTCTAGGATAAATTGACTCAGGTATAAAGCAAAAGAAAACAACCAAATCCTGAAGCCAAGTTTTCCTTCTCTTCCTCCTCCTCCATATCAAGTTGATCAGTGCTTCATTACATATTATTTTTCAGAAAAACTCAAGTGTGCTTAGAAGTACACAGTTCTAAGAACTTCTTCTATTCATACCCTTGGAGAGTCTATTAGCTTTTTAAATAGTTCTGGCACACTAATGACAGCAGTAAATTTTCTATATTTGTTTACATTCTTATATACCTTGCTTTTGGGCAAGCAATTTTTTTAAAACTTGTATACTGCATTTATACTCCTGTTGGTAAAAGTGCATTGATTAAATTCAGTAGATTTAGATCCATAATTTTAACCTGCTGAGAATTTTTATAACTCAGATTTGATCATTTGATACTATATATTTTTCCCACCTTTATGTCATCCTTAGAAGTGACAAGCATGCCTTAAATTTTTCCTGTGTTGTTTAATAAAAATGTTATCCTCTACTTCTGGTTAAATCTGATGGGTGAAATATGATTATTTATTTCTGTTGTTTTCTAAAAATCTGTTGAAAGAACAATTGAGGGTAAAGAAAAGTATTATCCTGTGTCAAAAAGTAAGAGGGGAGGGATTTGGGGACATTTGTGGAAGATACATAGCAGATGGAAGAAGCTCGCTCAGAATGGAGACAGCTGAAACCCAGCTGTCTGCAAAGATGACTGCCTATAAAAAAAAAAAGTTCATTTCTGCTGCAGAACCAGAGACAGACTCTTCAGCTGGGGCACCAGAGACTATGAGAAGATGTGAGCATCCCTGGCACTGAAAAACAAGAGCACTTTTTTACATTTTATAGATAGATCAGTTTGGCTTTCTTCTATTCTGGTGATTATCCCTCTACTATTTATGTGATGTCGATATTTATTTTTCCTGCTTATCCATATTCATTCCAAATTCTCATCAAAATACTAAACTATAGCACTCATAAAACTTGAATTCTATAACACTTGTTTTTTGGAGTAATTGAAACAGAGAGACCGTGGGATTTGGGAATACTACTCACAATTAAGAATGGAGGTGCCACATTGAAAGCAAAAGGATGCAGTTAAAATGATCAAAGTGGATGGTAGAGGCACTCTTCAATGACACATTTTGGTCAGATTTAGATGTTGCAGCAAATTATCTATCACCGGTTCTCTCCAGAGCACTGAGTACTACAAAACAAAAGGTTTAGAGACCCAGAAGCAAAGTGTCCATTGAAGTTTTCCATATTGCACTTACATGAGGGATTTTATAATATAATCTGTATATAAGCAATGATATACAGAATGGGAAGAGAAGGAAAGGAAGAAAGAAGAAATGCTGGGAATGGTGGTGCACACTTGTAATCCCAGTACTTGGAAGGCTGACACAGGAAGATCACGCTTCACAGATAGTCTCAGCTACTTAGTGAGGCCCTCCACAACTTAGTAAGATTTTGTTTAAAAATAAAGAATAAAAAATAGGGCTGGGGGTGTAGTTTGGAGTTATACGCTTTTGGGTTCAATCCCCAGTACTGAAAAAAAAAAAAAAAGAAGGGAATAAGGAAGGAAGATTTAAGCAGAAAATACAAGCACAAGCATAGTATTTTAAATCTACTATTTCTATTATTTATCTATCTGCATTATTTTTAGGCAGATGATAAAATATATTTATTCCATGAAACAAAAAAATACATGGATACTGGGTATGGTACGCATGCTTGTAATCCCAGCATTTGGGAGGCTGAGACAGAAGGATCACAGTTCATGGCCAGCCCCAACTACTTAGTGAGGCCCTTTGCAACTCAGTAAGAACCTGTTTAAAAATAAATAATAAAAAATAGGGATGGGGGTGTAACTCGGAGGTAGAGTATCCCTGGGTTTTATCCCCAGTACAGCAAAATAAATAAATAAATAAATAAATAAATAAATAAATAAATAAATAAATATGTGGTATTATAGAAAAAATATAAAAAAGTTAAAGTTCTTACATATATGTTTGTGCATGTGTGTGTGCATATGCACACAACTTTTAGAATGAAGTAAAATGTAGTATAAAGAATATAGAACACAAAGATTTAATATTTTCCACAACTGACTAACAAGAATCCCACAAAGAAAACAAAGAAAAAGGGATGGAAGGATTAAAAATACTTTACGGGTTTTTTTTTTGTTTGGTTTTTTTTTTTTGGTGGTACTGGGGGTGGAACCCAGAGGCTTTCTACCTCCAGGCTATACTCCCAGACCTTTTTTTTTTAATATTTTAATTGGAAACAGGGTCTCAATAGGTTGCTGAGAGCCTCACTAAGTAGCTGAGGCTGGCTTAGAACTTGTGCGATCCTCCTGTCTCAGCCTCCCAAGCGCGGGGATTACAAGCGTGCGCCACCGCGCCCGGCTTACTTTATGGTTTTAATAATAAAAATTTCAATATTATTGTAGAAAAACACATTGTCCAGCTTAATAAACATAAAAATAGCACTCCAAGAAATAGTATTTGGATATTTCACTACTCTTGAAATTTAAGTTTTCAAGGAGTTTCAGAGCAAAAAGAAAAGGCCATCTCTCCAGAGGACTTGATGCCTCCTGCCAATGGAGGCTTCTCACCTGATGCTAGAAGTGGGAGCATGATGGAACAACACCTTCACCACTCTAGCTGAAAACAATTTCCAATCCAGAATTATAATTCCATTAAACTGATGGTGAAACTATTAATGTAACCTTTCTCAGAAACAAAATGCCAGATATGCTCTATTTTTGTGTGGTGCTGTAGATTGAACCCAGGGACATTCTACCACTGAGCTTCACCCCCAGCCCTACTTTATTTTTATTTTAAAAGAGGGTCTTGCTAGGTTGTTGAGAGTCTCACTACTTGCTGAGGCTGTTCTCAAACCCGTGATCATCCTGTCTTAGCCTCCCAAATATGGGATTACAAGTGTACACCACCATGCCCGGCTCCAGATATACTCTTGACAAAGAGAAGAACGATGGAAGAAAGTAAAGGCAAAGAAATTGGTCGATCTAGACTGGCTCCACTGAGCCCAGCTTAGAACTAAGGGTACGTCTCCTGATTTAACACCATAGTGCAAGAGGAAGAGTCTGTCATGCAAATGAGCTTCAGGCCCCTATTCATATTCAGTGTGCTAGTATACTGTAAATCCAATGATTCTCAACAGGTCAGTTTTGTCCCCTTCTCCTAGAGAATATTGGTATATATATATATATATATATATATATATATATAGAGAGAGAGAGAGAGAGAGAGAGAGAGAGAATGAGAGAGATTGATTTTTGGTTGCCAATCTTGGAGAGGATGCAGGGGTGCTATTGGTATCTAGTGGGTAGAGGACAGGAATGTTGCCATACAGTGGCACTTCTCAGTAAGGAATTATCCAGCCCACAATTTAGTGCAGTGCTGAAGCTAGAAAAACCTGCATTGATCTAATTAAGTCCATGGACAAGTACTATGTCTTAGGGAGAGGAAAGAGCCAGTAAAAAACTAGGATGTCACTCAGCAGTGTTAACTGCTATGATCCACATACATGACAAACAAAACTTAGAGAAAGGAAGATTTGTTTGCTTATAGTTCTGGATATTTCCCACTTGGGGAATGGCTTCCAAACAGGAACCTGGACTACAGGTCTGTGGAGCATCATGCTCAGAAGCAAAGAGAGAAAACAGCCAAAGCAACACATCGTAGCTTGGTGGCCTGGGACACATGTGGTACCCACCACACTGCCAGGGGCCTACCTCCAAACATGGTGGTCTCCAGGGATGCAGTTCTGGGGAACATTTTAAATCCAAATTATAACAAAGAGTAAGTATGTAACACTGCCATAGACAGGAAGTGAATGGATACTTTGATATATTAAATCAAGTTACAATTGATAAAAAAAAATCCTTTCAAAGAATATGGACAACTTGTTTATGAAATATGGGCATGTCCTTAATTTCTGAAAAAATGAAACTAGTGATTTTTAGTGCATTTCATTGATGTATATGATGCATACTTCTTATTGTAGTTTGGATTTAGAATATTTCTCTAGACTTCATGGAGATGAGACAGCCATGTTGGAAGTGGGGCTTGGATGCTGAGGTGGGCCCCTGGGGCTATGGCTTTAGGGGTTATGTATAGTCCCTCCTCTCCTTGTTCTCCCTCTTGCTTCTGGCCTCTGTGATATGATAACAGGATCCTCTGCTCTCTTTCTCAGCTTCCCACACCATGCCTCAAGCTCCACAGACTTCATCTGAACTAATATGAACTGAATTCCTGAAATCTCTAAAACTGTGATCAAATAAGTCTTCCTTTCTCTGAGTGGCGGTTATTACGTGTTTGGGACTACAGCTCTGAAAATGTTGACGGGAACATTTATTTTTCACATCTTAGAAGCAGCACTGTGTCCTAAGATCAGTATGATAAGAAAGTATTGCCTTATATGAAATAATGATATCTCCTACCTTTCATGAGACACCACTAAATGCTTATTATGTATTTGTTGCAGGATAAGCAGAAAATTGAAAAGAACTATTGCAGTCAGACAGTATTACATTTTGTAGGTATAAGTGGGGGTCAGAACCTCCCCCACCTTTCTGTATAAATAAGGAACCCTTTTCACAGAGTTTATAAGAGGCATAGCAATGATGCAGACATAGACCTATCAAATGAGAAAGCTACATTTGCTAGCACTCAGAGCTCAGGGGCCAAAAAATACGAACTTTGGCTTCTGAGATTAAAGAAACAATGAGTGAAAACACTCAGCCATTTGATATACAACAAATGAATAATTACTCTCAAGACCATATACCTGGTACTGTGACCATTTCTTGATGTAAATACTCTGTTTAAATCTCCCTGTCTTCAGTGACATTCCACAAAGATTTTTTTTTTTCAAGTATGACACCAAGAGAGCAATTAACCCAAGCTGACAGAGCTGAAGGTGGTGAGTGTGGAGGAATGGAGCATGAACTCACACCTGTGCTGTCTGGCTCTGCACTCTTGCCCTTCACTTTCTTGGTGGCATCATGGTTTTCTCAGAGTGTCTCCACATGCATAGTCAACACTGGGGAGGGGAACTAGCTAAAACTTGCGCATATTATAAAACAATGGAGTTGTTGTGTCAATATTTTCATGAATAAATTCCTTTATTTACTTATAGTGGAAACAGAAACTGTTAAAGGGAGGCAGGGGACACTACAGAGAGATAAAACAGCCAGTAATGTCTTCCATGTTTTCATTTATAAGAAATACTTTCAAAAACAATGGGCACCCAATTGTCACTCTTCTACCTGCTTCTTGGTGAAATGCCAAAATCAAATTCCACAGAATCTATTAATCTATTAGCTTATATTCAATCTAAGAAGAGCATTAGCTAAGCATAACACTAGACTAATCATCTTTATTAATTTAGTACCAAATACCTGTGTGATCCTGGCAAGTTATATGTTCTGTTTTGTGAAGCGCTTGACCTCTTTTCCGCCTTGAATCTTCAGGTTTGGTGGGTAGACAACTCTAAAGAGCAGTGATGATTTTGAAATTTGATACAGATTATTAGCCATATTAATAGGTAATTGCAGCATTTTTCATTTCATTAAGATATATTGCTGAGAGTTAAAATTATGATTTCATAAAATTAAAGCCTAGTTTGTTGTTAGGTAGACAACACTGAAGTTGTGGAACCTCTGACTTGGTTTTTCTCCCTGTAAAATGGGGACATTCATTTATGTACAGCTAATATATTCCATCCATTATATGTAATAGTTTCTGCAAAATGGTTTATCATACCTGCACCAAGACTATGTCTAGTACAGTGTTGCTAAGATAGAGTTCACATTAGTTCACATGATACTGGACTCCAACAGCTATTAACTAAATTTAGTAGTATCATATTTTTTGTTTTCCTATAGGGCTTGGACTTAACACAAAATTTACCTAAATATATATGCACAGAATAGACTAATCAGTGCAGCTCTTTTGAAATTCAAGTGCATTCACAAGGTAATGGTGAAGTCAGCATTTAGAAAGGGAGGTTAAAAAAACCTTGTGAAATATTTAAAAAAGACAAATGAGTAACACTTTAGTTGACTTCAATATTTATTCCTCTAGAGCAAAACTTACATCAAAGCTCCCATTAAACTTTCCTCTAAGCACCTTAGTTAATACGAAAATACAGTATTTTCATATACTTTAAATTGTCATGAATATACATATTATAGTAAATAGGCCATGAAAATTGACTGCATTCATAAAGGGGGAAAATCATGTAACAGTAACCTCCTAGTATGATGGCTGTGTAGGGCAGAAAATATTATGTTACTATGGAAAAAAAGGAAATAATGTATTTAGGGATGAAAGATAGGAAAAATCATAGATGCAGGTTATGGGAAGGAAGGTCCCTGTCTTCTTTCTTGAGAAATGTCACGGCCATTTCACATGCTTATGTCTTTGAAAGCAGATCAAATTCACTTTTAGCACATTTCTGCTTCTGTGTTAACATTTTAAGATTGAGATTTGGATCATCTGGCTTTCAACTAGATGTGGGTGTATGTGTGTATGCGCATACTAATGAGAACTTATAGTTCATTTTAATAAAGCTCAGGGCCATACCAGCACAGGTCCAGAACCATATAGAAATTGCCTGCCTCCTTTAGTGTTATTTCCCCTGTTGCTTTTCCTGGATTTTGTATTTTTCTACTGTCATGAAGAAGCACAAAGCATGATCCTAACCTTGTAGGAAGTTAGAGAAAGCAGTGGCTGACACTACATCATAATTACTGTGATACAGTTTCAAGGTCGTGAGAATAAGATTTTTGACGGGTTTATCTTTCTGTGTGGAATGCATGCAGTTTGCTGACTTCAGAATGTGGCCCCTCTGGACTGAATGATGAACCCTAGAGTCTTTGTTCTTCAGGGCTTTCTTTTACATTTCAAAGGGTGTGGTAATTGTATGGCTTCCAAATTTTGACCATAGAATCATAATCAAGTTTTCAGGTGGGATCCAGAGATGGTAGCAAAGAATGGGGAAGAACCAGCGATAAATTAAGAGACTAACACTAGGTTTCAGGACTGACTTTGTGTGACTCTGGGCCAGTTACTTAAACTCTGGATCTTGAAGACTGCTTTGGTCCTGGGATTAACCATCCTAGATGCACCTCAGAATCACCATAGAAGTCTATAAGTAATGTCAGTGCCTACCCACTCCCAATCTATTTGGTGAGAATCTATCTGGAGGGCCTGAGTTTGCAAATTTTTAATAACACCCTTCAGGGTATTCTAGTGGAAGAGAAGATGAATGCCACTTCACTGTCTGATTCCTAAAATCCTCCCCAGGTTTCTATTCAGTGCAGGGGGAAATTTCAGCTTTCTGTTTCCTTTTATATCTTTCTTTTTATCTATCATCTATCTATCTATCTATCTATCTATCTATCTATCTATCTATCTATCATCTATCATCATCTAGTCATGTATTATTGGTGCTAGGGATTGAAGCCCAGAGCATTCTACTACTGAGTTACACCTCAAGCCTTTCTTATTTTTTATTTTATTTTGGAATAGGGTTTCGCTAAGTTTCTGAGGCTGGCCTGGAATGCACAAACATCCTAGCTCAGTTTCCTAAATGCTGAGATTACGTGCATGACACCCCCCCCCCAAACAGGGCTCAGCTCTTTTGTTTTATCCATCACTTATTTTCTTTTTCCTTCTTGTTTGACTTACATAGAAACCTAAATCCTAACATTATGCCAGGTGTGAAGGTGCACACCTGTAATCCCAGCTACTGGGGGGAGGCTGAATGCTGAAGGTTTGAGCAAACCTGGTCAACTTCAAGTTTGAGCAAACCTGGTCAACTTCAATAGATCTTGTTTCAAAATAAAATATAAAAAAGGGATAGGTGTGCAGCTCGGTGGTTAAATGCTCATGGATTCAATCTCCAGTACCATAAAAATAAATAAGTTAAATAAATCCTAAAGTTTACACCTATTTTCATGTATCAATATGAATGTATTTAAAGTCAGGTAAAACCTTAAAATTTGTGTCTTCTTCAAATGAAGACAGTTTTGCAGTCTCTTGTGTTTTCAGAGCTAATTTCAGTTCAGGAGGGAAATTGTTACAGAGCTTTTTGTGTTGGGAGGAACTATTTTCTGAGTCTTCTGATAAAACAATGGAAGGGAAAATGTGACCATTTGATAGAGTAACCATTTTTTGTTAAAAATTGGGTCTTGTAAATTTTCTTAAAAATGAATTTCTTCTGCCATACCATTCTGTTTATGCACTGTGTTTGTGAAAGTCACAGACCTCACTCACAGGTACATTTTTGTCCTGCTAGAGGAATGCTGGGGCGCATGTCATTTTATAGTCTTGATGGAGAGAGCGTAGGTGACAGGCTAAAGTAATGCAGCTTTCAGACTCCATCTCAGGAGATTAGCAAATTGCAAGGAGGCTGCGATTGGTGGATAAAACATTGCTATCTGATGGGCTCCAATTGACACCTGGTGGATGGATTTTTTTCCTATGTTGTGGCTTATAAAATTCTTGTAGATAAAAACTCTAATAAAGAACTGGCTTGGTTATTTATTTTTGCTTAACTTTGCCTGATTTACTGCAACCAGTCATCATCTACCTCATTTATCTCTTAGAGCTCAGAATGAATAACCTAAATTAATCCACTGATTACAAATTTCTTAACTTTATGCAGCACATTTTCATTCTTCTCAGTGCTTCTAACAGAAATTGAGAATTAGACTCATGGGGCTGAGCTGTCAGTACTGGCTAGGTGTTAAGTAGAGATAGACCTACATGGTTTTAATGCCTCTGGGAAGTTTCCAGGAAGGACAAAATTTCATTCATTAAATACCTGAATTACTTGGAAGGCAAGTAGAATTCTGTCTGGTAATCCCCTTGAGAAATTCGCATTTTTATTGCCTCAATCTCCCTCCAGTGATTCCTTGGGGAATCTGGAAAAATCTAATTTATCAACCCTCTCTCCTGCTTATATAACCACACAGAGGACCAGGTGATTATCTCATTTATTAATTGGTTCATTCATTCATTCAATAAATATTTATGAATGTCTGCTAAGTTTTAGGCACTGTCACAAGTGTTGGGAATAAATGATTTTTCTGGAATTTGTAACATAAAGAGAGATCAATTGGTGCTAACTACTGTAGCAAAAATAATAATAAATAAATGAAAAGGGAACTGGGTATGGTGGTACATGACTATAATCTCAGTACTTGGGAGGTTGGTGCAGGAGGTTGGTGCAAGTTTGAAACCAGCCTCAAAAACTTATTGAGACCCTAACAACAACAACAAAAAAAAGGCTGAGGCTTAGAAGAAAAATGCCTCTGGGTTCAATAACCAGCACCACAAAATCAATGAATGAATGAATGATATTAAGTAAATTAATTAACTAAAAAGGCAAGGATGGTCCTGAAGGAAGGGAGCAAGTACAATGTCACAGAGTTTGTCATCAGGAAATTCTTCTTTGATGCAGTAACCTTTGAGAGCACTTGGAAGAAATCAAGCTAGTGTCTATAAAAAAGTTTTACAAGAAGTAGTAACAAAGAGTGCAAAGGTCCTGAGACAGGAGATATATTTAGGGAATGGCAAGAAAGCTGGTATGACTGGAACAGAAGGATGCAGGACAAGGTCTGCAGAAGAGAAGGTTGGATGGTCAGTGGGAGACAGGCTGGCTATCGCGGTGGTGTAGCCAGCGTAAGGACTTTGCCCTTCACTCTGAAAGCCATTAGTTTATTGAAAGAACCTCAGACCTGTCTTTAAAGAATCATTTTGGCTTGTGCAATAAAAAATCAACTCTACGGGTAAATTCCAGCAAAGAAACCAGTTTGGAGGTTTGGTGCATGATTCTGGTGAGATGTGACAACGGTCTGGCTTGGGGACATGCAATGGATGTGGTATCAAGTGGTGAAGTTGCATTTATTTTAAAGGCAAAACTGAGAGAATTCACTGTTGATTTGGTTTAGTTTGAGAAAAGAGAAAGAGGCAGAGGTTGGCTCGTTTAGTTTCTGCAGACAACTGTCTGCAGCTCCATCATGGAAATAACTCAGTCTGGGATGTGAGAAGAAAAAAGTTTTAAACTTTTATTTTACCAACTGAGTGTTTGTGAAGGAGTTTTATGCATACAATGAGCCTCAGTTTCTTCAGAGGTACATTAGTGATCATTAGATGTAACTATCTAATCAGATCTATTAAATCATAATGTATCTTTCTGGTTTTAATTAAATGAAAACATATCTTTTTTGAGCTGTTTTTGTATCTTAACTTTTAGAACAACCTTATTAAAGAGTGATTATTTCTCCAGTTGTCTTGATACAGACACTGATGAGGAGAGATTTCAAAATTGACTCAAGGTCACACAGAACGAACAGTATGTCAACAACCACAAAGACAGTGATTTTCATAATGAAAAGAGATTACTATGTACAACATGCCAATCGTTCTGTTTGATATCTCATATACATTCTCTTAATTCTCACAGAATCTTACCAGGTCCAAATGTCATCTTTATTTTATAAGAAAGAGTTCAGAGAACCATAATTCAAGTAGCTTTTCCATACAATGGAGAGAATCACCTCATGCTCCTTGAAGCTGGATTAAAATCAGCTCCAATGAGGTTACCTGCCTCACTAATGCCAAGATGTCTCCGTGTCCAGGGCCAGAAACAAAGTGTCTCTTCCTCCTGCCGGTGTAGAGAAAGGCAGGATGGGGCATCGGATTCAATGTGGAAATTCTTGTAAGAACACCTCTAGCTGTGAGCAACAGCAGGTGCCCACACACTTTGGATGCCAAAGAATTAAGCAATGACTGGGTACTTCTCCTCCCTGGCACATTTCTGTGAAGTTAATATTACAACACGTTAGCTTCCTTCTTCCTCTATATGCAGAACTTATTGCATTTTTTCAATGCTTTCATTTTCAGAGATGATGAAGTATTTATCAGAAGGCACGCTTTTGCAATTCATAAGTACTCTCCATTCACCAGCAAATCCAATCCTTCCCTGTAGAGATTTTTTAAAAAGGCATAAGTAAAAATCTGGCTATTGTTGCAATTTTTTTCTTCAAAGAAATGAGAGGGAAAAAAATAACTATTTCTAAGTCAATCTGACTGCATTTGGAGGATAATAAAGAAGAAAAATGTAACTTATTATCAAATAACAATGATAGACCGACTTCCCTTTTCCTTGCCCTATTGTTATGAAGTCCCAATATAAATCCATCTGAATGGTTTTTCAGGAATCTTGCATATTTTTGTTTGTTTTATTTTTCTTGTCACTATATAGACAAAATATCAAAGAGTTAAATGATCTTAAATATACAAAAATTCTTAAAGGACTCAACACTAAAATGTGTGTGTGTGTGTGTGTGTGTGTGTGTGTGTGTGTGTGTGTGTGTGTTTGCCTTTGGGAAGAATGTGTCCTTTTCCAAACAGAGTTGTCTGAACACAGACAGAATTTCCTATTTTTTTGAAGACACCTCATTTTATCTTTTAGGACCTTTCAGTGAATTGGAATTGTCCCAGGATAATATTTACTCTAATACAACTGATTGTAGATGATAACCATGTATATGAAATAGTGTCACAGCAACACTTATATTAGTTTTTGATTAAATAACTAGGTTCTTTGGCTGAATGAAGCTGACACAAGACCACTCATCATAGCATTTATTTGCTATCTTATGTAGCAGCAGGAAACTTGCCTAAATAATTTCATATTATTTACTAATCAACTATCCAGCCTAGGAGTATTTCTATGGCTATCTCCAGTGGGGTTCAGGTGATCAATAGAAGAGAAACATTGAGTTTCTTTTTTTGTCTGCACATTTTTCCTTAAAAATAACTATTGTAGCCTTTGTTTTTGTTTACTGAATTAACTGCAAAATGTTCTCGATTCAATATTTTCTTGAAGGCAAATACTTGTTAAATTATTCATAGTGCTACTTTCTAAGAATAATTAGATTACCCTCTGCTTACATCAGCTAGGAGACTGTAACAACAAAATTTGAGGTTTTGTAATGTTTTGTATGCCTTTTTCCCCCTTGACTAATGTAGCCTATATATGGAAAAAAGAATAGGATTCATTCTGCGAGCAATTTATAGAGCATGTTTTATATTGATGAGGGTTGAGATTTTAGAAAAGGTAATCAAAGAAAGTATGTTGATACATTGGCTTTGCATGAATATCCAAAGGAAATAATAAACATGTGGGTATGTTTTCAAGAAGCATTTTAGGCAAAGTGTCTTTAATAAGAGCAGGTATGATGTGCTTGGAGAATATAAAAAAACCTGGTGTGGCTAAAGGCAAATTAATGAGAATACAATAGTAGCAAATGAGGTCAGAAAAAAAGGAACATTTAATTCATACAGATATGTTTGTTTCATTGTGGTTAATTAAATTATTTTAATAATTCTTTCCTATATTCATGGAAGAATATGCTTTCTGGCCCTAATAATGTTGGATTAGCAATGTAACTGGCATTGTACCCACATTAATGGGCTGCTTAGATCTTTAAAAAAACTATTTGCAGTTGGACTAAAAGCCCCCACTACTGTCCTGTTGACACATCACTGAGTTCCCCCAGAGGCCAGACTTTCACTGGATGTTTTAGCCAGTAAACAGTGCATGCCAAGTATTGCATGGACACTAGCACCAACACATTTCTGTGGCCTGCAAATTCTCTTTTATGGGACCTCAAGATCATGTACCAGCTAGCACTTTCATAGAATTCCACTGCAATCAGAGATTCTTCATGACCTTTTTATTTTCCTGTCTTCTGTGCTTATACCAATGTCACACCTGCATTGGGACTCTGCCTTGAAAGCTCTTTCTGCCTCCCATTGGCCCTATTCTTTCTCTTTGCATGCCCTCTCACATCAGAATCTTTTGAATGTCTAATATGATTACAGAATTTGATTTTCAAAGACTCTAAACTGAGAGGCTTCCTATCATTGCAATACAACCCCTACTCCTGGATTCTGACTTATCACATGGTGTCCAGTGTTGTGAGAAGCAGAATGGGATCCAATCTGCAACAGGAATAGAGGGCAGATGAGCCTAGTCTGTCACCATCAATCCAACTCCAAACATAAGAATAAAGTACTACAATAGTTTTAAGTCATTGACATTTAGGAGAGTTTATTACAAGACATGATTGGGATGATAGATAAGGGATGTACATAGTACAATTTTGGCTTTTTTCTAAACTAGATGAGAAACCATTGGAGGGTCTGAAGCTTAGATGACATGATTCCAATGATCTTGCCTCAACAAGGTTACTTATTATCTGGTTGATAATAAATGGAAATTGATAAAGGCAAAAACAGAGACAGCTACTATTTGGCTTCTGAAATAATCTAATCAAGAGATAACAGTGTTTTTAGCCAGGATGGAGAATAGTGATAAAAGCCAAGAAATTTATCCAAGATAGGAAGAACAGAATTTATTGATGAGATGAAGTGTCCTATGCAGTAAAGAGGGGAAAATGATGGCACCAAGGATTTTGACCCTTGATTGGAATAGCAGAGTAATCTTAACTGAGAAAAAAAACAATATGAAATCAAGACTTACAGCTCTTGAATTTCTGCAATATTGTGTAAGTTGCAATTATCTGCATCTCCAAAACACCTCAGCCATCTTCTTCCACGGTGATTTCCTAGGCCCTGTCATCACTGATAAATGTACCTCTTCTGGAGTCTAGATTTTTGGTGTGTTATACTCTGGTAACTATTTCTTCTCTTTTAAGTATACAGAATCCAGTACCCCACTTTGAAAGTATTTTAAGGTTATTGAGGACTTAAAACTTAAATGCTATCAACCTTGTAATTTTCCCCTCTTATAATACAGGACACTATGCTTGATAAAGACTCAGTGCAAATTGTCCTTGGGGATACTCACACACTGGGCAAAACCTCAGTTCTGGTTCTTTCCCACTGCTTTCCCTCACTTCACCCTAGCTCCTCTTTCATGCACAAGTCCATCAGTTCTCCAATTATCTACTTATCAAGTGACCAGTTTTTGCAGACAAATATGCCTTAATAGAGCCATGTTCCTTCTACTAACTGAATATGAAATATCTGCTCCTCTTTCTGCCATCCAGAGTGCTACATCAGTGGAAAGGAGTCAAATCAATCACGTGACATCTGGCTGCCACCCAAACAATAGCCTGGATCCCTTAAATACTGGATATTGGAAACCATCATCCCCTACTCTCTCTCTCTCTCTCTCTCTCTCTCTCTCTCTCTCTCTCTCTCTCTCTCACACACACACACACACACACACACACACACACACACCAACTGTAATGTAGGGGGCCAATGATGCCCATTGTCCAGGCAATAACCCACTTGTGCTGCTCTAGTACTGTGTCTTTCAGGTTATCTTATTAAAACATTGGCAAATGACCAGCTTGGATATAGACCTGGTGTCATAACATTATGGAAAAGCTTATTGGAGCATCATCTACAATATAAGCAAAATGGACATGATCATATAACTTCATACAAGGGATTATTGTGAAGATTGTCTTTCATACACACAATAAACTCCAGCTTTATTACTATACCAGATTTGTTGTGTTTAGATTTCATTGGGATATATAAGCAATGGCTACAGTGATCATGTGAATAATACATCCAACTTAACTTTAGAATATATCCAGAAATATATCAATGTAAGAAAGATAACAAATGAAATGACATGTATGTAGAGACAGCTGAATACTACAAAAAAACTACATTCTCAAAAAGCATGTAATCAGACCCAAATAAATACATGAAAATAAATAGAAATTACGCTTCTTCTATTTAACAAAATGCAAAAACTACATAAACATAAGGGTAGTAGATGAGATCTATAGCAAACATAAACTTTATGATCAATATAATAAAATAATGAGGCTCATGGAATTAGATGTTTGTTTGTATTTGTGATTCATGACCAATTTGAACCAGATATAAAGAGTATTTAAACTGCAAATGAATTAATACAATTCTCATTATTAATAAAATGTTAATAGATGTAAAATAAGTAAATATTTATATAAATCAAATTTCTAGCTTAAGTAGAAATAGAACAGACTCCTCTTAGCAATATAATGATTATATACCAAGATTCCCTAATGTACATGATATACATTCCACAAACATATCAAAGTCAATCACTAAGCAAAACATGAGGAGAAAGGGGGAAGGGAATGGGATGGAATTGGGAAAGGGCTAAATGAGTGATATGTACATGTATTCCTCTATCATCTTATACTTCAGTAAGATGTATGACTACAGTGTACCAATAAAAAATAATAAACCTGACAATTTTTGTGTCTGTGGTATTGGGGTTCCTGGAAGCCCTTCTACCGCTGAGTTACACTCCCGGACCTATTTTATATATTTTATTTTTGGAAATAGGGTCTCTTAAGCCAGCAGGGCTGGCTTCGAATCAGTGCGATCCTCCTGTCTCCGCCTCTCAAGCGCGGGGATTACAAGCCTGCGCCATCATGCGCGGCCTGACACTTAATTTCTATACTGTAGACCAATTTCACTTTGAGAAACAGCTTAACAATAATACTAATACTGAAAAGATATATACCACAAAAACCATGCACAAAATAATCATTACTTCTTAATATTCCCTAAAAGATAAAAATAAGGTAGCGGATTCATATGAAATAACATAATTCTCTCGAAGAGAACAAACCTCAAAAAAGTGAGGGGAGGCAAAAAATGAATCAGCTGAATTCCAGTTTAATACAAATGTTTCCAGGTTATTTTTGAGTGTTAAAATATTGCTATGGAAAGATATAAAATCAAGAATCTAAGGTTTCTTTATTTTATTTGGACCTATGTTAAATAAATATTGCCATACACAACTATGAACACAGAAAAAGTGAATATTGCAAATGTGAAAGATCTCTGAAAATTTTTGAAGCTGGTCATGGTGGCACATGCCTG
This sequence comes from Muscardinus avellanarius, assembly GCF_963383645.1. NCBI lineage: Eukaryota > Metazoa > Chordata > Mammalia > Rodentia > Gliridae > Muscardinus > Muscardinus avellanarius. The sequence goes on along the minus strand of NC_137789.1, from coordinate 98,801,150 downwards.
TAATCCCATCAGTTGGGACAGAAGGATCACAGGTTTGAGGCCAGCCCCAACAATTTGGCAATACCTACAGTAACTTAGTGAGACCCACTTTAAAAGAAAAATATAAAAAGGTCTGGGTTGTAACTTAGAGGTAGAATGCTCTTGAGTTCATTCTTGAGCAAAAGTTAGAAACCTTTTCATCTCTTTTCTCTGAGGTATTGGGGATTGAACCTACAGGCATTCTACCTTCCAGTTATAACCCCAGCCCTATTTTTTAATCTTTATTTTGAAATAGGGTCTCATTAAGTTTGGAGGGCCTGGATAAGTAGCCGAGGCTGGCTCCAAGCCTGTGATCTTCCTGTCTTAGCCTTCGAAGTCCTGGTATTATAAGCATGCACCACCATGCCCAGCTCATAAAACTTTTCTTCTAAAGGCCCAGATAGGCTGGTCGTGGTGGCGCACACTTGCTTGGGAGGCAGAGACAGGAGGATCGCACAGGTTCGGAGCCAGCCATGCTGGCTTAAGAGACCCTGTTTCCAAATTTAAAAAAATGTATAAAAAAAGAATAGGTCTGGGAGTGTAACCCGGAGGTAGAAGGGTTTCCAGGAACCCCAGTACCACCACCACCAAAAAAAAAAAAAGGCCCAGATAGTCAATATTTCAGTGTTAGTAAGGCACAAATTATCTTTATCATGTATTCTTGTTGCTATTTTTCAGCCAGTTTTTATATATGTATATAATATTAATATACCAATTACATTAACAGATTAAATATAAAGGCACACAATAATCCATCAGGTAGGTTGCTATCAATTTCATGACTGATTTTTTTTTTTTTTTTTGCACGTCTGGGGATGGAACCCAGGGGCATTCGACTTCTGAGCTTCAGCCCCTGCCCTATTTTTTTTTTATTCTTTATTTTGAAACAGGGTCTCACTGAGTTGCAGAGGGCCTCACTAAGTACCCGAGGCTGTCCGTGAACCGCGATCCTCCAGTCTCAGCCTCCGGAATGCTGAGATTTCAAGCATGTGCCACATGCCCAGCTTCATGACTGATTTTTATAGGCTTTATTCCTATAAACATCCATAGAGTTCAAAATTGAAACTATGCATGTTGTGTTCAATACTCTTAATAAATTCCAAATAAATAGCCATTGTCTCTTTTTGTCTTATATATTATATAAAACACATTTGATTCCAGAAATTAAGTTCAGAAATATGCAATATAAGTTTATAATGCCAACCACTACTAGTAACCTCACCCCTCTGAAAGCTATTATGTTTAGCTTTTTAAAACTCTTTATCTACTCAAATTTAATAGCACCACACCAACTTACTTCATTCCTATCTGTTTTCATGTTTCTTCTATTACTAAAAATCTATGATAGAAAGAAAAGAAGGAAAGAAGGGAGACAGGGAGGAAGAATAAAAGGGAAAGAAATTAATAGTGAGATACAGATTGATTTTTGCCCTTCCATGAAGAACTTACCAGCAAAATATTGGGGTTTAACTTTTCTAAAGTTGTAAAATATTCTTGTGGATATATTTGTTCACATGAATAAAACACTGATTATGCAATATAAATAAGCAATATGAGGCCAGGCATGGTGGCACATGCTTCTAATCCCCTCTCTTGGGAGGCTGAGACAGGAGGATTGCACAGGTTCGAAGCCAACCTCAGCTACTTAGTAAGGCTCTCGGCAATTTAGTGAGACCCTGTTTCCAAATAAAATATAAAATAGGTCTGGGAGTATAGGCTGGAGGTAGAAAAGCCCCTGGGTTCCACCCCCAGTACCACAAAAAAAGAAAAGAATAAGCAGTATGAAATGATTGCAGATTTATTATTTAAATTATCTACTGCTGGCCACCAGCACATATTTATTTATTTATTTATTTATTTATTTATTTATTTATTTATTTATTTATTTTTGTGGTACTGGGGGTGGAACCCAGAGGCTTTCTACCTCAGAGCTATACTCCCAGATCTATTTTATATTTTATTTGGAAACAGGGTCTCACTAAGTTGCCGAGAGCCTCACTAAGTAGCTGAGGCTGGCTTCGAACCTGTGCGATCCTCCTGTCTCAGCGTCCCAAGCGTGAGGATTACAAGCATGCGCCACCACACCAGCACACTTTTTAATTTTTTTTTTATCGGTTCATTGTAGTGATACATCTTAATGGAGTACAAGATGGTAGAGTCACACTCACATGCATCACTCGTTTAGCCCTTCTCCAACTTCCCCGTTACCTCCCATTCCCTTCTTCTCATGTTTCGCTCACTAACAGCAGGGGGGAAAGGTACATTTAATAACTACAAAATGCCAAGTATTTCAAATTTATGTATAGATATCATTTTTCTTTCATAACAGGTGTTGGACTGAATACTAGAGCATGCCATGTCTGACTGCTGAAGAAGCTTAGTTCTTAAGAGGTTGAGAACCTAGACTAAGGTGGATCAGCCTCTAAGGCTTCTCTCTCACCTCATCTCAGCATCAGCACCATGTTATCTAATTGAAACAAAGAGGATAGAGGTGAAAACCTGTGTTGTAGTGCATCATGGGTAGGGAACTAAGTACAGTTTTAGAACCTGAAAATAAAGTCCTATTTGGCCATAAAAAAGAATAAAATCCTTATTTGCTCATAAATAGTTACTCCTTCTTCTTCTAGAGTTCCTCATATGACCCATTTTTCTCCCTAGCTTGTACATGATGTACATTCACAATATATCAAAGTCAATCAGTAAGCCAAACATGAGGAGGGAGGGGGAGAGGATGGGGAGGAAATTGAGGAAGGACTAAATGAGTGATGTGTGCACATATGCCTCTATCATCTTGTACCCCATTAAGATGTATGACAACAATGCACCAATAAAACAATTAAGAAATAAATACAAAAGTGAAATCCTTTTATTTGCAGCAAAATAGATGGATCTGAAAAAGATACCATGTTAAGTGAAGTAAGGTGAACACAGAAAAAAAAAGTATCACATATGTATCTCACATATAAAAATAAAACAAAAATAAGTGACCTTGGACTAGAAAAGAGACTATTATCAACTGGGAAGTGGGTTAGGAGGGGGCTAAAAAGGAGAGGTGGGAAAAGAAAAAGAAGATGGAAGAGATTAATGTGACATAGGATAGAAAAAATAAGAAGATAGTTAAAAAGGCAAAAGAAAGGACAAGGAAAAAATAAATTTCAAATAAAATCCCGGTGCTGAGATTCCTTCACTCTCCAAGCCAGTTCTCTCTCCCAGACCAGTTACTCCCAAATTCAGTAATTCAGGTAATTTACAATCCTCATTCACAATCTTTTTTTTTTTTTTTGGGGGGGGGGGTCCTGGAAGCCCTTCTACTTCCGGGCTACACTCTCAGACCTATTTTATATTTTTGAAACAGAGTCTCTTATGCCAGCACGGCTGGCTTCGAACCTGCGTGATCCTCCTGTCTCTGCCTCCCAAGTGTGGGGATTACAAGCGTGCGCCACCACGCCCGGCCCTCATTCACAATCTTAAAGTTATTGAAAATTTACTCACTTAGGAAACTTGCCTTATGTACTGTTAATTATTCCACCAATTCATACGTTTTTAGAATAGGTTGAACAAATAGAGCTATAAAGTCTATCATATGGGATATTTCCCTATTGATAAGATAATGGAGAAAACATTAGATTAACTATCATGAAAATTTCTAAACCACTACAAACTGTATGTACTGTCTGTGATCACAGACTGAAGTCATCCTCACATCTGGCAAATCCTTAAATCCATTTTTTCAGCATTTGTCAAGAACTCAATTGCTCCTGAGTTGAGTTTCCACTGTCCTGCAACTGCCTAAACTTAGGTGACAAAAATGTCAGATATGGGCATCTATGAAAATATCACATTGCGTCCCATTAACTTGTGTAATTAGTACGTGTTAATAATTATAATAAGAGGCCACAAAATTGTATGGTAATAGAAGACAATATTTTTGTTATATGAACATAATACTAAGTCAATCAATAAATGTATACTTAATTCCTGAGTATGTATTTCTACTATATTCTAGGACAATGTTAGACCGTTTATATCTTCTGGTAAAAATATTTAAACACCCTAACCTCAGGAGTGTATAAATGATCTGGTACACAAAGATCAATAAATACAGATTATTAGCAATTCAGAGCATGATAAATCAGTTTGGTTGGACATAAAGTAAATATTATACCTTCAGTTAGGATATTATACATATTGCCCTGTGAGAAGAAAAAAAAAACAAAAACCGCTTGCTTTTTCCTATGCCAACAGACATAAAATTTGAACAGAGGCAAAATAAGGTCTATGTTTGACAAAAAATTAAATAAGAGAAAAACTTATTTTTGCAAAGAGTAAAGAAAAGACACTGTAGTTTTTCATCCCTATGTTTAGGAAATACTTAAAATGTCTGTTGACTTGGGTTCCCCCCACCCCCCCCCACACACATACAAACCAATTGATTCTCTGATTTTCTGCCACAAATTGGGCACCCAACAATTCAATTTAATTCTGACACTAAATATTTGTAATTAAACCTGTTCTACAGGTTAAGGGCTCAATTCCAGAGGCTACTCCATTAAATGCTTTTTGCAAATAAACAAGAGCCCACCTACATTCCTGCAGCTGTGACTGAAAGGACGAAGTTTGATCACACCAGAGACCACCTTGTAGCCAAGAGATTTATTGGAGGGGCCGGTATGAAAGGAAGAGAGAGAGAGAGAAAGAGAGAGAGAGTGAGTGAGAGAGAGAGAGAGAGAGAGAGACAGACAGACAGACAGACAGACAGACAGACAGACAGACAGAGGGGGAGAGAGAAAGAAGAATCCGGGAAGAGAGAGAGCATGTGCTGGGATCAGGGTTATATAGGGGCTTGGGGTTACAGATTGGGGGCTAATAGGCTAGGAGAAATGCCCTTTGAACTAATTGGCTAGTCCCATGGGAGGGGGTTGTGTGGCCAGGTAATTGGCTCGGGGTCAGTGGGGAATGTCCCTTTCACTGATTGGCCAAGGGCACCAGGAGGGGGCAGGTCTCCCAGGCAAGTGACCAGGTTTCAGAGGGGGATGGTAGCTTAACTGGTCAGACCAGGGCCTTTCAGGACACTTAGCTTATGGGGGGGGATCTGAAATAAGAACCGAATTCATCTAACATTCCTCCCTTTTTGTTTTGGTTGTGGAAACGGGGCGTCGTTCATCAGTCTGGCTGCTTCGGAGCTGAACAGGGGCGAAGTGGGGTCACTCAGGGAGGAGTTAAGGGGAAGAAAGTCCAGTCTCAGAGTGACTAGGAGTCCAGCTAGGAGTCCAAGGACCCAGGTGCCAAAGGCAAAAATTTCACAAGGGCTGAATTCAGAAAAGGTTCCTTGTAGCCACATATCTTCAAGGACGGCGGCCCAGTTGGTGATGAAATTGATAGAAGGAATCATCCAGCTGCTTGCCTGAGACTGTATAGGAAGAGCACACCTTGGCATGTCAGAGGTAGCATCTGTCAGCATTCAAGTGCAGAGGCGAAAGTGGGCAAGGCCAGCGGTGGGCAGATGGATGAGGTAGTGAGTCAGTGTCTGCTTATAGATCTCGAGACTTTGTATCGGGGCGATAGCTTCTCCCTGTGAGCAGTCTTCTGGTGTTGCTGTCAGGAGTGGCTGATAATCCCTGAGAAGAAGCTGGTTGAATGTTTGATTAAAGATTTGGGTAATTGGGTCTTGGAGGCATCAGATGATGCAGGAGACTACCATCAAGATCAGGTCTAAGGTTAGAAAGGGGCCCAAGAGTGGTAACAACCATGGGGCCAGCCCCTTCCATCTTCCCCAGGAGGCCTCTCGGTGCCATGAGGTCCTCTTTACCCTTTAGGTCCTGTACTATCCCCTTAAAGTGCTGTAGGTTATATTCCACCTGACCTGATTGATTGACATAATAGCAGCAAGTACTATTCTGAAGTAGGACCTCAGCTAAAAAAGAAAGTTGTTGGAGTGTCTGGACAAGAGAATGTGCCAATTCCCCTGCTGCCAGTCCCATAGCTGTACCTGCTGTAACTAAACTATCCCCTAGGAGGACAGCTAGGGTGGCTGCCGTCCATCATGTGTCCTGGATAAGTCAAGGTTAGGTCCAGGGAAGGAGCTGTCAGCTGTGGGAGAGGTGAGCAGGTCGGTGGTGAGCAGGTCGGTGACCTCGGCCTCAGTATAGAGGGTCAGGCTGGGAATCAAGGTAACTGAATGACAGGGCCCCATTGTGGTGGGCCCAAGGCAAGGGAAGACTTGAGAGGAGCAAGGAAAACACATGCCTGGGTGAAGGGTAACTGAGTTCCCATTTAAAGGGATCCATCGGGGTCACAGGCAGCATAAGGAACTATTTCTGGCCCAGCAGGAAGTGAGATTGAGAGAAGAGGGAATCAGGGAGAAGGAGGAGCTGAGTAAGGGTCTCCCTGAGCAGGTTGGGGTGGACATAATGTTAAAGGACATCACTGGGATGGGAATGAGCAAGGACCTGTGGAGCGGTGCACATAGGGAACAGGCTGAAGTACTGACTGACGTTTGAAAAGTTAGCCAGTAAGGATAGGGAGAGGGAGAGAAGTGTCCCACGAGAAGGAGAGGGTGAGGTTTAAGTGTTTGAGATGAACCACTGTCTGTTGTCTAGTGACACTGAGGGCTTCCAGAGCCTTAGGTGTGCAAGAATTAATTTTTCGTAAGCCATGGAAGTAATTGTGATTATCAAATCCTATGGCTGCAATGCAGCTCTGCCAGGTGGTAGGGCTGTTAATTTTAAAAGGTACATTATTTTCGCTGCCTTTTGATGGTAACTGGGATGGTATAATTTCCCAGGTCTTAGTTGTTCCCATATATGGGTAGGCCCAGTGGTACCTGCCTTTCCAACGTAGGCATCCCTCCCATCCTCCAGGGTCTCTGCTCCTGGTCCCCCTGGAGGCGGAGGTGTTTTCTCCTAGATTGTGGTAGGCACTGATGAGCACATGTGGAGACTGCAGCAAACATCAGAAGAACATGTGGGCAATTATCAAATGGGCACAATTTTTTTTATCAAGAAGACGGATTTGTCTTATCCTGTTACCTAATTGCCAGACTTCCAAAAGATACTGGCAAGGAGGTACAGTACAGTTAGGCACTGAGCAGCATAGCTGACATAGGAAGGCAGGAAACAGGCCAAGAAAAGGTAGAATCATGCTTTCTCTGGGATGGAGGAAGAGGTATGAGCGTGGGAGAAGTGGAGTTTAAGGGGATTGTCGAAAGAGGGTGTACAAGTAAAGTGAGAGGAGCGGGGTGGGAGATATTTAGGAGGGTCTGCATTGTCATGCTCAGCAGGCTTAAGTCGGGAGACATGAATTCAGGATGTTAGGGTTCCAGACGGTTTACGCAGCTTAGCAGCAGTGGGGTGCACAGCACCACTTAGAGAGGGCATGTCCACTTTGCAGCAAGAGAAACCTTTCTTAAGTTCCAAGGGAGAGAGAAATGGACCCCAGACCCAGGTGTTAACAGAAACTGGGAGGCAGGCCTATCTGGTCAGGCAGCAGTGTGTCCTGAGATTTCCAGAGTTAGTGCCTTATAAAGGGAAGAAGTGGGGAGACGAGATCCTTAGGCAAGGGCCTTAACTGGGGCAATTCCAGGTGGGAGGGCCGGACGCCTGAACATGGCCTCAGAAGGGTTTTTTTGTGGGGGAGAATTTAATTTTACCCAATCAAGGTGGAGTTGCAAAGAGAGCTTAGAGAGAACTTTTGAGAGTTCGACTGGTCCTTTCAACTTTACCTAAGGATTGAGGGTGATAAGGAATGTGAAAGTGCCACAGGACGTTAGAGCAGAGGAGGGGCACTGGGAGTGCGGATATGGGATGGAGACAAGGAAGTTTTGCATTAAGGAGGACCTGACAGAGAAAGCAATACAGAACGGGGGTGGGGGGCAATAGTGGAGAGGAAAGGAAGCGTGAAATCCCCACTGGTGGTCTTGATAGGGGCGCAGCAGGTGGGTTTCTGGGCTGCAGGCAGGGAGTTGGTTAGGATCTCTCTCCTGCCACTGCTGGAGTGTCTTGTTCCCTACCTCCTCTGGCCAGGCCTCACAGCCAGACCTCACAGTGCCCACATATTGGGAAATGGGCAGCTGGATTTTCTCTCTGGCTACTTCCTGCATGACAATGGGACGAAGGTAGACCCAGAAATGGGAGCTGTGTCGCAGGCACTGTGAGGGTCTTCAGAGGTCCTGTGCATCTGCGAGGAGGGTATGTTGGCTTTTGGTCTGCAAGAGAAGAAGCTCCTTAACAGAGCGGTTAGTGAGTTTCTTTTTCTTTTTTTTTTTTTTTTTGTTTGTGTATTTGCAACCTAATCAGGTTGATTATGCATGGCCCAAAAAGTAGGATGAAGAGGAGTAAGGAGTTAGAGCAAAAGCCATGCTATCCAGGGGGATCATATCCAAAGATTTTACTTGCTTGGCAAGTAACGTCTAGTTTTACATGTCATATATCAAACTAGTTATGCCCTTGAATTATCAGTAATATTAAAACAACATACCACAGGAAATTTCTGACATCCCAAAGGATGAAGTAAGCAGGAGTAAGAGCAGGTTATTGTTGCCCTATTTTATCTATTGAATATGGGCAAGGGACAAAATATCAAGGTGAGAAGCAAGTTTGGAGATGAGGGTATTTAGGGGAACAGGTTCAACGAGGTTGATAACACCTCGAAGCTTTTGTGACATAAATCCTAGAAAAAGATTTTGCATGTTTTGTCCTCTAGGAATTTACACAAATAGGAATTTTTACTTGTTAGAAGTCTGACGGTCTTGGACCTGTAAAACTTACAAATGGCTTTAATACAGATCCTATTTGTCACCCTTGAAACAGCATATTTGCCTCTGGTTATACTGTTTTTCTGGGAATGCAAGGCCAAGCTGGGCACAAACATGTGTTTAAGAATTTTGCTGTTGAGGTCAGTCGAGGCTCCTCAGGGTTACTCTTAGGGACTTGGTGAGGCTTCACCTCTGCCAGTTGTGCCCTCTGTCAGGACAGGTCATATCATGGTACTGCTGACCATTTTGCTTTACTTGAAGCATGAGAGGACTTTTTCCTCTCTGATGACCTTCCCTTTGCAGAGAATGGTTTGGTGGCTCTGTCTCTGGGTCTCCACAATCTCCCTTCTCGGGGGATTGGGTGACTTCCCAGAAAGTACAAAACCCTTAGAAGTCCCATCACGTATTCCCTGGGTTGCATTTGACCTTAGAGGACTAGGGCCAAAATATGGGTGGTTTTACCTTAGTCCTTTATTTCCAAATTGTTTCCTAAGTCTCAGCTTGAAGACCCAGAAGGTCAGTTCCACCAGGTCTATTAAGCTGCCTTGCAGGTGACAGAACAGTTACATAGCTCTTTTTGGGGAAAAAAATACAAAGCAGAATTAGGCCTGTACATATTCAGAACACAAATATCTAAAATGTTATAGTTCATAGGTATACACAGGTCTTATTAAACTTTACCCAAGGCAGATCAATGTGATAGGAAGGATCATCACTGCAATATATATTTCCAGTGCCAAAGAAAAACCTTTTAAGAGAAATAAACATTGTATTTGGAAACATCCATGAGCTCTAAAAGAGTGAAAATGATCATAATAAACTTGTATAAAGGCTTGCATCAGCAAACTAGGTCTGCAATTTACCCTTTTAGGTATTTGAGTTTTTAACTAGGAACAGAACCCAGGCTACCAGGGCATTTTAAAACTCCTTTAGCTTTAAAGGTGGTGCGGAGGCAAGGCTGAGGCTCAGCACCGGGTGTGGGCAGGAAACAGGTGGACTTGGAGCCTGGACCTTGGGCCAGGTGGATGGGCGCTCTGAGGAGGAGGGCATGAGGGGGAAGCAAGTTTTACAAAGGGATGACTGGGACAGAGTAGGAAAAACTCATGGAGATAGAAAGACTCCTGCCTTTCGCTGGTCTGGGTTGCAGGAGAGCATATTTTACAGGCAGATTTTACAGATAGATAATTATCTTGGATATTTCTGCAGCATCATCTGCATCTTGATGGCTTTAACTCTGTTGATAACAAACTTAACCACATAATTTAGTAACCATGGGCCAAATATAAGTATGAATTGAATGGTCTCCAGAGGCCTACAAAAGTAGGCTGCATAGAAACTTACTGCAGGTTTTTAAATAACTTTTATATAAAACCATCTTTACATATATACAAACAAACATCCACAAATGCTGTACGATTTGCCAAAAACCCTTTGATTTTTATACTAGTTCCTCTTTTTTTTTTTCTTCCACTTGGGACAATTGTAAAATAAACATTACTCTATACTAAATGTTTTTTTTATTCTTACAGACTTTCCGTTCTTTATATCCTACATACAAGCTGACCCAAAAGCAATGTCATTTTATAATGTTGTCTTTACACCAACAATCTAGAAATCCATTTAAAAGACTTAAATGTTACTTTAAACCTTATGAAGTTAAGAGCATTTTAAAGCATTACTCACACTTTACATTTACTTTACTTAATAACTGAATTACAGATTACTGTAGAGAATTAAGATGTCAGATTTACATACTAAGAAATCTTGGGAAACTGATAAATGGGAGAGGATCTCTCTGTAATTAGCCTGATGGTCCAGGCAGTTAGTTTCAGCTTTCCAGCCCCTGGCCCATAGACAGTCTGACCTTTGGCCAGGGCTGTGTAAAATAAGTTGTGCGTTCCCTCTTATCAGGCTGATCTTCCATCTTCCCTGGGCTCCCACCCCCTGGCTGCCTAGGGGGAGGGGCAGACCCAGTGACTTGTAAGGTGCTTTCCCACTAGACTGAGGGTGCAGTGCTGGGTGCGCTGGCCTGTGCTTTAGGGTTTAGAGGAGATGGAATGTCAAGGCCAATGTTAAGGAAGCCTGGGAAGGAGATGCGCCAGCCTGGTTAGCCAGCATAGAGGGCCAGATGGTGGAAAGGGGAGAGTAGGGAAGATGAGCAGCCTGTGAAGGAGAGTGAGTAAAGGGCCCACTGAAGGTGGGGAGGGCGCAGAGGAAGGAAGAGAGGAGAGGGAAGAATCAGCCGCTGCACCAGGAGCTGCTGCGAGCAGGGAGAACCAGGGCTGATAGGCATTCCCTGAGGGTGGGGTTGAAGCAGCGGGGGGACAAGACCTGAGGGTGGGGGAAGGGACTAGCTGTGAAAGGGCTGCAGGAGGAGGGGTCGCAGTTGTGCAGGAAGAGGAGGAAGGGTGAGGGGTGGAGCCGTGAAGAGGAGGCTGAGGCAGTTAGACTCAGAGGTTGGAGGGTGGGGGGAGGAGCCACTGCTGATTGCAGAGCTGTAGCTGTGGCGGGAGAAGAGAAAAGAAAATCTCTGTCCATAGTTTCGATCACTCACAGAAGTTAAAAACATTCCTCAGCAGGGAGAAATCCAGAGACCCCTGGGGGACATTTTTTTTTTTTTAAGGGCTACGTAGGCCAATCCAGAGTACAGAGTTTTATACATTGGACAGATTAAGGGCATTTAAAAGACACCTTAGTGGAAAATCGGCCAGAATAGAAGAAGACCACCCATGAGGGGGAGGGCTTAGTGGTGGAATAGCTGGAGAAGCGTCCTTCTCGAGCTAACCACCTGGTCCGCTCACTGAATCCTCTGATCGTCACCGGAGTTCAGGAGGCGGAGAGAGGTCAAGAGACCGGAGATCGTGGGTTACCCGGCCGGGATTTTTCCCCCTGGGGGAGTGTGAGGAAGGGAGAGACCCACGATCAGAGGGGAGGGGAAGGGAGAGCACTTCGATTACTGAGGTCGAGTTTCCTAGAAGGAACAAACTGGGACTCCACAAAGACCACTGTGACCTTGAAGGTGGGGTACATTCCTCCCTGAGAGATGCTTGAAGGAGTTGCTGGGGACAATCAATGGTCAATCCCGAGTTTAGGAGCCCAGGAAGGTGGGGAGACTTACCAATCGGAGATCAGTGTTGAGTGCTGCTGAGAAGTGATCGAAAGGATGGACCCTGGCTAAAGGGGCTCGGTGGGTGTTTGTCCTCCGGTTTAGATGGGGTCCTGCCCTGGGTCACCACGAGGCAGGGAATCCCAACCGAGTCACAAGGCACCACTGAAAGGACAAAGTTTGATCACACCAGAGACCACCTTGTAGCCAAGAGATTTATTGGAGGGGCCGGTATGAAAGGAAGAGAGAGAGAGAGAAAGAGAGAGAGAGTGAGTGAGAGAGAGAGAGAGACAGACAGACAGACAGACAGACAGACAGAGGGGGAGAGAGAAAGAAGAATCCGGGAAGAGAGAGAGCATGTGCTGGGATCAGGGTTATATAGGGGCTTGGGGTTACAGATTGGGGGCTAATAGGCTAGGAGAAATGCCCTTTGAACTAATTGGCTAGAGTCCCATGGGAGGGGGTTGTGCGGCCAGGTAATTGGCTCGGGGTCAGTGGGGAATGTCCCTTTCACTGATTGGCCAAGGGCACCAGGAGGGGGCAGGTCTCCCAGGCAAGTGACCAGGTTTCAGAGGGGGATGGTAGCTTAACTGGTCAGACCAGGGCCTTTCAGGACACTTAGCTTATGGGGGGGGGGGGATCTGAAATAAGAACCGAATTCATCTAACAGTGACTACAGGGCTGAAGGTGCTCAAGATCCCTCCTCTGGCACAACTCTCAGGACTGGGGAAGAGCATTTAACTTATTGTTGATTATAGAGGATCCAACTTAGAAATACACCCTTCTCCCATGACAGTTTCATTACACAGCTGTGACTGATCAAATTTTTGGTTACCTGTGATTGAATTTAACCTGCAGCCCCTCCTTTCACTTGGGAGGTTAGATTGAGGAGTGAGGCTGAAAGTTCCCCAAATTGCACACTTGGCTCCTTGATGCAAGCCTGAAATTATCTAGGGGCTCACCAAGAGTCACCTTATTAGCACAAGCTCAGGTGTGCTTAAAGGGGAGCTCAGATTGTGTAAGGTAATGCATCCCAGTAATCCCAGTACTTGGGAGGATGAGAGAGGAAAATCACAGGTTGCAGCTAGTCTCTACAATTTAGTGAGACCCTGTTTCAAAATTAAAATTTAAAAAGAACTGCGGCTGTGATTCAGTGGTAGAGTGTCTCTGGCTTCAATCTTTATTCCTAAAAGAAAAGGGAGAGGGGTGTCAGTATGTATAACATAAGATACTCCTACCACTCAGGAAATTGCAAAGGTTTTAGAAACTCTATGACAGAGATAAGGGACCAATTTTTTTTTAAATTAAACTACACAGTTGAACAAAATATCTTTAGATCAATTATTTATTTATTGTCAAATTTGCTAAAAAGTGTTTGAAAGAACAGCTAAGGCTAGAAAATATCATGTTTAATGGCTAGTTTAAGAAAGAAAAACTCAAGGCTTTTGGGAACAGGCAGATATATTCAGGTTTAAATTCAAGAATGAGATTATGGGATTCTTTCCAATATTAGTTGATATCTGTCCGGGCAGATATTTTTCTGTAAATTTCAAAAGTGAAAAGTTTTGAGGAGGATTCAAAATGGCAACTGAGGCACACAGCACTTCTCAGTAGCTGAAACAAATAAAGTTCAACTGCTTAGAAAGCAGTGTCTTAATCAACAAAATAAATACATACCAGGAACCAAAACAGATCCAGGTACCTCGGCGGAAACCCTGAACTCGAAGAAGAAGAACAAAGATCAGACAGCAGACCTACTGCAGATACAATCGGGACGCCCGCCGGTGGGCTGCCTGCCTGCACGGCTGCCTGCCAGCTCAAAAGGCACTCCCGAGCCCTACTGAAGTCACCACAGCAAGATAATCTGGGACTGAAAACAGACATAGGACCTCATCTTAATCAGTGAGCAGCACCCACGTCAGAATTCTGTGTGCTCACCAGCGACTGGATCACAACAGCATGGGGACTCCCATGGAAGCCTGAACCAAGGAAGCCAGGTACCTGAGTGTGTCCAGGGAAAGTGCGGGTCCTAGTGTGCGCCCCAGCCCCAACCCCAGCACTGACCCGGGGCATCTGTCCCATGCCCAGAACCCAGCACTGTCCTTGCGCACCTTGTCTGCACCCCGGACCCCTGCTAGTAGTCAGTGCCTGCGCCACTCCACCCCTAAATCGGAGCCTACCTTCCAGGTGGCGAAAGCTCTGTGCACCTCTGAAATCTCCTCGCCCCCCCACCCCCAATCTTCTATGTCCCACAGGAGGCAGAGATCACTGCTGGACACCGCACACTACCTGTGCATCCGGACCCTTGGGCATCTCTCCTGCACCCCTGGCCCACCGCTGGGTGTTCCCACCCGCCCGGTAGCCTGATGCTTAGTTCTAATCGAGAACATAGCTCAATACACCTTGGAAGAGCATAGCAGTAGCAATAGGCAGCTGCACCCACTCACACCTGGGTCCAGTAATAGCAGCGCACCCAGCCTGCACTCTCGGAATAGGCAGAGCTCTGGCAGTAAGTGTGGGCATCCAGGAACCAGCATCCCTTTGCCCAGGGTACATCTTGGGACCACACCGGCTAGCCCAGTTGGAATTTCCAGAGACACAGGAAAATCCATCGAGACACAATATCTGTACAGGACCTTAGGGGGAGGCTCCAAGTATACTTTGGACATCCTCACCCCTACTGTAGGGAAGCACAGGTGGGAGTCTAGAGTGGTGAGTGCAGAGGTGCTGACTACAGGTTGGAATTTCGCAGAACCTGAGATTTGTACAGAATCTAATAACAGTGAAACCAGATATCCTGACACATAAACCCAAAGCAGTTAAAGGAAAGAAAGGTGTCCAAACACCCAGAGTGACCTAAGAAGATAAAAACAGAGTACAAAGAAAACTAAGAGACATTGGATTATATTCTGAAAGCTACCAAAGCAATCAATACGCAAATATTATATGGACCTGACCCCATATTTGTAAATAAGTAGGACTGTTTGTTTTACTTTTATTGTGGATGTTTTGTTTTGTTTTGCTTTTACAGTGCTTTTGTTTTTGGTATGGTTATTGCTGTTTTATTTTTTTTCCTTAACCCACCCTTCTTTTACTTTAACTTGTTTTTTTATATAAATATTTGATAGTTTGCCTTATTTTCTGATTTCACACAGCTGCTAGTTCCTTTTATTTTATTCTTGTCCTTTTTTCCTCTTTCTTCCTCTTTCCTTCCTTTTTTTGTTCTCCTCCTTTGATTGGTTTTTCCTTTATTTTTCTTGGATTACATAATAGTCTTGGTATCTTGTGTAGATTTTTTTTTATGTTTGTATGCTCCTTCCATCACCCCTCTTTACAAACTTTTCCACACTAACCTACATACTCTACTCCCCCAAAACTTTTCCCCATAATATACCTCCTTGTTTAATACTTAAAATATTTCATATATCCATACTTACTCTACTAACGACAAGAGTCCTACTAGTTAACTCTCTCTCATTCTTAGCAAGATATTACCTTATCATAGTTAAAGTCTTTCTCAACCTAAACATACCCTCTACCTAATCCGACTCCTTTACCCATCACCCCAACTCCTCCCACATCACCCACCCTCAACTGGAAAAGCTCTGCTGAATTGCTGATACCCCTAAGCTCCTAATATTAAGATTGGACTAAGCATAATACTCATGATCGATGGGTAGAAACCAGAAAAACAAGACAGAGAATGCTATAAATATGAGAAACAGAAATTATGAAGAGGCAGCAGAAATCACGAATACTGACCTACTAGAAATGCAAGAAGGGGAGTTCAGAATCTTGATGTACAATATGATTAAAGGATTTAAAACAAGTATAGAGGAGGTTAAAGGTGAGATAGAAACACTAAAAAAGAATCAGAAAGAGGTCTGGAATGAAATGAAAGAGGCAATAAGTGAAATGAAGACAGCAATAGAAAGAAATTCTGGAAGATTAGATGAAATGGAAAACAGAATATCAATATTAGAAGACAGTACATCCAAAACAGAAAACACAGTCAGCGATATACAGAAATCTCTACAGCAACAAAACCTAAACATCCAGCAAATATGGAATACTATGAAGCATCCTAACCTACGGATAATTGGCATTGTAGAAGAAATAGAGGTACAGACCAAGGGCATCTGTAATATCTTTAAGGAAATAATCTCAGAGAATTATCCAAATTTGGAAAGAGACTTGGACCTTCATGTCCAAGAGGCATACAGAACCCCATTGAGACAGGACCAAAGAAAGACCACTCCATGCCACATAATAACCAAAATGACCAACATAGAGGCCAAGGAAGGAATCTTGTAAAAAAAAAAAAAAAATCTTGTAAAAGCAGTGAGAGCAAAAGGAAGGGTGACATATAGAGGCAAAACAATAAGAATCACCCCATACTATACAACCCAGGTCATGAATGCTAGGAGAGACTGGTATGACATGATTCAGACCCTGGAAGAAAATAACTTCCAACCAAAGCTCATCTATCCAGCAAAACTATTCAAGATCAATGGTAAAACCAATATCTTTCAGGATAAACAGAATATCAAAAAATTCATGAATTCAAAGCCAACACTAGAAAAAATTCTTAAAGAAACCATAAGGAAGAAAATAGAAGCAGACTTCAGAATCAGAGAAGAGAAGAAGTTAATAAGTGGGCCATTTAAGTAAAGAAGAAAGATCATACTACCCAAGAGTAGACAGAACACAAAATGGCAGAAAACAAAAATCATATTTCAATAATATCTCTTAATGTCAAAGGACTTAAATCACCAATTAAAAGACATAGACTGGCAATTTGGATTAGGAAACATAATCCAAATATATGCTGTCTGTAAGAAACTCACCTCACAGCCAAAGACATTCACAGGCTGGAAGTGAAAGGATAGGAAAAAATATACCATGCCATAGGTGACCAAAAAAGAGCAGGGGTAGCAAACCTGATATCCAACAAAACAGACTTTAAACTAAAACACATCAAAAGAGACAAATCAGGGCACCTCCTTTTATTAAAAGGAACAATACACCAAGAAGATATAATAATAGTAAATATTTATGCCCAAAACGTGGGTGCAACCACATTTGTAAAACAAACCCTTCTGGACATAAGACCCAAGTAGACCCAAATACAATAATTCTGGGAGACTTTAATACGCCTCTCACACCACTGGATGGATCTTCAAGGCAAAAGATGAGTAAAGATGCTTTAGAACTAAAGGAAACCATAAACCAAATGGACCTAATAGACATTTTCAGAGTATTTCAGCCAGGAACTACAGAATACACATTCTTGTCAGCAGCCCATGGAACCTTCTCCAAAATAGAACACAATCTGGGACACAAAGAAAATACCAGCAAATTCAAAAAATGTAATATAATTCCTTGCATCTTTTCAGACCACAACAGAATAAAAGTAGAAATCAACAACAGGAAACTCGAAAGGAAGTATTCAAATTCATGGAGAATGAATGATACACTATTGAATGATGAATGGGTAAGAGCAAAAATTAGGGAGGAAATAAAGAAATTTATGGAAACAAATGAAAACAGAGATACAACCTACCAAAATCTATGGGACACCATGAAGGCAGTATTAAGAGGAAAGTTTATTGCATTGAGTGCCCACATAAGAAGGACAGAAAACCACCAAGAAAAGAACCTAATGACACAACTCAAGGATATTGAAAGTCTGCAACAGTCTATTCCCAAAGCCAGCAGAAGGCAAGAAATCATTAAAACTAGAGCAGAAATAAAAGAAATAGAGAATAAAAAAACAATTCAAAGAATCAATAAAACAAAAAGTTGGTACTTTAAAAAGATTAATAGAATTGATAAACCCCTGGCCAACCTAACCAAAAGAAAAAGAGAATCAACTCAAATTATCAAAAGTAGAAATGAAAAAGGAGATATCACC
The DNA here is from genome assembly GCF_963383645.1 of Muscardinus avellanarius. Classification (NCBI taxonomy): domain Eukaryota; kingdom Metazoa; phylum Chordata; class Mammalia; order Rodentia; family Gliridae; genus Muscardinus; species Muscardinus avellanarius. The sequence continues at coordinate 98,783,360 of NC_137789.1, read as the reverse complement.
ACAGATAGCGAAGAAATTCAAAAGATTATCAGAAACTACTTTAAAAATTTATACTCCAATAGACTTGAAAACCTGGAAGAAATTGATAGATTTCTAAGCACAGTTAACCTTCCTACACTCAGCCAAGAGGACATAGCAAGCCTAAACCAACCAATAACAACCAAAGAAATAGAAATGGCAATAAAAATTCTTCCACCAAAGAAAAGCCCAGGCCCAGAGGGGTTCCCAGCTGAATGCTACAAAACCTCAGTGAACAACTAATACCAATACTTCATAACATGTTCTGGGAAATCAAAAGAGATGGAACTCTCCAAAATTCCTTCTATGAGGCCAGTATCACATTAATCCCCAAACGAAATAAAGATACCCCAAGAAAGGAAAACTACAGACCAATATCCTTAATGAACATAGATGCAAAAATTCTAAACAAAATACTAGCTATATGCATTCAAAACTATATCAAGAGAATAATACATCATGACCAAGTCGGTTTGATCCCAGAAAAGCAAGGCTGGTTCAACATATGCAAATCAATACATGTTATTCACCACATAAATAGAACCAAGAACAAAAACCACATCATCATAGCAATAGATGCTGAAAAAGCATTCGACAAAATCCAACACCCATTTATGTTAAAAACACTGCAAAAAAAACTGGGATGGAAGGAAAGTACTTCAACATCATTAAGGCAATATACTGTAAACCCAAAGCCAACATCATATTGAATGGGGAAAAACTGCAATAATTACCTCTAAAGTCAGGAACAAGACAAGGATGCCCACTATCACCACTCCTTTTCAATATAGTCCTTGAAACTCTTGCTGCAGCAATCAGACAAGAGAAGGAAATCAAAGGAATTCACAAAGGAGGAGAGGAATTAAAATAATCCTTATTTGCAGATGACATGATCCTTTATCTGGAAGACCCAAAGAATTCAACCAAAAGACTTCTGGAGCTGATTGACAAATTCAGTAAAGTCTCAGGATACAAAATCAACGTAAAGTAATCAGTGGCTTTTCTTTAAGCCAACAACAAATCCACAATGAAAGAAACAAAGAAAACAATTCCATTCACTATAACCTCAAAATCAATAAAATATCTGGGAATTAACCTAACCCAAGATGTAAAAGACCTCTACAACAAAAACTATAAAACATTAAAGAAAGAAATTGAAGAAGACCTTGGAAGATGGAAAGATCTCCCATGCTCATGGATAGGCAGAATAAATATCATCAAAATGGCCATTCTGCCAAAACTGATCTATAGGTTCAATGCAATTCCCATTAAAATACCAGTGACATTCTTCAGGGACCTAGAAAAATCAATCATGAACTTCATATGGAGAAAGAAAAGACCTAGAATAGCCAAAGCAATTCTCAACAATAAGAAACATGCAGGAGGCATTACAATCCCAGACTTCAAACTATACTATAGAGCAATAGTAGTAAAAATAGCATGGTACTGGCAAAATAACAGATATACTGACCAGTTGATTAGAATAGAAGATACAGAAATGAACCCACACATCTTTAGTCAATTAATCTTTGACAAAGGGGCCAAACACATACACTGGAGAAAAGACAGCCTTTTCAACAAATGGTGCTGGGAGAATTGGCTAACCATTTGTAAAAAGATGAATCTAAACCCCTATATCTCACCATGCACAGGGATCAACTCAAGATGGATCAAAGACAGAAATTAGACCTGAGACTGTGAAGTTAGTAGAGGAGAGCATAGGTTCAACACTACAACATATTGGCACAGGCAGTAACTTTCTCAACAAAACCCCCAAAGCTCAGGAAATTAAAGCAAGAATAAACAAGTGGGATAACATCAAACTAAAAAGTTTCTTCTCATCAAGGGAAACTATCAATAACCTAAAGAGGAAGCTGACAGAATGGGAAAGGATCTTTACCAGCCACCATTCTGATAGGGGGCTAATATCCAGAATATACAAAGAGCTCAAAAGACTCTACACTAGCAAAACAAACAACCCAATCAAGAAATGGGCAAATGAACTAAATTGACACTTCACAAAAGAAGAGATACAAAATAGATATATGAAAAGATGTTCTTCATCACTGGCCATCAGGGAGATGCAAATCAAAACTACACTGAGATTCCATCTAACCCCAGTCAGAGTGGCAAGCATAAAGAAATCAAATAACAACAAATGCTGATGAGGATGTCAGAAAAGAGGAACTCTTTCTACACTACAACATATTGGCACAGGCAGTAACTTTCTCAACAAAACCTCCAAAGTTCAGGAAATTAAAGCAAGAATTAACAAGTGGGATAGCATCAAACTAAAAAGTTTCTTCTCATCAAAGGAAACCATCAAGAACCTAAAGAGGAAGCCTACAGAATGGTAAAAGATCTTTACCAGCCAACACTCTGATAGGGGGCTAATATCCAGAATATACAAAGAGCTCAAAAGACTCTACACTAGCAAAACAAATAGCCCAATTAAGAAATGGGCAAATGAAATAAATAGACACTTCACAAAAGAAGAGATACAAAGGGCTATTAGATACATAAAAAGATGTTCTACATCACTGGCCGTCAGGGAGATGCAAATCAAAACTACACTGAGAATACATCTAACCCCAGTCAGAGTGGCAAGCATAAAGAAATCAAACAACAACAAATGCTGGCGAGGATGTGGGGAAAGAGGAACTCTTTTACACTGTTGGTGGGAATGCAAACTAGTTCAGCCACTATGGAGATCTGTGTGGAGATTCTTAAGAAAGCTAGGAATAGATCCACCATACAATCCAGCCCTACCACTCCTGGGTATTTTTCCAAAAGGGTTGAATTCAGAGAACTATAGCAACATCTGCATACCTATGTTCATAGCAGCACAATTTGTAATAGCCAAAATATGGAACCAACCCAGGTCTCCACCAACAGATGAATGGATTGCAAAATTATGGGAAATACACACAATGGAATTCTACTCGGCCATAAAAAAGAACAAAATCATATCATTTGCAAGAAGATGGAAAGCCCTGGAGAACATTACATTAAGTGAGATCAGCCAAGCACAGAAGGAAAAAGTACATATGTTTCCTCTAATATGCCCAAACTAGTAAACACAAAGGATACCAGTGGGACTCCAGATAATGGAGGGGAAATACCAGCAAAGTTTGAATGGAAAGATAGGAGAGGAGGAAGGCTGATCTTGATTAATGAGGGTCTACATCTGAACATGTGTAAAATTATGAATAAGACATGGTTAACCCAGACAACCGTTGGTGGAAGGGGGGAAGGGAAAATGGGGGGTGGGGGAGAGAGGGCACCAAATATAGTTTAAATGTATACTATTTATGTCCAATAAAAATTGTTAAAAAAAGTGAAAAGTTTTTGTTAATAAGTGTTTGCCTCTGGACAATTTTCCTGAGCAGAAAATAAAAACAAAGAACTGATAAATCATGAAAACTTATGTGCTGTAATATGCATGTTATCTTCGATAAATGTCGAGGAGCACATTTTTTTAAAGGGTTCTATTAAAGTCAAAGGGAAATTTAAATCCAAAAGCACACCTGGGTGTGGCTCACAAATGATGTGAGATGTGTAAGTGAAACTCTTGCAACACACACAGACGTGGTGCAACACACCAAGGATATCAGAGGCAGTGCACAGGCACCAGGTACAAAGTGCAAAGCCCAGGCATGATGGACAACACACAGGTCAAAGCCTGCTCACCAAGAGCATATTGACAACCAATCGGAGTGTATAGCAACCTGAGGACTATTATCAGCACCTGAGCCTGAAATCTCACAGCTTCTTCTTCTGCCAAAGAGTCTTGCAACTGGTAAGTGAACTGACCAACCTGTTTTACAGATTGTACTACTTTCCCTTTCCCTCTCCCTCTCCCTCTCCCTCGTCCTCTCCCTCTCCCTTCCCCTTAAACAGCAGAAGTCATATAAATTTTGCATGGAATATTATTGAATGAAGAACCTGTGTTGGTGATGATTTGAAATGACAGATCATGTTTTGGTTGTTTTCTATGACCTAAGTCTACTCAGAACAACTTTTTCTCTGGTTCTATATTAAATGGAACACATATTTTTTTCATTGCTTTACAAAGGAGCATTTTTTAGAAAGTTAAAAAGTCTTAGGGTCACTAATTTTTTTCTTTTTTATTGTTTTCTCATTATCCTTTTTATGGATGACTTTATCATGTGAGTTTCACATTTTAAAACATATAGGGCTACATAAATACTTTAACACAGTTCTTGTTTTCAAGGTCTGTGGATTCTAAACTACAAAAAATTACCTATCATTTCTAATATCACTTATGTCAATATCTGACATTATATAAAAATTTTACAAACCTTTGAAAGATATCTTCTTATCACGTGTCTGGTGCATGTAACTTTGAAGGTAGTTTATTTATTTATTTTTTTGGTGGTATTAGGGTTCCTGGAAACCTTTCTACCTCCGAACTATACTCTCAGACCTACTTTTTATATATTTTTTTGGAAACAGGGTCTCTTAAGCCAGCAAGGCTGGCTTTGAATCTGCACCATCCTCCTGTCTCTGTCTCCCAAGTGGGGGGATTACAAGCCTGCGCCACCACGCCCGGCTAATTTCTTTTTTTTTTTTTTTTTTTATTGGTGCATTGTAATAATACATCTTGATGAAGTTCAGGCTGATAGATTCATTTATGCACACAGAACTCAGTGAGCTCTGCCCCAGTTCCCAACCCATTGCCCCACCCCCAACCTTCTGGTGCTCAACACATTGATTAGCTTTAATAAGTTTGCATATGTACATACCATATCCATTGAGGAGTTTCTGTCTTCAAATCTTCCATCCTCCTTATGTCTCCCTCAGTAAGCCCCCCTCCTTCACTCCACTAAGGTTTCTTCTCCCTTTCTAGAGTCCATCCTGTGTCCCAATTTCTCCCTAGCTTCCACATATAAGGGAGAAAATCTGACCTTTCACTTTTTGTGACTGACTAATCTCACTCAGCATAATATTGCCTCGTTTTATCCATTTCCTGAAAATTACATAATTTTGTTCTTTATGGTTGAGTAGAATTCCATTGTGTATATATGTATGTATGTGTATATATATATATATATATATATATATATATATATATATATATTTGATATATACATCAATATATATCAATATATCTATATCTATATCTATATCTATATCTATATCTATATCCCATAATTTTGTAATCCATTCATCTGTTGATGTTTCAGCTTGTTTCAAAGTTTGACAATTATGAATTTTGCAGCTATAATCATAGATTAACATGCTTTACTATGGTAGTTTGGTTTCAATTCTTTTGGGTAGATATCCAGGAGTGGTATAGCTGGGTCATATGGTAGGTTAATTCCCATCCTTCTGAGGACCCTCTACACTGTTTTCTTTTTCATATATATATTTTTTTATTTGGAAACAGGGTCTCTCTAAGTTGCTGAGAGCCTCACTAAGTAGGTGAGACTGGCTTTGAACCTGTGCAATTCTCCTGTCTCAGCCTCCCAAGTGCTGGGATTACAAACTTGCACCACCATGCCCGGCTTCCCGACCCTCCACACTGTTTTACAAAGTGGTTTCACTAATTTGCAATCCCACAAACAATATATCAGAATTTCTACACACTATTTTCCAAAGTGATTTCACTAACTTGCAATCCCACAAACAATATATCAGAATTTCTACTTCTCCACATTCTTGCCAATATTTATTATTGTATGTATTTTTAATTATTGCTATTCTTTTTGTGTGTGTGGCACTGGGGATTGAGACCAGGAGTATTCTACCTCTAAGATCCACCCCCAGCCCTATTTTTTATTCTTTATTCTGAAATTGAGTCTCATTAAGTTGTAGAGAGATGCACTATGTATCTGAGGCTGGCTGCAAATCTGCTATTCTCCTTCTCAGTTTCCCAAGTACTGGTGTTACAAGTGGGCACCACCACTCCTGGCTTAATGATTGCCATTTTAACTGTCATTAGGTGAGATCTCAGGGTAGTTTTGATTTGCATCTCTCTGATTACTAATGACATTAAGCATGATTTCTAGGAAACCTGAGATTACCTTTCTGTGTTGTTAAAGAAAGAAATCCCATGACATAATTAGATGAATGCAAAAAAATAAAAAATGAATGAAAAAAATCCACAGAGAGGACTTGGTTCAAAAATTAAGTTTAAGGATATTTAGTACCAAACAGTTCAAGCTAAAAGGAAGTCCACTGGAAAATAATGGGAGAAAAAAGGTTTAGCCCCCAAACCAAGAACATTGAAACAGAACTTTAATTAGAATGAGAGCTATCCTAGGCATTCATGAGTAAATTCTAAAGCTGAGACTGGCCCAGGACAAACAAACCCACTAAAAATCAGACAAAACTGGGGATGTACAGGGTAAGTCACAGAGATTACTCTTAGAGGGCTCTGGAACCCCGTGACAAAGCTTCATAAACTTGGATGGTTTGTGGCTATACAATTCTATTAATTTTAGCACATACCAAAGGTAGGATACAGAAAATATCCATCACACTACAATCTTTCCTCCTGTTCCTGTGTATCCAGACACGCAAAGAAGAAATGTTACATTGGGAGAACCCTGTATCCACTAAAATAATAAGTCTATCTCTATATAATTTTCTCCTAATGATACCAGAGATGGCAGTTTCTAACATGGTGCTAGTAAAATGAATCTGAGTTAAGTAAGCACAGATCTAGAGGCCAGGCTTTAACTGGGGTGGGGGTGCCTTGAGAAGGCGAACAGCTGCTTGAGAGAGAGAAATAGGGTGCTAGAGAACAAGATACTGAGCAGAACATCTAGAGAGTGCAAGGATCTGGATTGGGTATTTGTCTCTCTCTCTCTCTCTCTCTCTCTCTCTCTCTCTCTCTCTCTCTCTCTCATCAAACTTATGACCCTCTTGTCTCAGCCTCCCAAGCACTAGGATTACAGGCATGCATCAAAGCACCTGGATTATTTGGCAATTTCTCTATGTTTCTGTCTCAAGGAAGACTTAGGTGCAATCTCCTGGGGCCATTATGCCCCAAGTGGTTATAGTTGATCTGACTGAGGATAGGAAGATGGGGAAAGGCATATTTGTACACTTTAAAAAAAAGGTAGAAAGAATAGGGGAGCAGGCCCTAGAGGAAAAGATTTTTAGCAAGCAACAAGATTATGAATTAAGGCTCAAGAGTGAAAGATGCTAACAGGTAAAGGGTTAGGAATTAATATGTGATATCTCATAATATTTTCTGTTATTGTAATGGGAAAGCAAAGGAATTCCCAGTGAGAAAGAGATGGGAAAGCAATTTAAGATTAGTGGAGTGCAGTTCTTGGCTCATGTGATGGAAAAAAATTTTAGCAAGAGCCAGAGATTTAACTAGGAAAACAAGAAATACACATCCAAGTGAGAATGGAGGCCCAGAGTGAGAGATATGCCTTTTGGGGGTGTTCATAGCCCTTTCAAGGAAAGCTTGTGGAGGGGTGGGCATGGGAATCTTGGTCAAGATGACCCCATCAAGAGATTACAAGATGGACCAGGGTGCTTTGATCCCAAAGGAATCTCCATCCTCACTGCTAAAATAGTTAACAGTTCCTAGGACAATTATCAAAAGTGACTGTGTTTCCTCTGTGGACACATTGGGATCTTTGATGAAATTTATCTTATCTGATCAACAGCTTTCTCTAGTAAAGATATGTAAATTTCCCAGAAACTTGGGAGTGATAAGCCTGGCTGGGGGAATGAGGAATTTTAGCATAAGGCTTTCATAGAAAAATTACATTTTCTTCATTTGGACTTTATGTCTCCTATCTATTTTCTTTCTTTCTCTTATCCTGTCTTAGCATCAGCCTATGCCTTGATTTGATTAATAATAGAAGAGTAAGAAAAGATAAAGTCCAGATCTAATAATAGTGGGGAAGTTAAAAGAGACTCTTGGTAACAGTTAAAACCAGAGTATAGCTACTATTGTGTTGTCCTGTTTTATGGTCTCTGACTGTCTCATCAAGGAATATTCCACATACAGGTGGTGTCACCAATAAATTTTGAGGAAGAAATAATGCTAATCTCATAGAAACTCTTCTAAGAAAGAGAATAAAGAGAAGTTTCTTCAACTAGTTTTCTGAGTCAGACTAACCTTTGTACAATACTTCTTAACATCTCAACCAAGGAAAATGAAGAATTCACAGTTTGTAATATATGGTAAAAATCCAATTTGAAAAAATCAACATTCATTCATAATGTAAACTCTTATAAAACAAAGCAGTAGTAATATCTACTAATTCAACTATTATCTTTATAATTTGGATTCTCATTCTCTCTCTCTCTCTCTCTCTCTCTCTCTCTCTCTCTCTCATTAGGATAGCTAGTGGTTTATCTATCTTGTTATTTTTTTTTTTTTGAGAAACCAGCTTTGGGTTTTGTTGTTTTTCTGTATTTTTTTAATTCTCTACTTCATTGATTTATGCTCTGATTTTAATAATTTCCTGTCTTCTACTGGCTTTGGGGTTAGATTGTTCCTGTTTTTCAAGGGCTTTGAGGTGTGTCATTAGGTTATTTATTTGATGATTTTCTGTTCTTCTTATGTGAGCACTCAGTGCTATGAATTTTCTTCTTAATACTTCCAGAGATTTTGATATGTTGTATCTCTATTTTTTGTTTCTTGAAATTTCTTTATTCCACCCCTTACTTCTTCTATGACCCATTCTTCATTCAGCAGTATGGTGTTCAGTCTCCACATGTTTATGTGGTTTCTCTGCATCTTCTTAGAGCTGATTTCGAGTTTCATTTTATTATGGTCTAAAAAGACACAGAGAAGCATGTCACACTTTTTGAATTTGCTAGTGTTCATTTAGTGGCCCAGGATGTTATCTATTTTGGAAAAGGTTCTGTAAGCAGCTGAGAAAAATGTGAACTCTGCTGTAGTTGGATGAAATATTCTGTATGTGTCTAACAGGTCCATTTGGTTAATGGTGTTTGTGTCAGTATTGGGAAGTGGTTTCAAAATGTGAAAATAACACCAGTATTAGAAAGCCAGGAGCTTAAGAGAAAAGGCTGCAGAGGAACCAGGTGCCTAGGGTGATTAGCAAGAAAATAGAGGAACCCTAGAAGCTTATGGTCTTTTACATTTCTAAGAGACGTGAACTTTTTCAAGGAGGTGGGGGAATGCCATGAGTTTCCAAGAGATCCCAGGCTTTGATAATCAACTCCCACATTTTGAAGTGTAACAAAAGGCAAGAGGTCTGTGCCTAAGACAGGGCGGGTCTACAGGAAGGAATCCCCACATCAAAAGACCTGCCCAGGAAAAAGGGCAGATCTAGTTTTTTCAGAAGATTATTGGTATAAAATGTCCTGGGTCTAGAAGCCTCTGGTGACTTATTCTTAAGTTATGACCCTATATTATCTTGGGTATAGGGCTTTATTAAACTCTGTTCTATCTTTCCATTTTTGTAATAATAAAGTGGCTTAAGCTTACAGAGCTTGGGCTAGAGTTTTCTGTACCTAGTTCAGAAAAGGAACCCATGGTTAAATCTCTCTCACATTACGGTTTCCCAACCATTACAGTATTCTTTAGATTTGAGGCATATTTACTGACCTTTTGTCTAGAAGATCAGTCTAATGGTGTGAGAGGAGTGTTGAAGTCTCCCAGTATTATTGTATTGGAATTTATATGTGACTTAATATTTTATAAAAGTAGCTGCACCAATATTTGGGGCATAAATGTTGACTATAGTTATTTCCTCTTGTTGGATTTTTCCTTTTACCAGTAAAAAAAAAAAAAAATTTGATCTTCTTTGTCTTCTAATAAGCTTGGGCTTGAAGTCTAACTTGTCTGATATCATAGTTCCTATTCCTGCTTGTCTTCAAGTTTTGTTGACATGGATTACCTTGCCCAGCCCTTACCTTAAGTTTATGACTATCTTTATTTATAAAGTGTGTTTCTTGCAGGCAGCAGATAGATTCTGGTTTTTAATCCATTTTGCCACTTTATGTCTTTCTACTGGAAAATTGAGGCCATTTATATTCAGTGTAATTATTGAGAGATTATATTTAATTCCTAACCTATTGAGATTTAATTTCATTTTGAGGTAGTGTTTGTTTTTCTTTGCTTAGTTGTTTGCTGGATGGAAATTCTTGTTTCTCTGGTTCTGGTGTGTATTACTTATTTCTTCTTTGCAGTTAATCTCTTTGAGTATTTTCTCTAATGATGGTTTGGAAGACAGAAATTTCCTCATTTTCTATTTGTCATGAAAGATTTTTATTTCCCTGAATAATTTGAGAGATAGTTTTTCTGGGTAGAAAATTTGGGCTGCAAGTTGTTTTCTTTCAGAGTTTAGAATATTCTATATTAGGCCCTTCTGGCTTTCATGAATTGGTTTAGAGAGTCTGAAGTGATTCTAAATAGTTTGCCTTCGAATGTCACTTGCTCTTTGGTTTACATTACCTTTATGATTCTCTTCTTGGCTTCTACATTTGTCAGTTTGACTGTTATGTGACATGGGAAACCTTTTCTCTGATCTTGTCTAAAGGGGGTTCTATAAGTTTCCTGTACCTGTGTGTCAAACTCTTGCTCTATGTTTGGAAAATTTTCTGATATTACTTCTTTGAAAAATTGCTAATCCCTTACATTTTACCTTCTTTTCCCTCTTCTATGCCAATTATTCTTAGGTTAGCTCTGTCCAACTTATGCTGCCAAATTGCTTTTTCTAAGATATACACTATGCGTTCACTTTTGGAGTAATCTTCTAGGAGCAAGATTCTTTTCTCCATGTGGCCTAATCAATTATTTATAGTTTGAATTGATGCCAGCACTTCAATGATTGCCTTCTTTATTTCTTTCAGACCCTTTCTAAATTCTTTTTGAAACTCTGTATCATTTCTACAGTTATATTCCTGATTTGAGATCTCCTTCTGGAGATTTCTGCAATTCTGTGTTGTCAGGTTCTGTTATTGTGGTGTTCTCATTGCTTCCTTCTCATGATTTCAGAAGATCGTTGCTTCTGATAGATTGCTCTGTTTCTAGGTGTCATACTCTTCACAAAGGAAGAAAGTCAAATGGCCATTAAATGTATGAAAAAATGTTCAATATCATTAGCAATCAGAGAGATGCAAATCAAAACTACCCTGAGATTCCACCTAACTCCAACTAGAATGGCAGTCATTCAAAACAGGAACAAATGCTGGAAAGGATGTGCAGAAGTAGGAACTTTAATACATTGTTGCTGGGATTGCAAATTAGTGCAACCACTTTGGAAAACAGTATGGAGGATCCTCAGAAGAATGAAAACAAACTTACCATATGATCTAGCAATACCACTCCTGGGTATCTACCCAAAAGAAAGGAAAACAAACTTCCAAAACTAATGCATGTGTATCTATGTTCATAGCTGTACAATTTACCATTATTAAACTATGGAACCAGCCAAGATGTCCATCAACATATGAATGGATTACAAAACTATGGGATATGTACACAATGGAATTTTACTCAGCCATAAAGAAAAACACAATTACATCATTTACAGGGAAATTGATGGAACTGGAGGACATTATGCTAAGTGATATTAGTCAGTCACAAAAAATAAGAAATTGGCCAGTTGTGGTGGTGCATGCTTGTAATCCCCATGCTTGGGAGGCAGAGACAGGATGATCGTGCAGGTTCGAAGCCAGCCGCGCTGGCTTAAGAAACCCTGTTTCCAAATAAAAATATAAAAATAGGTCTGGCAGTGTAGTTTGAAGGTACAAGGGTTTCCAGGAACCCCAGTTCACCATAAGAAGAAGGAGAAGAAGAAGAAGAAGAAGAAGAAGAAGAAGAAGAAGAAGAAGAAGAAGAAGAAGGAGGAGGAGGAGGAGGAGGAGGAGGAGGAGGAGGAGGAGGAGGAGGAGGAGGAAGAGGAGGAGGAAGAGGAGGAGGAAGAGGAGGAGGAAGAGGAGGAGGAATAAGAAGAAATGAAATTGTATGTTCTCCCTAGTATGTGGAATCTAGGGAAAAAATGGGTCATAGGAAGATCTCTAGACAAGAAAGGATATTTTATAGATAAGCAAGTAAGTTGACCTAATTGAAAGGATGGGAGGGAAGAAGAGGGAAATCCTCTAATGTACATGATATATTTTAACAAACATATTAATATAAATCACTAAGCCAAACATGAAAAGGATGGTGGGGGAGGGAATGAGGTGGGAACTGGGTAAGGGCTAATTGGTTAATATGTGCATGTATGTCTCCATCATCTTACATTCCATTAAGATGTATGAATACAATGCACTGCTAAAAATTATTAAAAAAAGAAAACAAAGCCACTAGGAATAGAAGAGAACTTTCCTAATCCAGTAAGTAGTACCTTCATTAAGCATTATTACTTTTAAAATATTGAGAACTATTTTTCTTTGTTCAGAAATGAGATAAAATACATATTTTACATTTTTGTGTATGTGTAGTACTTGAGATTGAATCCAGAAGAATTTTACATGTATAGTACACCTCTGGCCATTTTATTTTTATATCATTTTTAAATTTTTGAGACAGGGCCTTGCTAAATTACTGAATACTGGCCTCAGACTTGGAATCTTACTGCTTCAGCTTCCCAAGTATTGGGATTACAGGTGTGCACCATTGTACCTAGGTACATTTTACTTTGTTTTTGTTTGTTTTTTCCTGTACTGGGGATGGACTGCATACTGTATTGGGCATTCTACCCTCAGCCCTATTTTTTAGTCTTTATTTTGAAACAAGATCTCACTAAGTTGTGAAGGCCTTACAAAGTAGCTAAGGCTGGAAAAAAATATCATCCTCTTGTCTCAGTCTCCCTAGATACTGGGATTACAAACTTGTGCTACCATGTCTGGCTACATTTTACCATTTTTAATTAATGTCCTCTTAGAGAATATATCTGGCATATTAAGATAAGAAAAAATAAATGGTTAAGAATTAGGAAAGAAGAAATAAAACTCTTATTATTTATAAACTGTATAGTTGTGTAAGTATAGGAAATCCAAAAGAATCTACATATATTTTATTAGAATTAATCAATGAATTCAGCAGGGTAAATCAATTGCATATTTACATAAACAACAAATACTTAGAAAATAATTATTTTCTTGTGTGTATGTTTGTTGGGGGGTATTGGAGATTAAACCCAGGTGTACTCTACCACTTAGCAAAACCCAGCCTTATTTTATAACAATGTATCACTAAGTTACTGTTCCTTGGCCTCAAACTTTCTATCCTTCTATCAAAAAATGGGATTTCAGGTATGTGACACCATGCTGGGTTAGAAAATAATTTTACAATTCTTTTTGTAATGTTATAAACGTCTGCTATTATTAATAACATGAATTGTGCTTGATAGTATCTAGTAATGGTGATAGCTATGTCCCCAAGACTCAAAAATTACATTGCCAATTCAGTCTTACTGAACCCACAGGAATGAATATGTCACTGTTTAAAGTGCAATAGCCCAGAGACTCCACTGGGAAGCCTCTTCACAGTAACTAGAACTCTAAAATATACCTCCAAGAAGCCACAACAATATAAAGGTAATAGGGGACATTTAACTTTGACAGGGAAATACTGAAGGACTAAGTTTCAGGCTGCCCAATGTGAAGTATGTTTGACATAAGCCCATTAACAGAACTCAGTAAAGAACCTCAGAGTGACCACAGCCCCCAAGGGAACACTGAGATAAAATCAGAATGAGGTGTTTCTATTTCTGTACTCTTAGATGACAATAACATTCTCTATCTCAAAATATAAAAGGGATATTGTGATATATTGTAATGGACCCATTTAAAAATAGAAATTTGCAAGTAAGAATCAAACTTTCTCAGACCCAGTCATTGTCCTGATAACCTGTCCCTTAAGCTAATTTCTCTATCCTCACTTCCTACAGGAATCATCTCATTCTAAGAACAGAAGCTTAAACTGTCCCCCAAAGCCCAGGTCCCTGGCATCAAAAGGAAGCAACAAGAACAACAACAACAAAAAGTGTTACCTATCTTCCTGGACCAACAGTCTGGCCCAGTATTATATATTATAATTATATGTTACATATGTATATTAATATTTGTTTTCCATGAACAATCTCTCCTATAAATTGCACCATTTCTGTGGGTTGGGTAGAGTTGAGTTAGCTGACCTTTCAACTTGTGATTAAATTAATTTACTTTTTTGTTTTATATTGCTTTCTCTTATTTTTGATGTGGACAGTGAGTCTCCAGATCCAGTCCTCTGACCGGGCCCAGGAACACTGTGCGTCAGTTCAGGTAAGGCACTCAGGATTCACCCCAGTCCAGGAATAACTTGCTAGGTGCTTTCTTCTTGTCATCTTGAATACTGATCTCATCGAGTGTGTAGTCCAATAATAAAACTAATGATTTGAGCAATTATAAAAGCTGGAAGAGAGAAGAGCTGTAATTTCCTTCCTAATTAAAAATGAGCTGAATATTAGTTAAAATGGTAAAAACCAAATTTTATTCAGGACAATTGCATTTGGGGAAAAGATGACTAAAGGACTATTCTTATCTAAATTATATAGATAAAGAAACTCAGGTCCAGAGAGGATGAGAAGCCTCACATTTCTGATTTTTACCAGCAGTGTGGCCTTGAAAAAGTGACTTTTCCTACTGGCCACATAACAGTCACTCAATTAGCTATTGTATTAGGAGGTGCTTCTTAGCCCCCAACTCGAATGCCAAAACTGGTTTTCTTCGGCTAACCTCTTACTTTACTTTGGAAAGGAATAGAAATAGATTAACATTGGAAATCTGATTTTTAAATGATAGATGATGCTGTACTGGTAAAGAGTAAACTGTAGTGAGTGTGGTGATATCTTCAAAGTTACTATCTTCAAAGTTTGTTTGGATCTTACCCTACATATACAAAAGTATTTTCATTATTTCTTGCAAAATTTGTTTTTAAGTTTTAAGTGCTTTACATTTAAACAAGGCACTCTGAGCTGAGGGAAAAGCACCGAAAAGACAGCTTTTGTTCTCTTCTGAACCTTTACTAGTGCCTGGGTTAGTCAACTGAACATCACTTCAGGTATGCTGGGATACCTACCCATTTCTTAGCAGATTTTCTAACAGTTTGTCATCAGATTTCCTAGTAGCTATCCCCAGTTGTTTGAAGACTTTAACTTTAGAATTATGCCAATTTTAGTGGAGGGAAAACATTTTTTTACTTGCAAAAGGTAAGTTTGGAGCAATATAATTACTTATAACTCATACTATTTCTTCCGAGTCTCCCCATTAAAATCCTCTAAATATTCAATGAGTTCTTATTACCCAAATACAAAATCTGCTTCCATAAATTCTACAGTTAGAAATCATTAAGGGTCCTATGTCTTTCCTTCCACATGTGGCTTACAATCTAGATCTTAAGTATAAACCAAATAAATGTCAATCTGCCTGGGCCCCACTGAGCAAACAGGGAAGCATCTGAGGTGTAAAAAGACAAACCAAAAATTGGGCATGGAGGCTCATGCTTAATAATCTCAGCCCTTGGGAGACTGAGACAGGAGGATCATGGTTCGAGGACAGCCTCAGCTATTTAGTGAGGCCCTTTGCAACTCAGTGAGACCCTGTTTCAAAAGAATAAAATATAGGGCTGGAGTGTAGCTGGGAGGTAGAATGTTCCTAGGTTCCATCCTCACTACTACAGAAAGAAAGAAAGAAAGAAAGAAAGAAAGAAAGAAAGAAAGAAAGACTGAAGAGAAACATACTCTTTTCAAGCACATTGGCAAAGAAAACCCTTCATCTGCTTGAGCAACTTGGCAAAATAACTGTGGCTCCAATTGCCAATGAGTTGTGAATGTCTTAGGTACTTTTTCTTTGGCAATACAACAAGAGATTCTTTATACAGAAACAAGAATGACAAACAAGGTAATAACTACGAATACCTGGTTGGAAAGTCATAGAATAAACTGTATACAATCTATTTCAGCTACCTTTGTTTGAACAGTACAATTAATACACAGAGGTACCCTCCTATTTATTTCTATTCTGCCTCTCTTGGGGCTATGGGAGTTCTAAGCTAGAACTACCTAAAGGAAATTCTTCTGTAATAACCATATATAGATGTTCATTTTCAAAACTGACTTGGTGACCTTTAAGGCTACCATGACTAAGGGCTGTCAGTCACAGGCTATTTTTATTTTATTTTATTTATTATTATTATTATTATTATTATTATTATTGTTGTTGTTGTTGTTGTTGTTATAGGGATGGAACTCAGGAACATTATACCTATGAGCTACACCCCAAACCCTATTTTTATTCTTAAACAGGGTTTCATTAAATTGCAGAGGCCTCATTAAGTTGCCGAGTTTGGCTCTGAACATGTGATCCTCCTGTCTCAACCTCCCAAGTACTGGGATTATAAGTGTGCAACACCATACTCAGCTATAGGCTATTCTTAAAAAATAACCCATCTAACATGTACATTTCTCTGCAGGCACCCACCAGGCTTAGCTGCCCAAATGGCCTGACCCTTGTGAGGAAGACTTGCTCACTCTTCTCCCACTCCCTCAGTCTCCATGAATGGAGCTTTGCTGTGCCCTCAGGCTAGCTCAGGGCCTGGATGCCACTTCCAGTCCTTCTAATGAGTCCTGCTCCTCTTCTTAACCTCTTTCTTGAAAGTTCCACATAGCACGGCCTCTTGCTGGTACTAAAGAGGAGGATGCTGTTCATTTTCATTTCTACAGTTTATCTCTCCCTCTGCACTCCACACTGATCCCTGCTAGATTTTCACTCCCAGCAGGGATTTCTCAGTGTGACTACTGTTGTCCAACATTCAGAAGAGCTATAAATAAGGTTGCAGATGAAATCAGTATGCCCTATTAAATGTGAATTATAGAAATAATAATAATAAACAAATAAAATAAAATGTCTTTACTGTTTAACTAAAAACCACTAGATATTCACGTGAATTTCAAATTTAACAGTACTTTTTATTTGCTGCATCTGGCAGACCAAATTCTAACACATCTATCCCTCTTTCTATAGCACTAGCTACTGTACTTCACAATTGCTATGAGATCTGGAGACTAAGGAAATGTGAGTCTCTTCACTCTACACCACAGGTCATATGACAGCCCGAGGTTGTGTCCCAGTCTATGGGCCAGCATTCTCAAATGAGAGGGATTCTCATAGACTTTTCTGGCTTCTCAGAAAAAAAGAAAAGTTTTCAGAATTGAGGCTGTCTAAAAATATCACCTCCACTGCACAGATGATGCTTATCCTGTTTAATTCAAAATACAAAACTGCCATCAATTATTTTCTAAATATTTTTGTACCTCCCCAAAGCCACATATTGAAATACTAACCTCCAAGGTGATTGTATTTGTAGGTAGGGGATTTGTGAGGTGAACAGGTCATAAGATGGACCCTAGAGAACGAGTTTGGTACCCTTATCATAGCAGCCCAAGGGCCAGGTACAGCAGTACACTGCCTGTAATCCCAGTATTTGAGAGGGTGAGACAGGAGGATCAGAAATTTGAGGCCAGCCTCAGCAATTTAGAAAGATCCTTAGCGGCCAGGCGTGGTGGCGCACGCTTATAATCCCCATGCTTTGGAGGCAGAGACAAGAAGATCATGCAGGTTAAAAGCCAGCTGCACGTGCTGGCTTAGGAGACCCTGTTTCCAAATAAAAATGTAAAAATAGTTCTGGGAGTGTAGCCCAGAGATAGAAGGGCTTCCAGGAACCCCAGTACCACCAAAAAAAAAGAAAGAAAGAAAGAAAGAAAGAAAGAAAGAAAGAAAGAAAGAAAGAAAGAAAGAAAGATTCTTAGCAACCTAGGAGGCCATGTTAAAAACAAAATTTCTAAAAGGGCTAGGGGTGTAGCTCAGGGTAGAATGCCTCTGGGTTTATCACCCAGTACCAAAAGAAAAAAAAATTATTCAGGAGAGCTCTTTGTCCATTCCACGAAAAAGACAAAGCAGAAGATATCATGTGTGAATCAAGAGGTAACTTGCCAACTGCTTCATTAGGGACTTCTTGTCTCCAGAACAATAAGAAATAACTTTTTGTGTTTATAAACCATCTAGTCTATGGTATTTTTGTTATAATATCCTGAACAGACTAGGAAACTAATGTTCTTCCTAAGACATCTTGGGATGTGCCGTGTGCCTGGGACACACTAATGTATCTCTACTGCTGCATGTTCTCTGGCTTCTGCTCTCATTTCTTCTTTATCTTCCTCTTCCTCTTTTTTCCCTTTTCTCTTCAATCTCCTTCCAAGTACAAGGTTTAGCAAGATTTGTTATCAAACAGACACAAGGGTAAATGTCAGCCAAATCACCTACTAGAGAATGCCTTGAGAGTATTGTCTGCTGTGTATTTTTTCATTTGAAAGTGACGATAACAACACACAACACTCACGTTGCTATGAAGACTGAGGGAAGGTAGATCGAGGTCCTGGCGTGTGGTAGTTGCTCAATAAATAGAGCTTTGTTCATTCTCTTCTGATCAGCAACACATGGAAACACATGTTTAAGTACATAAAAATGTTTCATCCATTAATATGTGTTAGCTGCTAGGTCTGCCTCCTTGTTTTTTGAATGCGTAGTATAAATTCATAGAGATATTTCCTAAAATTACCACTTTTCAGCTCCCAGATTTGATGAAATGAGAACATTTTGACCTATCACTGTTGTCTCTCTCTCAGGTGTTTTAATTACTGTTACAGTAAAGCTTAAGCAGTATATTAAATTCATCAGCTCTCTTGAGCTCGCTTATGGGCTTATTGTTTTCCATCTCTTCTCACTCAAACCACATTCCTACTCAGATAACCTTTCCTTTCAGACTTGCCAGTATTCCTGGTAACTTGAAGAATCCATACATCTAAAATAATCTGTTTTCCTTTGAGTTTAACCTGTCCTGTAAGATATCTGCATTGGAAGGAGTGCTTACAAATGTATAAAATGTGAGAATATATCAATATCTAAGCCATAAGCCTCTACTGAGAATCTTTCAATACCTTCCCATCACTTGGAGTATCTAAAAAAGTTTCATAACACTGTCTGCAAGACCTTGTAACCTAGGGACCTTGGGACTTCCCAGAACTACCTGAAAGTACCACCTATTCATTCATTCATTCATTCATTCATTCATTCATTCAATCACTGACTCACTCATTCATTTCAATCCAAAAAAGAATTTTCAGGCACTTACCATGTACTAGGAAAGTTCCAGGAACCGCATGTAAAAACACATAAATCAATTTCCTTATAGATCTTAATTATTACAGGTAGTGAAATACTATTAAATAATGAAACATGTTAACAGTCTTAGGTATGCTGAAGAAGAGTGAAGGCTGGAAGGAGGGTTTTCAGTTCTATTACTCTGCACAGTCCAAGCACTCAGATATGTCTGCACCATCTTTCTTCCTCGAAGACCTCTGTATATTTGATTCTATTTGCTCAAAATTATGTTTGATTCAAGGCTTTGCCTGGTTTTTCTCTGTGTATCTTTCATTATTTACACACGGGTGTAACATTCTCATTTTCTCAGGTACACTTTAGCTTTCATTCCAACTTATATGCCTCCTCCCATCCTTCCCTGGTACCAGAAGAAAAAATATCAATGTGTTATACCTCCTCTGGTTCTAATTCTTTCTTTTTGAGGGCTTTTTTTCCATTTGAAATTATCCATTTATTTAGAGATGTCATACATCTTCCTGTTCTTGTAAAACTTACATTTTGATGTAATTTTTACGAGAACAAGAAGAGTGTCTGATTTGGGCTCCACCTCCATCCTTACAACCTGGAGCAATCTGGCATTTTTGATAAGAAGTCATGCTCATGGAGGAAAGAGAAGGAGGAACCCACAATACCATGCAATAATCATGATATCCACATGCCAAGAGCCAGGCAACCATCAATAATGTGATAATAAACTCTAGGGACAATAAACTCCAGAACAGAATCCAACTTTATTTACTCCCTAATTGTACACAGGGTCCAAACTGTTTGAACAATATCTGAAAATGTCACAGTACTTTCTCTATGGAATTTTTGAAAGTCCCAAGTTATAACTAATAGACGATCAGAATATTCCTCTACTTATTCTATAGAACCAAGAAATGAGATGAAGGAAATATAGCATAGATCTTGTCCTGAAGAACAAAAATATTCTATAAAAATAGAACGTTTCTATTGTAGATGCACACTAGCTATGTATTTTTTTATTGTATTTTGTACATGTAATACTGGGGATTAATCCCAGAGGTGTTCTAACTCTGAGCTGTACCCCCAGACCTTTTTTTTTGTTTCAAAACAGAGTATTGATAGGTTATTGAGTCCTGATAACTTACCAAGGCTGGTCTTGAACCTGCAATCCTTTCTGAGCCTCCCAAGTACTGGGATTACAGGTGCACACCCCCTCCAGTACTAGCTGTAATTTTTTAATCAAGTTCCTAACTTTTTCTCATTGCATTAAAATGTCTAAAAATGGAGGTGAACTTGCCTTCTGGAATTCTTGGTTAGTTGATGAAGTTCTACTTTGCTTTACCAAGAAAGTAAAGTTTTTACTTGCTTTTTTTCTACCCTAGTGTGTTCCCTATATATACTACTATGAACTTTACTTTCAACTTCAGACATAGGTGAAGGACGTATTGAAATCTCTGAAGCATTCATTCTCTGTACCCACCCTATGTCTAGCATAAACACTCTATTTGATGCAAAGACACTGGCAGCTTGAGCGAGACAGGCAGGTTTTGATTCAGGCAGTGGAGGAAATGACCACCTTTCCCAAGTTGGACACCAGCTGTCCAAGATGCCAAATGGCCCTAGAACCATCTGTTTGGCTGACCCACTAATCTGCCAGCCGGTTTCCATGAACACCAGAGTTGTTTCCCACTAGAGACTTATCGTAGCATCTCTTACATCCATTAAAGACTGAAGAACAGATGGTGATTACTTGAGATGGTGAAGGATTTAACTGATTCATTACTCATGTAGGGAACAGTGAGGACAACCATTTGGGCATCATATTCCTTGGCTTACTTTTAGGTTGTCAGTTCCCAGTTTGTTGGGCAATTTCAGGTTTAGAAATGGAAATATGCCTCAAGGCTTCAGATGATAGAGGCTTGTGAGGACGCCATGAGCAGTCAGTGAGTTGAGGGATCTATCTCCATCAAGTCAAGGTGGAGCTTTAGACCCATTAAAATGGTGTTCATCACTACTCAGATACCAGAGTAGCTTCAAGGACACTAATCAAGAGCAGTGAATGTGAGAGATTTGATATGCAAGCATATTCCTGGCACATGAAAATAACTTTGGAAACAGTAGTTGGCATTACACTTCTATGAATAGAATTCTAAGAACTCAATATCAGCTTTGTTGATCTAGTTATTTTGGCATACTAGTCTAAGGATGTGCCTATATTCCTCAAATAACTTTACCATACTCAAATAGCTATTTTTCTTTGAGCCTGCTTTACTATTTTTTTTCTTTCTCTTTCGACTCACACCTTTCATTTAAACCCAAAACTTCTAAAACTCCTTTTTTGTATGATACTAGGGTTTGAACCCAGGGGCATTCTACCTGCAAACTACACCCCAGCCCTTTTTATTTTTATTTTGTTTTGTTTTGAAACAGTGTCTGGCTAGATTTCTTAGAGCCTCACTAAGTTTCTGAGGCTGGCCTCAAAGTTGCAATTTTCCTGTTTCAGCCTCTCAAGTACTGGGATTACAGAGAAAGAAAGAAATTGATAAGAGCTATTATTCACTATCCATTGTCAGAGCACACCCACTTGGCCTTCTTTTGTAAACTACTTCTTTATCTGCACCTTAAAACTAACCCATTGCTATTTCTTTTTTAACACAGTGTAGACTTCTGATGTACGCCTACTGAACAGATGAATGGGTTTTCGTGACAGAAAGCATAGAGAGCTTTGTGTAAGAATCACTCCAAGGCACTCTGCTAAAAAGGAGGTTAGGATTAGAGGATACACTGAGTTTCATGGAATATTTGATATGCTAGCACTTCATTTTTTTCTTCCCTCTGGAAATATAATAAATGGATTTTTTATTTTGGTTTTAGATCTTTAAAAATCTGCCAATGAACACAAAACATCTAGCTCAGGAAGTAGATGAGCAATGACTTCTTGGAGCTCAGGGAGCTGTTTGGAAAAATTTGCAGTGGTTCACAAAGAACTTCCATTATACATGCCTCTGGGTACTTAGATCCTGGCTACACCTCACCAGCTCATTTTGGAAGCAATCTCCTGACTAAGTAAATTCTCCCTGACTCCTAGCAGGGTAATGCAAGCTAAGGAAAGATGATAAGGTATATCGACCTTAGTTTAAATTAGTGTTTTGTCAGCAACTCACCAACATATCACCTGGTCTCTCTAAAGAGCAGTTTACTTATCTGCAAAACGAAGGTTGGTATATAGTTTATGTAAGATAATATACACAAAACATCCAGCACTAAACTTGGAGCCATACTTATTAGTTCTTTTTCCTGCGAGACCTATTTTGAATCCACTGAACACCTCTTCTAGCTGTCCTCTGCTGGTGAGGTGGAAGTAGGCCCTTCTGAGTGTTGTATATCCCTGGTTTAAACTCTGAAAATGTTCTCTAGAGATCTACAGTCATGCTTCCCATTGAGATTCTGGTGCTTCAGCTTCTGCAGAGAGAATACTAGCACACTGAGCTGCAAAGGAGCAAATTTCAAGGGACCCAGCTGAGGCACGTGTGCAACTCTAATGGAGCCTGCCTGGGGCTAGGCCTTCTGGTCAGGCCTGTACCTGCATTAATCATGGTTCTTCAAAGAAACATAACCAATAATATACATATACATATACATGCACACACATATTTTATATATATACATATATATTATACATATGTATATAATGCTATATACATATATATGTATATAAAATTAACACATATGTAAATATATAAAGATAACCATATAATAGTCTCCATAATTCCATGAACCAATTTCTATAATAAATCATCATTTGCAGGGAAATGGATGGAACTTGAGAACATTATGCTAAGTGAGATTAGTCAGCTACAAAAGGTAAAAAATCAGATGTTCTCTCTAATATGTGGAGGCAAGGGAGAAAAAGAGTCATAAGAGGAACTCTAGATAAAAAGAAGAAATCGTAGATGAGCAAATAAGGCGACATAACTGAAGGGTATGGGAGGGGAGGAAGAGGAAAATTCTCTAATGTACAGGGTGTACATTCACAAACATATCAAAGTCAAAGAAATTCAAATAGGAAGAGAGGAATTAAAACTATCCTTATTTGCATATGACATGATCCTTTATCTAGAAGACCCAAAGAACTCAACAAAAAGACCTCTGGAGCTGATTAACCAATCCAGCAAAGTTGCAGGATACAAGCCCAATCTAAAGAAATCAGTTGCTTTTCTTTATGCCAACAATGAATCCACAACAAAAGAAATAAAGAAAAAAATTCAATTTACTATAACCTCAAATCCAATAAAGTACCTAGAAATAAACCTAACCAAACATGTAAAAGATCTCAACAGAGAAAACAAACAAAAAAAAGAAAGAAAGAAAGAAAGAAATTGAAGAAGACCTTGGAAAATGGAAAGATCTCCCTTGCTCATAGATAAGCAGAATAAATATCATCAAAATGGCCATTCTGCCAAAAGTTATCTATAGATTCAATGCAATTCCCATTAAAATACCAACAACATTCCATATAGACCTAGAAAAATCAATCATGACTTTTTTGGGGGGCAAGTCTGGGAAAGGAACCCAGAAGCATTCTACCTCTGATCTATACCCCCTACCCTATTTTTATTCTTTATTTTGAAACAGGGTCTCACTGAGTTCAGAGGGCCTCACTAAGTAGTTGAGGCTGTCCTTGAACCGTGATCGTCTGATTTCAGACTCCCAAATGCTGGGATTACAGACATGTGCCACCATGCCTGAATGAGTCATGAATTTTATATGGAGAAAGAAAAGACCCAGAATAGGCAAAGCAATTCTCAGCAACAAGAACCATGCAGGAGGCATCATAATCCTGGACTTCAAATTATGCTATAGAGCAATAGTAGTAAAAAGAGCATGGTATTGGCACAATAACAGGTAGACTGACCAGTGAAACAGAAGATATAGAAACAAACTCACACACCTATCGTCAATTAATCTTTGACAAAGGGGCCAAATTCATACACTGGAGAAAAAACAGCCTTTTCAACAAATGGTGCTGGGAGAACTGGCTATTCATTTGTAGAAAGATGGAACTAAATTCTTACCTCTCATCATGCACATAAATCAACTTAGATGAATCAAATACTTAGAAATTAGACCAGAGACTCTGAAGTTATTAGAGGGGGAATAGGCTCAACACTCCAACATATAGGTATAGGCAGTAACTTTCTCAACAAGACCTCCAAAGGGCAGAAAATTAGAGCAAGAATTAACAAGTGAGATGGCATCAAACTAAAAAGTTTCTTCTCATCAAAGGAAACCACCAAGAACCTAAAGAGGAAGCCTACAGAATGGGAGGAGTTCTTTGCCAGCCACTGCTCTGATAGAGGGCTAATATCCAGAATATACAAAGAGCTCAAAAGACTCTACCCTAGCAAAACAAATAACCCAATCAAGAAATGGGCAACTGAGCTGAATAGACACTTCACAAAAGGAGAGATACAAATGGCTAATAGATACATGAAAATATGTTAAACATCATTAACCATCAGGGAGATGCAAATCAAAACTACACTGAGATTCTGTCTAACCCCAATCAGAGTGGCAAGCATAAAGAAATCAAATAACAACAAATGCTGGTGAGGATGTCAGAAAAGAGGAACTCTTTCTAGTTCAGCCTCTATGGAGAACAGTGTGGAGATTCCTTAGAAAACTGGGAATAGATCCACCATATCATCTGGCTATACCACTTCTGGGTATTTGTCCAAAGGGGTTGTCATCAGAGAACTACAGTAACATATGCAAACCCATGTTCATAGCAGCACAATTTCTAATAGCCAAAATATGGACCTAACCTAGTCTATATCAACAAATGAAGGGATTATAAAATTATAGGAAATACAAACAATGAAATTCTATTCAGCTATAAATAAAAACAAAATCAGAGCATTCACAAGAAGATGAAAAGACCTGGATAACATTATGTTAAGTGAGATCAGCCAAGCAAAGAAAGAGAGCGACATGTGTTTTCTCTAATATGCCCAAACTGGGGAGTAGTGGGGATACCAGAGGGACTCCAGATAATGTAGGAGAAATCTCAGCAAAGCTAGAATGGAAGGATAGGAGAGGAAGAAGGCTGAAGTTGATTAATAGCTACATCTGAATGTGTGTAAAAGTATGAATATAGCATGGTTAACCTGGATACTCATTGTGGGGAGAGGAGGAAGAACTGGTGCGGGGAGAGGGGACCAAGTACAGTCTAAATGTATACCATTTTCAATATGTTCCACATATAAATAAATAAAATAAGCCGGGCGTGGTGGTGCACGCTTGTAATCCCCGCGCTTGGGAGGCAGAGACAGGAGGATCGCGCAGGTTCAAAGCCAGCCCTGTGCGCTGGCTTAGGAGACCCTGTTTCCAAATAAAAATGTAAAAATAGGTCTGGGAGTGTAGCCCAGAGGTAGAAGGGCTTCCAGGAACCCCAGTACCACAAAATAAAATAAAATAAAAATAAATAAATAAATAAATAAATAAATAAAATAATACAAAAAACATATCAAAGTCAATCACTAATCCAAACATAAGAAGGAGGGAGGGGGAGAAAATGTAGGGAAATTGAGTAAGGGCTAATTGAGTGATGTGTGCATGTATGCCTCTACCATCTTGTACTCCATTAAGATGTATGACTATAATCCACCAATAAGAGAATAAAGTAATTCTTATAAAATAAAATTAAAACATCAATTTATATAATGCACAGATATATCTATTTTATGTGTATCTGCATATGGACATATTATATCTATATAAATATGTATTTATAAATCTAACATCTTGTACCCCATTAGGAATCTATTTAAATATCTATTTAAAAATCTATCTACCAGCACACATATTTGTGAATTTTGGAAGCCAAGTAGCCTCAAGAGTGCAAACTGGAGAACTAGAAAAGCTGATGGTATAATTTACCCTGAATCTGAGGGTCTGAAAATTGAGGTGGGGTATGCTGACAGTATAAATTCAGTGTTGAATCTGAAGGCCTACGAACCATGAACATCGATATCTGAAGGTAGGAGAAGATGGATGTTCCAGCTCAGACACGGAGAACATGAACTTGCCATTCCTCCACCTGTTTTGATCTATTCAGGCTTAAGGGATGGGCTGACACCAGATTTTTTTTATCAGCCTACTGATTCAAATGCCAATCTCTCTCTGTGAAAAGTGTTCTTACAGGTACAGAAATAATGTTTTACCAGCTTTTGGAACATCCATTAACCCAGTCCAGTTGACACATAAAATTAACTATCACATTTCATTCTTGATGCAGTAAAACCCAGCATTAAAACAAATCAGAACATAAGCAGAGATACTGACCTTAGTGATGAATCACTCTTTGTATCTGCTGGGAGCACCTGATCTTATCCTTACCTATCCTCCAAATCTACACCTAGCTGATTTGAAGCCATTCACATAAATGCCACCTAAGTCTTCTCTCTTAAAAGATAGAAGGCTATCTTCCTCTGCAAGAAGATTCCAGAGAAATTGCAAAAACAAGTATTTTATGATAACTACTGACAGCATTTATCTCTAAACCGTGTGCTTTTAAAGGTCAAAAATTCAGATATATTCCTAAATATTAGCACCAGATGCCATGGTTTTGTTACCTAAACAGAAACAGACTATTTGAATCTCAGCTTATACAGATGCAAACACCTAATAATGTGTGGTTTATATACATTTTATGCTAGGTTTCATCTGGGGGTAAGAAGAATATAAAATACAGAAAATTCTTTGATGATGCAATTTCTTATTAAAATATATGTTTATTTTAAAATAATACAAAATTATGTCATTTACAGTGAAATGTATGGAACTTGAGAACATTATGCTAAGTGAAATTAGTCACCAAAAGTAAAAATTGGATGCTCTCCTTAATATGGGGAAACAAGGGAGAAAAAGGATCATAGGAAAATCTCTAGATGAAGATGAAACTAAAATTATGTAATTTGTAAGAAAATGGAAAGACCTGGAGAACATTATGTTAAGTGAGTTTAGCCAAGCACAGAAAAAGAAAGTATATATCTTTTCTCTTGAGCTAGAGGGTATTTGGGATACCAGAGGAACTCCAGATAATGAAGGAAATCCTCAGTAGATCCAGGAAGAAAGGGTAGGAGAGGAAGAATGCTGAGATTTATTAATGAAAATATTACTTGCTACCTTGTGTATACATGTGAACATAACATTGTTAACCTGGACACTCAGTATTGTGAGGGAGGAAAATCGGGAGGCAGGAGAGGGAGGGCACAAAGTTCTGTGTGAAAATATGCCATTGTCAACATGATCTACATTTTGATGTGATGCACAATACACGAATAAAAAATGTATAAAGGGAAAAAAACTATAGATGAGCAAATAAGGTGGCTTAACTGAGGAGGATGGGAAGGGGGAAGAGGGAAATTCCCTAATATACTTGATGTATATTCACAAACATATCAAAGTCAATCAGTAAGGCAAACATGAGAAGGAAAGAGGGAGGAGGAAATAGAATGGGAATTGGGGAAGGGCTAAATGAGTGATGTGTGCATGTATGTCTCTACCATATTGTACCCCATTAAGATGTATGATTACAATGCACCAATAAAAACAATGCTATTTCTTATATACCTTGAACTTTTTTATTGCTGCTATCACAAAGTCTAAGACACATTAGTACCTTAATAGATATTTGTTAAATGACATTGGTAGTGTTATTAATCTAAGCCTATTATTGTGGTAATAACCACCCCAGAATATTACTACTATGCGAGACCACCTACATAGATTCCAAGGTTGTCTACCCCTTATTTTTCCCACCATTTTAAAGTATTTATTCTGCCCTAAATTTCAAGCTTTCCTATTCATACCTTTTCACTGAACTCAAGATTGCAACAAATTCTCCTAAATCTGATAAGAGTAAAACTAGCCTAAATTACATAGATAAAATAAAAATAAACTTTAAATACAGAACATCATGAAGGTTAATGAAAATAAAATCTATAGATAAATGTAATGACTATCCATTTACAAACCCGAGTAAAACTGATTTATAGCAATCATTTGAAAGCAAACAACAGAAAGAGAAATATGAATACCCTAAAGAAGAATAAGTGAGCATACACAATATAAAGAGGGAACATCTCCCTATTCCTTTCTAAAGAACACCAAAGTCCAAAATGAAATGAAAATTAAATTAAATAAGAAAATCCAAGACCAATGTTCTTTGATATCAAGGTACAAAATTCTAAATCATATCTCAAATATTATCCAGCATTTTATGTAAAAAATAAAAGCAAATATAATTTATTCAAAGAATGTACATATGGTTTGACATTGCCTAAACTATTAATATAATTCATCACAGTGATGGGTTAAAAAAAGTTGAAACTATTTATGTAAACCTCATATTAGAAAGGAATAAGCATCACATTAAAAAAAAGTCATCTCAGAAAATACTAAGTTTTCTACTGACAAATTTTAAAAAACCAAATGTTATCCTAATAGATGATATGAATTTGCAAAGTATATCTGTAGATAATTTTTGTGCAACATACATCTACCTGCATACTTATATTCACCTACAGTAATATGTGGTCAATTGTTCTGTATTATTTAGCTTTTCCCATTTAAAGGAAAAAATACTCCAGTCTGGAAATGTAGTTCAAAGTGTTTGCTTGGCATGTGCAAGGGCCTGGCTCAATCCCCAGTACCTGCCTCCTTCTCCCAACATACATGTCAAAACAGCTTTTGTATGTATGTATGTATGTATGTATGTATGTATGTATTAATTTATTTATTTATTTTATTTATTTTTGCGGTACTGGGGATGGAACCCAGGGGCATTCTACTTCTGAGCTATACCCCCAGCTCTATTTTATGTTCTTAGAAAGAAGCCAGCATCAGAACTGGTTCTTGGGAGTTAGTTCTCTTAGAATGAAATTTACTAATCTTTCAGTATGGTCATCAGTTGTTTTAAATTGAAAATTTGTTAATTTAATTCTAATGATGGATTAATTATCATTAAGTAAATGATTATCAAGGGAAAGTATAAAATTTCTCCCATTGAATATGAAACATCTGTCATTTTTATTTACACTATTACAAATACAGATTAAAATAACATCTGGTACTGGACAAGGTAACTGATTTGTGTTGATGATATAAGTACAAATTTTGGTGGAGCACAGTTGTATGATACAAACAAAGCTCATATGTAATTAAGAAAACCTGAAGCAAAAACATATTTAGAATTGGCTATGGTACACATTTAATTCATAATTGCACCTAAGCCAGATTTAAACTTATAGCAATCGAAATAGAAGTTATAATTATAGATATTTACATATATTTATATACATACATTTAGAGTAACTATAAAACTTTCATGGTGATGCAAATTATGAATATATAACTATACATTTACACATCAACATTAGTTTTTCAAAGTAGTATTGGGGTGTGTGTGTGTGTGTGTGTGTGTGTGTGTGTGTCCTCTATGTTGTGGTAGTAATTACTTTTAAATCTATTGAAAATTTATATTTAAAAATGAAGAAAATAATTATCAAAAAGAAAACTCACAAACTAAAATTTATCTCTCCAAAATCACTGAGGAGAAAATAATCACATTAAACAATGTCATTTTAAAAGATTTTGAAATTCTATAATTATATGTTGGATTAACTCAAATGTCATAAATAACCTTTTATTTCACTTGTATATTAATTGAATTAATTTTGTTCTGTATCAGATTGAGATAAATTAAGAAGTGCTACCATTTTGCATGCATTTAAATTTGGTAAAATTTTAAAAACAATCATTAATATAAACACTGTATTTATTTAATACGCTGAAAAAAGCAGTCCTGAATAAAGACAAAAATAATTACCTTTCAAAGTAGAAAAATATTTACATTTTAATAAAGTAACTAAAATTGATTAAAATAGTTAATTACTTTATTTGTATTTACAGTTTTCTCAGCATCTATACAAAGTATTTTCCCAATGAAAATAGTAGGATCATCAGAGGAAAAATCCATTTCAAGTGCTGCAAATTTTTTATTTATGAACAATAAAATAAAACTTAACTTCAGGAAATTTGTAATTTAATCATAATAAACATACCCAAGTTATTTTTATAAAGCTGTTTCCACCAAAAATCATTAAGTATTAATATAATATCAAGGATAGATACACCTAATAAATAAATATATTTAAGTATATAATGTTTATTACTACCAATAATTTGGCCCCTTATTTTTAGTGTCTACTTACTTAACATAAAAAGCCTTTAAAGTACTGCATTAAAGTATAAAGAATTTTAATCTTGAAGATAGTTTTTAATAGAATTATTATATAATTGCACTAACATAGTAAAATCTTTTCAATTTAATAAGTATTCAGTTCAAGAAAGCAAATAACTTTAATTACATTAATACTCTTATTAAAAGGTGCTTTGTTGTAAAAGATTAATTGTATGATTATCCTACCCAGAGTATCCAACAGCATAATTAGTCTCATACATTTTGCAACATAAAGGTCAAAACTAAAGGCATTATTACATGTGACTCCAATAAGAGACAAAAATTATGAGAGCTAGAAAATAATTGAGAGTCAATGGTGATTAAATAACATTAAAGGTTATTTTTTAAAGAAACAGAAGGAAAGAAAGAAATAAAAGCAAATGTTTAATATAACAAAATGTTTTTCATATATTAGTGCCTTTGAAATTGAAATAAATCTGATCATTGCTTTCAGTCAGGAATCAGCTACATCTGATTGTCACTGCTGGCTGACTCAGGACTTGAACGTTGCTCTTTCTGATGCAATAGGATCGTTTTGACTTCACAAATCTGTAATGCTCACATGTGAAGATAAATTGCTAAATGATGCTCTCAAACTACGAACATGATTTTAAATCAAAACACAAATATTTTCTCACAAAGGCATAGAAATATAACTTCAAGTTATGAACCTAATATTGTTAAGGCAATATTTCATCCCTAGAAAACTGATGTATTCATACGTTTTTGTTTCAAATTGGTAAGCAAGGGATTTACAGCACATGACAAAGAAAATAATCTACTAGAGGATAAAACCAAGCTGTATTACCTTTTGTTAGTGAAAGGCATGAAAACAGATTGACTATTACATGATAAATATGCAACTAAATTCTGAGAAATTATCAAATCCCTTGAAAGGCTGAATGAAATTTCAAACCTAAGAACAATATCA
This sequence comes from Muscardinus avellanarius, assembly GCF_963383645.1. Taxonomy (NCBI): domain Eukaryota; kingdom Metazoa; phylum Chordata; class Mammalia; order Rodentia; family Gliridae; genus Muscardinus; species Muscardinus avellanarius. Next base: position 98,751,972 of record NC_137789.1, on the reverse strand, counting down.
AAGGATAAAAGAGTTGAAAGAAATGTGAAATGTTGTAGAAAGAGGGGGAAAATGGAAAATGGCAACTGTGGGACACAACACATCTCAGTAGCTGTAACAAACAAAAATCAACTACCAAGAAGGCAGCTCCTTGACAGGAAAACTAAAAAGCAGCAAAGATATTTACAAACAAAAGCATAAAAAATTTGCAGAAGAAAATCCAATACTCAGAACGCGAGATCCACAGCAAAGATCCCTATCGTGCAACTGGTGTGGCAGGCAGTACCATCTCCAACTGCTAGCTCTACAGCCCCAAGAACTTCCAGCAAGTAAACCACAAACCTGAAGTGCAGTAAGTGGTAGCAGAGCTCCAACCTCTTAAGTGAGCAACATGGATGGAGAAAAAGATCCAAAAGCCCATGCACTCACCAGAAGCTGGCACTCACAGCAGGATACTGTGCCCTCCAGAACCTGGGCCCACAGGACAGTAAGTTAACTAGTTTCTCAGTGGACGACTGCATCAAACAGCCACAGAGACCATTGTGGGCTAAGATCTGGTGGCCCACACCTGAGGGGCCAGGTTAGACCCTACAGAGACACAGGAAAGGCCCATAGTGTCCAGGGCACAATAACTGCACAGGGTTACAGGGATCGCTTCGAGATTACATGGGGCACCCTCTCATGGTGTGAATAGGGAGGTGCAGGCCCAGGGCCAGAAGGCACACACTCCAGGGTTGGAAGGTACAGAGCTCAGACCCAGAAAGCAAAGAGCCATGCCCAGAGAAAGTAGAACCCATGCCCAGAAAAAGCAGAACCCAAGCCTGGAAATTTCAGAGCCCACATCATCAAAGCACAGAGCTGGGGGGCCTGAAAGTGCAGAGGCCAGGGCCAGATAGTGAAGACCCAGGGCCAGAGAGTGCAGAGCCCAAGGACAAAGAGTGCAGAGCCCAAGATGGGAAAACACAGAACCCTGGGATTACAAATGACTCACTTACAATGATATCTACCACCCTGACATCTGAACAAAAAGTGGTCAAAAGCAAGCGGGGTGCAAACACTCATAAAGTGGGTCCAAAAGCTGACAATAAGTTAAGAAGCAAGGAGAGATATTAGAACATACTCCAGAATCTACTACAGTGAAGCGACATTATATGGGCCCTATATGTGTAAATTATCAACATTGCTTTATTTTTTTCCTTTCTCACTTTTGCATTTTTTTTGGTTTTGTCTTTGATTTACTATTATGATTGTTAGTTTTTGTTATTTGTTTTGTTATTTTATGCATGTTTATTTGCTCCCCCCTCAATTCCTTTTACAAAATTTATCCCTCTATTTCTCTATTCTGTTCTCTCAAAATAATTTTCCCTACTTATTTTATATTCAAGCTATTTTAGATTTCCATATCTAAATACCCTATACTAACTAAAAAAATCCTATTATATCACTTTCTCTCATTCTTAGCCAGACACTACATTCTTATACTTAAATTCTTACATAGTTGAATCATATCTTCTACTTTACCCTACTCCTGTACCCATCACCCCAGCTCCTTTACTTAACACTCACCATTAAATAAAACAATACTTACCCATGATGAACCTGCTGATACCTCTAAATATCTTTGGCTAAGATTGGATCAGACACGTTATTCAAAGACTCACACACAAAAAGAAAGAAGATGCCAAGAAAACAGAAACACAAACCCCAAAATTCTAAAGATAGGAGAATGAGAAACAGTGAGGAAATAATCACAAATACTACCTACAAAAAATGCAAGAACAAGATTTCCAAATTCAGATCTTCAATATGACTAAAGGCTTCACAGTAATAGAAGTGTACAGAAAGTAAAAGAGGAAATTGAGACATTAAGAATCAGAAAAAGACCTGGAATGAAATGAAAGATTCAATAAATGAAAGAAAGACAGCAATAAAAAGAAATTTTAGAAGATAAAATGAAATGGAAAACAGAATATCACTGTTAGAAGACAGTTCATTCAAAACCAAAAGCACATTCAATGGTATACAGAAGACATTACAATAGAACCTGAGCATTTAGCAACTATGAGACAATATGAATCATCTTAACAAATAAAAGGCATTGAAGAAAAGACAGAGGCACAGACCAAAGATTTTTATAATATCTTCAGAGAAATAATATCAGAGGATTTACCAAATATGAAAAAAGATTTGGAAATCCACATACAGGAGACATACAGAACATAGTTAAGAAAAGATAAAAGAAATACCTTCCCGTTCCATGTAATAATCAAAATGATTCCATGTAATAATCAAAATGAAGCTAAGGGAAAATCTTAAAATAGTGAGAACAAAACTATGGGTGACATTCCACGGCAAAAGAATAATAATTATTTCAGGCTTTACAACACAAATCATGAATGCCAGGAGACACTGGTATGATATAATTCAGACCCTGGAAGTCAACAACTTCCAACCAAAAATGCTATAACTGGCAAAATCATTATTCAAAATTTATGGAGAAATATAAGTGTTTTAAGATAAGATAAGCAGAATCTCAAAAAATTCATTAGTACTAAACAAGCACTAGCAAAAATACTTAAAGACATAAATCATAAAGAAGAAAAGAGAAGCAAATTTCAAAATCAGAGAAGAGATGAATTTGATAAGTGGGGCAACTAATCAAAGAAAAAATAACATCATATCAAACAGAGGATAAAACACAAAATGAAAGGAAAAATTATATTTCAATAATAAAACAACATCAAAGGAATCACCAATTAAAAGACATAGACTGGCAATGTGGATTAAAAATAATCCAAATATATGCTACTTGCAAGAAACTCTTCTTATAGCCAAAGATATTTATAGTCTAAAAGTAAAAGGATGGAAAATGATATATCATGGTAATGAAGACCAAAATTGAGCAGAGGTAGCAAAACTGATATCCAACAAAACAGATTTCAAGCTAAAACATATCAGAAGAGACAAAGCAGCGTACTTTCTCTTATTAAAAGAAACAATACAGGAAGAAGATATAATGATAGGAAATGTTTATTCTCCAAATATAGGTGCATAAACATTTGTAAAACAAAACCTTCAGGATATCAGATCTCAAATAGACCCAAATACAATAATATTGTGAGACTTTAACACACCACTCATGCCACTAGATCTATATTTAAGGTAAAAGATGAGTAAAGACTCTTCAAAACTAAAGAAAATGATAAACCAAATGGACCAAATAGACATATACATAATATTTCAACCAGGAATAGCAGAGTACACATTCTTCTCAGCAGTCCATGAAACCTTCTCCAAAATAGATCACATCCTGGGCTACAAAGCAAGCACCAACAAATTCAAAAGATGTAATATAATTTCCTGCACCTTCTCAGATCACAATGAAATGAAAGTAGAAATCAACAACAGGAAGATCAAAAGAAACTCTTTAAATACATGGATATAGAATGGAGAGTCATAAGATCAGAAATAAGGTAAGAAGAAATAAAGAAATTCCTGGAATTAAATGAAAATAGAAATACAATATACCAAAATCTATGGGACACTTTGAAGGCAGTGTTAAGAGGAAACTTCACAGCATTGAGTGCTCACATAAGAACAGAGAGTTGTCAAGTAAACTACTAATGACACATCTCAAGGACCTAGCAAAACAGCAACAATCTAACCACAAAACAAGCAGAAGGCAGAAAATAATTAAAATCAGAGCAGAAATACATGGAATAGAAATAAAAAATACAAAGGATCAACAAAACAAAATATTTGTTCTTTGAAAAGATTAAGAAGATTGACAAACAACTGGCCAAACTAACCAAAAGAAAGTAACCAATTCAAATCATTAAAATTAGAAATGAAAAAGGAGGTCATCACAGACAGTGGTGAAATTCTAAGAATTATCAAAAACTATTTTGAAAATTTATACTCCAATAGACTAGAAAACATGGCAGAAATAAATTTCTAAGCACATACCACCAACCTAAATTGAACCTGGAAGACATAGCAAGCCTAAATCAACCAATAGCAAGTAAAGATAAAAAAAAAAAGCAATAAAAATTCTGCCATCAAGAAAAGCATAGGCCCAGATAGGGTTCCAGCTGAATTCTACAAAACTTTCAAAGGAGAACTAATTCCAATATTTTACAACTTGTTCCAGGAAATTGAAAGAGATGGAATGCTTTCAAACTCCTTTTATGAGGCCCATATCACATTAAAACCCAAACCAAATAAAAACACCACAAGAAAAAAAGTTAAAGACCAATATCTCTGATGAACGGAGATGCAAAAATTCTAAACAAAATACTAGCTATATACATTCAGAACCATATAAAGAGAATTGTACATCATGACCAAGTTTGTTTCATCCCAGACAAGCAAGTCTGGGTCATCATACACATATCAATACATGTTATTTGCCACATAAATAGAACTGAGAACAAAAACCACATACTCATATCAATAGATGCTGAAAAAGCATTTGACAAAATACAACACTCATTCATGTTAAAAACACTGCAGAAAATTGGAATAGAAGGAATGTATCTCAACATTGTTATGGCAATATACAATAATCCCAAAGCCAACATCATACTAAATGGGGAAAATCTGCAAAATTTTTTCTAAAATCAGGAACAAGACAAGAATGCCCACTATCACCAACCCTTTTCATTAAAAAAAAAAAAATTATTGGTGCATTATATACATACATCGTATTGGGATAAAAAACTTGTGTGGAAATACGTGTACACATCACTGATTTAACCCCTACCCAGTTCACACCCCATTCCTTCCTTTCCTTGCTTGGCTTAGTGGTTGACTTCGATATGTTTAAGTACATCACGTGTTTTAGAGAATTTCCTTCTTCCCCCCTCCCATCCCCTCATTTTCAATATAGTCCTTGAGACTTGCCACAACAATAGATGAGAGAAGAATATAAAAGGAAATCAAATAGGAAAAAAGGAATTAAGATTATCCTTATTTGCAAATGACATGATTTTTTATCTAGAAGACTTAAATAACTCAACCAAAAAACTACTGGAGCTGGTTAACCAATTCAGTAAATTGGCAGGATACAGACTTAACCTAAAGTAATTAGCTACAGTCGGGCGTGATGGCACACACTTGTAATCCCGTGCTTGGGAGGCTGAGACAGGAGGATTGCACAGGTTTGAAGCCAGCCTCAGGTACTTAGTGAGGCTCTCAGCAACTTAGTGAGACCCTGTTTCCAAATAAAATATAAAATAGGGCTGGGAGTATAGCCTGGAGGTAGAAAGCCCCTGGGTTCCATCCCCAGTACTACCAAAAAAAAAAAAAAAAAAAAAAAGAAATGAGTTGCTTTTCTATATGCCAACAATGAATCCATGAAGAAAGAAATGAAAACAATTTCATTTATAATAACCTCAAAACAATAAAATACCTAGGAATAAATCTAACCAAAGATGTAAAAGTACTCTAAAATTAAAATTATAAAACATTAAAGAAAGAAATTGAAGAAAATATTGGAATATGGAAATATCTCCCTTGCTCATGGATAGGAAGAATAAATATATCAAAATGGACATTCTGTCAAAAGTGATCCTCAGATTTCATACAATTCCTATGAAAATATCAGTGAACATCTTCATAGATCTAGAGAAAGTAATCATGAATTTCATGTGAAAAAACAAAAGACCCAAAATAGCCAAAGCATCTCTCAGCAATAAGAGCCATGCAGGAGGCATCACAATTCCTGACTTTGAATTATACTACAAAGCAATAGTAGTTAAAACAGTATGGTATTGGCACAATAACAGGCACACAGGCCAATCCAACAGAGTAGAAGACACAGAAACAAACCAACACAACTTACAGTCAATTGCTCTTTGGCAAAGGGGCCAAATTCATACACTGGAGAAAAGCTACATTCAAATATGTGTATACATGTGAATATAACATTTTTAACCTGAACATTCAGCATTGGAAGGGAGGGAAAAGTGGAAGTGGGGGGAAGGCACCCAGTACTGTGTAAATATGTGCCATTGTAAACATGTACCACATTATGATTTGAGACTGCAGTGCACCAATAAATACATAAAAATTAAATTAAATATATTTTTTGAATGTTGTAGAAAAGCCAGGCATGGTGGCACACGCTTGTAATCCCCAGGCTTGGGAGGCGGAGACAGGAGGATCACGCAGGTTCGAAGCCACCCACGCTGGCTTAAGAGACCCTGTTTTCAAATATAAAAAAGTATAAAATAGGTCTGGGAGTGTAGCCCAGAGGTAGAAGGGCTTCCAGGAACCCCGGTACCACCAAAAAAAAAAAAAAAAAAAAATTGTAGAAAATGTACAATTGCAATTGCCTTTACAGGGTCTCTATAGATATTTGTAGGGTTAGTTTAAAAATATGTACACAAGCCAGGGCCCAGGTCGCGGGACTCTGGGCCCCGGGCCAGACCGCGTGTAGCACGCCAAACACCTGGAGAAACTGGGCACAGTAAGATGCTGGGTCCTGGGCGGGGGTCGCGCGGGGCATGCCAGCCGGGGCCCGGGTCGTGGCTCTCTAGGCCCCAGGCTGTACCGCGCGTAGCCCACCAGATCCCTGGAGAAACCGGGCCCAGTACCCTGGGTCCCGGGCAGGGGTCACACGGGGCACGCCAGCCAGGGCTCAGGTCGCAGGACTCTGGGCCCCAGGCAAAGTAGTGCAGAGCACGCTGGCCCCATGGGAAACCGACAGGGCCACAGTGCTACTGAGTGCCTGATCCCACTACCTCCTCAAACCACATATACTGTCTTCTCTTATTAAAATAAAAAAAAAAAAGGAAAAGAAAAAGAAAAAGAAAAAGAAAAAATATCGGAGAGGAGATAAGAAAGCCATGGCGGATGCCAGGACACTGGAGATGCAGACAAAACTTATCCAAATGCACTGGAACTTATGGAAAAATTCCCCGTGAAGGAGGACTGCTGTTTCTCTATATTGTTAAGAATCTTGGACATCACCAGTAAGGAGAGAGTTTAGCGGAGACCAAAGAGAAAGGCAGTGTTGAAAGTGGTCTCCATGTTGGCGGTGGAGACTTGTATTCAGGAGAAGCAGAAATCGGATTCTACCAACCTTATTTTTTTGGAGAAATTACACCAAATGTCGAATGCTACCGTCACACATGCATAGGAACACTGGACAACATTCAGAGTGGAAAAAGAGCCTGGGAAGGATTTGAAATGGTGGAGGCAGTGGCAATGGCAGTGGCCAGTACTCAGGGGAGGCAGAGACCTGATGCATTACACCTGGAACCTTTGAAATAATAACCCCAGTGGCAGAATGTTACCACCATGCACCCTTGAGAACATGGGGCAATTGGTTGAGCAAAGAGGGTGCTTGGATTGGAGCCTGCCAAGGGGTGAAGCCGGCGACGGACACAGCAAAGCTGGGCTTGGAGCCTGCCATGAGGCGAGGCCAGTGCTAGAGCCTCCGAGGCCGGGATCAGAGCCTGCTGAGTGGTTAGGCTGGTGCTGGGGCCAGTGAGGCCAGGATCAGAGCCTGCCAAGGGGTTAGGCCAGTGCTAGGGCCATCAAGGATGGGATCGGAGCCTGCCGTGAGGCAAGGCCGGTGCTGGAGCTTCAAGACAGTGATCAGAACCTGCTGAGGGGTTAGGCCGATGCTGGGGCCAGTGAGGCCGAGATTGGAGCCTGCCATGAGGCAAGGCTGGTGCTGGGGACTTCAAGGCCAGGATCGGAGCCTGCCAAGGGGTTAGGCCAGTGTCAGGGCCAGCAAGGCCAGGATCGGAGCTCACCATGAGGCAAAGCTGCTACTGAGGCCTATGAGGCCAGGATCAGAGCCTGACGATGGGTGAGGCCGTTGCTGGGGCCAGCGAGGCCGGCATCGGAGCCTGCCATGAGGCATGGGTGAGGCCGGTGCTGGGGCCTCCGAGGCCAGGATAAGAGCCAGCCGAGGGGTTAGGTGGGTGCCAGGGCCAGCAAGGCCAGGATCAGAGCTCACCATGAGGAAAGGCTGGTGCTGGGGCCTCCGAGGCCTGAATTGGAGCCTGCTGAGGGGTTAGGTCGGTCCTGGGGTCAGCGAGGCCAGCATCAGAGCCTGCCGTGAGACAAAGCTGGTTCTGGGGCCTCCGAGGCCAGGATAAGAGCCAGCCAAGGGGTTAGGCTGGTGCCAAGACCAATGGCTGGCATCGGAGCCTGCCATGAGGCAAGGCCACTACTGGGGCCTCCGAAGCTGGGATCGGAGCATGCCAAGGGGTTAGGCCAATGCTGGGGCCAGCGCCCAGCATTGGAGCCTGCTGTGAGGCAAGGCCGGTGCTGGGGCCTCCGAGGCCGGGATAAGAGCCAGCTGCTCTTATCTATCTTATCTATCTTCTCTCCACCATGTCTTCAATGTGTCTTTTAGAAAGAGTTTGATAATTATGGTTGGGTTCATCACTGAGAGTAGTATCCTTCCTTCCTTCCTTCCTTCCTTCCTTCCTTCCTTCCTTGTACTGGGGAATTGAATACAAGGGCATTCTATGTCTGAGCTACAACCCAGCCCTTCTTATTTTACTTTACAAGTTTTTTTTTTTTTTTTTTTTTTTTTTTAAACAAAGTCTCTCACTAAGTTTCTGAGGTTCTAAGTTGCTGGCCTAAAACCCTCAACCCTTTTGTCTTAGCTTTCCAAGTTAACTAGTATTACAGGCATGCCCAGGTCAGTATATTTTTTCTTTTTTTTTAGTATTTAATACATTTGAAATCTGGTGAGAATACTGTGATATGTGAAGTTAATTTAAATGAAAAATCATTAAAAATGTACAAATATTTATTCTATGAATAACAAGACATTTTTCTTGCTTTATTTTTTTCCTTCTTTTCCACTGAAGTGAAAGTAAGCCTCCTCCATAATAAAATTTAATTTATTTTATAGACTCTCCAGTCAAGATTCTTGTGAGCAAATGAGGACCCATTGCAGTTCCTAATTAGTGATACACACCAGGAAAGCTATCATTAAATGCATCCTTCCCACCAGTTTCAGGTTAAGTATATGGTTCATGGAGTCAAATGAGGGAGAGACTTTATCAATGGTGCTCCCAAGTGACATCTGTTTTATCATATAAATTTATTACTGGAAAGAGATTGCTCCTGGTAAAATAATTATAGGTTAGAAAGAGATGAGAGGGCACAGTTCAATGTGTAGCATGTGCCATTACTGACACAATCAAGAAGTTATATTCTGGCAGAAACCTCTACACTTGTATGGCTGGTATCCAGTGACCTCTAATGCTAGCTTTCAATTTAATAAAATTACTTAACCAGTGGCAAATGAATGATTCAGTTTTTCCTAATGAACAATGAATGACCTTGATTTTGGAAGTTGAGAAATTAGGAATTCCTAATTATCAAAGAAAATTTATCCTGAAAAGAATGCGCTCAGCATCCTCTTCCTACACCCAACACTTGGAAATACATTAGAGAATGTCAACCCTTCACCCCTGCTGGCTCAGGTCTGTTTGAGAACAAGAAGTTGAGGAGGGGAAACACACATTGCAGGAGATGTAGCCTTTGATACATAGTTAACAGGAGCTATCAGAGGAGGAGAGCAGAAGGGATGTCCTCTCCTGACATCATATATGTGCGAAGAACCTCTTCAATTATAGGTTAGAATGACAGGAGAAAACATTTTAGGCTTGTGAAATTAGTGCTCCACTAATCCAACAAAAAAGAAGAATATGTGCTCTTATGTCAAGAGTATGTCTGAACAGAGCTCTAATTTTTTTAATGAGGGTCTTTTTTTCTGGGTTCTAGCTTATGTTATAAATTAGCATAAAACCACCTCTACTCAAATCTCCAAGTAATTCAGACTCTATCTGAAATAAGAATACCACTTTTTTCTCTAATGTGAAGTTCAGATATTCTTCTTACTCAGAACATACATGATAATTCAGAGGAGTAGAAGAAAAAGATAGACAAGTCAGGATGCGAATCTGCCACAGGCCCTTGATACCACAGAATAACTTTCAGTCATTGGAAGCCAGAGAAAATCTGGATGTAGAACTTATTTAGATGGTGTACTAGGTATTCATTCCTTGATGGTAGAAATGCAAAAGGATGATACTATGAAGGACAATTTGGTAGTTGTCTTTCATCTATTTGTTTTGCAAAACAGAATACTTGAGACTGGGTAATTTATTAAGAACAGGAATTCTCTTCCGCATTCTGAATGCTGGAAAATCCAAGGTCATGGTGGCAGCACCTGGTGTCTGGTGAAGGCCTTCTTGCTGCAGTCTCACATGGCAAAAAGTGAAAGGGCAAGATAGGATGAATTCTTGGTTATTCCTCTTGTGAAAGGCCTTAATCTTACTCATGAGAACGGAGCCTTCATAACCAAACAACCTCTTAAAACCCACCTCTTAATACTGTCACAGTAGCAACACTTGAATTTTGGAATGGGCATATTAAAACTACAATTCTGCCGGGTGTGGTGGCCCACACTTGTAATCCCCACGCTTGGGAGATGGTGACAGGAGGATCACGCAGGTTCAAAGCCAGCCATGCTGACGAGTTTAAGAGACCCTGTTTCCAAATATATATATGTATATATATATATATGTGTGTGTGTGTGTGTGTGTGTGTGTGTGTGTGTGTGTATCGGAGTGTATCCCAGAAGTAGATGGGTTTCTAGGAACCCCTATACCACACAAAAAACTACAATTATCTTACATAACAAAACACAATGTTCTCATAAGAGCCATCCATCACTTGCACATTTAGGAGTGTGTACAACCTACTTGAAAAAGGATGAGCACATAAAAACGTGTAGATATATGCTTATAACAACTATATGTATAATGGCCCCAAATTTAAAACAACCAAGATGCCCTTCAAGCGGTGAATGAAAAAACAAACTGTTATAATAATAAACAGAATGGAATATTTTTTAAAAATTAAGAAGAAACGATCCCCAAAGCCACAAAAATATATGTCTCACTCTTTAATATAGACCTGCCAGTTTACTTATTTATTTATTTATTTACTTACTTACTTACTTACTTACTTACTTACTTATTTTGTGGTACTGGGAATGAAACTCAGTGGCATTCTACCTCTGAGCTACATACACCTCCAGCCTTATTTTTATTATTTTTGAAACAGGGTCTCACTGAGTTGCAAAGGGCCTCACTAAGTAGCTGAGGCTGGCGGTGAACCACAACCTTTCTGTCTCAGCCTCCCAAATGCTGGGATTACAAGCGTGCGCTGCCATGCCCAGCAGCATGCCACTTTAAAGTAACTAAATACTATGTTTTCAATTGTGTGACATTTTGGAAAACAGAATTTCAGAGGCAATGAAATGAGCAGTTGTTTTCAGTCATTTGAGGGTTGGAGAAAAAGTCTAATAGGACAAGAACAATGAATTGTATAAAACAATGACATCATTCTTTCTGAAATTATAGATGTGAACATATGAATCTATGCATTTGTGAAAATCCATAAAATTATCTGGTTCAAAGGCCAAACATAAATATACACATTTTTATGAATTCATTTGGTAAATAAGGGAGAATGTGACAAAAGAATCTGAGTTAAACATTTATAAAATAATCTTGCTAAAGTAGGTGTGCATGTTGATAGGAAGTTGGTAACCTAAGTAGCATTGGAAATGAGTGAAATCTGTAAGACTAAATGCAAAATTAAGTGCACATCATCACTGTACTCTCTTGATAAAGTTGTTTCCCATAGGGGCATGGTTTAACAATTCTGTTTCTATACATGCACACCTAAAAATTTTAAGTCAATAAATAAGGAGGTGGATGAGATGGGAAGGCTACTTTCATTACTGGAAAGGAAATTTAAAGGTAAGCAAGAGGAAGAGGCCAGATTGACCCTAGTGGTAATGAATTTGAGTTATTAACATCAGTATAAACTTGCTTTTATCATAATTTAGATAGGGTTAGTCTTTACTGGAATGAGTATATACAAAGGTTAGTGCACTTAAACATTTATCTTCTTGTTCTGTCAGCTCAGAGAGTCTAGGAGAAATGACAACCAATAATAAACAACACACTTGCTGCCCAGATCTTTATTTCTAAGTCCACTGTCCAAAAAAAGGAATGAATGGTCACTGATGAATGACTAATCTTGGCACCAGTGCTGGAAATATACAAGATGAGCCGCAAGCAGTCTGTAGTGCCAGAAAACAAGGAGGTGTTCAAAAAGAAAAAAAGTCTTAATGATGAAATTTTTTCAAAGGACATAGAAGCCAAATTAAAGAGCTCCCAATGGAAACAAAACAACTTGAACACTTAAATTAAAAGGCCATATTATATTGACTGTAAACCAAAGTATAAAACACATATCTATGCCATGAGTCTATGTGGATATAAATAAATAAGGAAGTAGTTAGGTACATGAGAGATTAATTTCTAATGCAGAACTCTAAATAATGTATTTAAACACTACACCACATAGCAGATGAAGCATAAATCCCACTCTTTCCATGTGAGCTGTGACAGTGAAGTTCTTCCAAAAAGCAGAGTAGAAAAAAGGATAAACTAACAGTGTTTATCAATGTAGAAACCCACAACACCATCACAAGCCAGGTAGTGAATGTTAACAACAATATTAATGTTATGTGATAATGTGTCCCCCTGATATGAAGGGACAAAGGTAGCAAATATCAATAAAATATATTCTACAAATACCTGACCAGGACAGTTCTCAAAAAATTTTAAAGTTATCAGAATCAAGGAAAGTCTGAGAAATCTCACAGTTTAGAAGAACCTAAGAAAATGTAAAAAGCAATGTGAACTGGTATCTTAAATGGGTTTTGTAATGGAAGAAGGACTTTAGATTAAAAACTAAAGTAGTCTGAATAAAGCAGGTATTTTACTACTGCTAATAATAATGTATCAATACATATATACGAATTGTAACAAATATGCCATATTATTATAAGATGTTGATACAGAGGCTGCATTTAGGACATTATAACCTCTCGACTTCCGGGAAGATGGTGACCGAGAAAAGTGGGGCTTAAGAGCCCTGCTAACAACCAATCTCCATTACCACAAAATCAGCACCTTTCATAGTCAGAAAACACCATCACCAGAGAAACAAAAAAATCAGCAGGCTCCAGAGAGAAAGCGGACTGAGAACAGGGCTCAGAGCCACAGAGGAGATACACTGCCCTCATGCCCGAGGACGCGGCAGCAGCACCATATGGCAAATTCACCAATGGCTACAGCAAGCCGAGGTGAGCCGCTGCGGTACAGCCAGGCGGGATTTCTTGCCGCAGGGAGCATCTAAAGCTCCCAGTGGCTGAGCTCAGCACACGTTGCAGGGATTCAGAGTGGAACTCAAAACCGAGAAGAAATATGCCAGCCTCACGGCCGAGGGCGTAGCAGTGGCGCCATATTGCCACCGGCGGCAGCAGCAGAGAATTCACCGAATCCAGTACAGCTACATCTGCGTACTCAAGAACAGTGTGTCAAATTGCAGGCCACAGAGGAGAAATCCCAGTACTGTACTCCCTGGGACTTGACCCAGTGGGGGAGGGGCAGTGGCAGAGATATCACACCATAGGAGAACGTGCAACCTGGAACCCCCCCACAGTCTAAAGCAGACTCTATCGACTCTCGGTCGGAAACTCTGTGATACAACCCAGTAAAGGAGTAGTGGGGTCTGAGATACTACTGACTCGAGATCCAGAACACCTTAAATGAAGTCATAGTGACCCAAGGGAAGAACCCAGAGAAGGCACAAACTTCCTAAATCATGGGAAAGAGGAATAATACTGGAGCAATGAATGCCCACAACCCCACAACATCAGAACCTGATAAAACAGAAAATCAGAGATTTCTAGAAGATCAAATCAGGAAAATAACTGTAGAAATAATAGAGGTGCTTCGAAAAGAACTCAGAGAGAGCCAAAAAGAGATAAAGGATGCAATTAATGAAGTAAAGGCCTCAATTCAAAGCACAAACAACCGATTAGAACACATGGAGAACAGAATCTCACTCTTAGAAGATGATAATTCCAAAATGAACACATAGTTTCTAATCTAGGAAAAAATATCTGACAGCAGGAATCTGATATTGAAGAAATATGGGCCCATCTTAAGAGAGCTAACCTAAGAATAATTGGAATAGAGGAGGGAAAAGAAAGTGAAACCAAAGGGATCAACAATCTCTTCAAGGAAGTAATAGCAGAAAATTTTCCAAACATAGAGCAAGAGGTTGATACACAGGTCCAGGAAACTTATAGAACTCCCTTTAGACAGGATCGGAGAAGAGGATCCCCACGCCACATAATTGTCAAAATGACCAATGTGGAAGCCAAGCAGAGAATCTTAAAGGCAACAAAAGCAAAGGGCCAAGTGACATTCAGAGGCAAACCAATTAGAATCACTCCAGACTTCCCAAACCCAGTCATGAAAGCCAGAAGGGCTTGGAGTAACATATCCCAAACTCTGAAAGAAAACAACTTCCAGCCAAAAATTTACTACCCAGCAAAACTTTCTATCAAATTAGATGGAGAAATAAGAAGCTTCCATGACAAACAGAAACTGAAGGAATTTATGTCTTCAAAACCAGCACTAGAGAAAATACTCAAAGAGATTAACTACAAAGAAGAAATAGGTAACACACACCAGAACCAGAGAAACAAGATTTTCTATCCAACAGTCAACTAAGATTGGTTATCTGTGGAGATTCATTGCCAAGACTTTGCTGCCCACTCCATCTCGGCATCTACATGTGTGAGAATCCATGTAGTCATCGGCGATTAGCCCCGAGAGAGGGCATCGTCTCTGGCCAAAAAACTCCTCCACTCTTAGATATTCTTTCATAACTATTATTCTTTTAGTGATGATTCTTTTAACTTTCCACATGAAATTGCTCCGGTGGGAAAAAGATTAGGACTGCGAAAGAAATTGAATTCATGTAAAATAATCCTTCCAGTAAACTTTCAGCCTTGCTCAAATGGTAATTAGATGAGCCTTGTTCAAATGGTAATTAGAAGCAGCATTCCAGTCCACCTTCGACCTTCAATACAGCGACACCACCTGGTTAAAAATAGCTATGTTAAAACAAAGGACAGATAAAATAGATGTGTAAAGGTGAAAGAAAGAGAATATGGTGAGAATGAGAAAGTATTTTTGTATGAAGAAGAGCTTATCCTAAGATTGGCCCGAATGGGAAAGAGAGAATTAGGGTAATCAGAAAAGAAAAGAAAGTTGCAGAGGGTTAGTGATAGGAATATGGATTATTAAAAGAGGAAAAATGCTCAGCTGCTAGAGAAATATATCTGACAACTAAATCTAAAGACCTCATGTTATTTCTTGGTGTTTACCTGCTAAACTGTGTCATGAGTTTGTTTAAGTTTTCAGACAGCGGATAGTATTGCAGACAAAATCCAGCAGACATTCATCGAAGTTCCTTAAATCATCATAAAGGAACATGGATTTTCCTTATGATAACTATATGAAAGCTGGAATCTCAGACTTCATCCCCCATTATATATAAAGGAGGACATTGGACTAAGCCCTAGGAATGAAAGCTCCGAAAGGGTTAAAGAAAACTCTTAAAAAACAAACTGGACTCTTCAGGTGATTTTGGGTGTGACTTTTAGCCAAATAGAAGCCTCTGCAGCTGCAAGGTCAGAAGGGGCTGGGCTCCTGAGCACAAGACGCACCTGAGATAATGGGACTGATTTCAATCACAAAGACCTGGGATATCCCATGCCTTACTTTTGTCTTGTTCAGGGTTGGTAATTTGCATGTGTATTTCTCTTTTGTACCTTGGGTGTTTTGCACTTCTTTTTACTAGAAATTCACTGGGAGAGGGAAATATATAAAAAATCTTGTGTCCAAAATAAAGTGTTCGATTGCACAAGAAGCATCGATCCATGTCAGGTTCTTTTTAAAGTGCCGATCATAGGATTATTTTCCTAGGAAAGAACTGCTACAGATAAGAATCTGTGGTAAAATCACTCTATCCTTCCCCACCTTTACTGAGACCATCGACTGCGAGCAAACTCGTGCCCCATTGGACTAGCTGACTTTCGACAATTCATTACTTATGTTAGTCTTTTACCTATCTCTAAATGGTATTGTTTGCCTTTATTGTTGTTAATTTTTAGGATTTCTAGTTGGAATATTAATATACCTTCAGATATAGCATTTGGAAATACTTTATCCCATTCTATTAGTAACTGTTAACTCTGTTTACATTGTCTTTGGATATACAATTTTTTTTTTTTTTTTTACGGAGTTTGTATACTCTTCTGTTGCCTGTGCCATTGAAATCATATCCAAGAAATCACTGCCAATTTCAATGTTGTGAGGTTTTATGACCCAGATTTTCTCCTAAAAGTTTATACTCTTAAGATTTATATTTAGGTCTTTTATCTATTTTGAGTTAATATTTGTATATGGGATTAGGTAAGGGTCCATCTTTATTCTTTTCCATGTAATTATTATGTTTCAACAATATTTAGTTAAAAGATTATTATTTCCACCACCAAATGTTCATGGAAACCTTGTCAAAAATAACTTGACAATATAGGGAAGAATTTAGCTTTAGGCTTTTATTTAACTCCAATGGTTTATATATCTGCCTTTAGAATAGTACTACACTGTTTCAATTATTATAGCTTTATATGGTTTGAAATCAGAAAATATATATCTTCTAGCTTTGTTCTTTTTCAAGATCGTTTTGGGTATCTAGAGTCCATATTCCATATTAGGATAGATTTTTTTCTGAAAAATAAATATATAAATATATGATAGTTTCACCTAAAAAATAGAAAAAAATATTCTCTGGTAAGAAAGAAAGTAAAAAGAAATATTGAAATGTTATCTTTAAGTCATCAAAAGCTTGGTATCAGACAAATGAAACTGTTATGTGAGATTATCATTTTTAATTTTGGATAAATTGCTATAATACTAGATGTCAACCACTAAGTCAAGCATGGGAGGGAGGGATGGGGAGAGAATGGGATGGGGATTGGGTGGGGGCTGACTGGGCAATGTGTGCATGTATGTCTACAAAAGTTTGTATCCCACTATGATGTATGAATACAGTACACCAATAAAATTTAAAAAAATAGTAGAAAAAAAAAAGAAACTCTCCATACTATCTTCCCAATTTTTTTGTTAACCTAAAACTCCAGAATAAATAAGCCCACTGAGGGAGAAGAAGGAGGAAGCAAAAGAGGAGAAGGAGGAGGAGGAAGAGGAAGAGGAGGAGGAGAAGGAAGAAAGGAAAAGTTTTACATGAATGTAATATGTTAAGCTCTCATATTTTTGTATCAGGGAGTTTACTTTTAATAATTTATCATGTGGGTTTAAAAAGGTTTCTCTACAATTGATTTGGGGAAATTAATTAGAACACATTCTAATAAATAATTTCAGAATTCAAGGTATTTAGAGAAATTAGGATGTATAGAAGAAAATTTTCTTAAAAATCATGTTTTGAATCCTATTCACTTAAGAGAAAGGATGATTACCAAAAATTATTTGTTAAAATAATTGGTTTGTATGTGTGTAGCAATAGAGATAATATAAAAATATAAATAAATCATTTTTATAATTGAGCTCCTAGATCCCTAATGTGTACCAAAAGCATATTTGATATTTAACTATCTTACTTCAGAGATTTGGAGTTACGATGCTTACACCTAGAAAGTTTCAGAAATGGACTTGAGAAAGTCTTTCTGATTATAAACTTTTACCATTGTTGGTGTTGTTAATACATCTCATTCTCTTCCACAGAGCCTCAGAGAAGCTGACCTAGGTTCTTCCACTTCTCAGCAACAAAACCACATAGACTGACAGTTGCTAGCAAAAAATATATTTTGTATATGGCTACTACACAGGCTTCCTCTGAAGATATGAGTCTATATATCAGGAAGGGAGTATATATATCAGGGAGGGAGAACAGAATCTATCTTTGAAATCTCTCCAACGATCTTACCTTGGTTGCATGATTTTTCAGCTTTACAATGCTGTGAACACAATATTTGTTCAGTGAAAACTATTCTTTGGATTTTTAATTTGGGTCTTTTCTTGAGCTGTGACATGTGCTAAAACATTCTCTTCCCACACTGGGCAATGACAGTGAGCCTTAGTGCCCCTCGGCCACCAATAAGGAGGAAAAACAATGGACAGCCAGCCCACAGGTACAGTGTTGCTAAAGTATGATGTTCCATAGATTAGGTATACTAAGAGAATTTTCAATTTATAACATTTTCAATTTACAATGGGTTTATTCGGACGCAACCCTGTCATACATAAATGAACATCTGTATCATCTTACTGGAAATGAATCTAGTTGTAGGAGCTGTATTCTAAAACATTGTTTCAAAATGTAATTAAAATCATAGCATACCTTGAAGACAGTATAGAGCTAATACTGTAGACACCTTATGATAAATGCCCAAGGCACCATTGTCCATGTGACCCAGGGCCTGAATGCCTTAACTCAATACTACTGATATCTTCACAGCTTACGGACACACTTTTGAACCAGTATCATGTATCCAGCATATTAAATCATGGTAGATAGTATTTTGAATTCTCTACCTCCCCAAGATCTTATTCAATACATTCTCTTTGCCTACAATGCCTCCCTCCATTCACAGATTTTCAACTCAATTTCCAGATCTCAATTCCCACTTTTATTTTTCTGTTTCTTCCTGAATAGTTAGCCAAATATACTTTCTCCATTTTTTAAATTTCTATGGTACTGACAAGCATTTCACTAATTAGCTCTTCTAATATGACTTAGTTTTTCTTTTACTTTATACGACTAAATAACTACTTTTTTCCCAACTAAATGAAATTCAGAGAGGAAAGGAGTATTTGTGATTATATATTTAAGTTGTTCATATGGTTTAGACTATAGCAGCCATAAAAAGGTTTTTGAAGATATTATTTTAAATCTCACTACCTTAAACTTGCATTTATGTTTGAAAGAATATTGCAATAAATCTAGGCATAATTACCTAGAAACAGAAATACACAGCCTGTGCATATGTGTAGAATAACAGCTCTACTTTCTACCACTGTACCAAGAAACAACACCTCAGGGTGCATTTTTAAATACTTGCCCACTGAAAACTTTCAGTGTATAAGAGTGATCAAAACTTTATGATATGACTTTTATCAGGATATGTTATTTTGATTTTCTAGATGAGCGATGAATCATATGCCATAACTTTCTCTTTATTTATAAGAACAGAGAAAGAACATGCTTTACTTGTTCCCTTCATCTCAAAATCTGACAAATGAAGGGCATGGCAAGTTACAGATTAGTTCAAGTTGTGACAAAGTGTAAAGAGTGGTACAGGATGCCCTTGGGACACATGCTCATGTTTCTTTCCTAGTGAAAAAGAAATAGAGCAAAGCCATGGCATTCGAGAGAACTGGAATGTGGAAATCAGCCTTCAATTAGAATGTCAATCTGAGACTTTTTGTGGAATCACAAAGAAGAAATTATATTTGCATTTGTAGCATGAAATGTTATTGAAACCAAACCAGATGCTACATTCACATTCAGAGTTGCTAAGTCTTTCTAGCAGTGACAGTGCATTAGCACACAAAGCAAAATAAACAATATGATAATGCTGGAATATGGGGCTTTCTGCCAGGAGAGGTGACATCTAATCTCAAAGAAAATCACCCAGAATAAGAAAACTGGAGAAGACTGTTATTGGTATTTGACTGAAGAAATCTAACTAGGTCAGATAGGAGGAAGTATGAGAATAATGTTCCCTAAACTCATTAAGATCATTTATGTTGGGTTTTATTTGTTTGTTTTCTGATAGAAATGATTAGGGAACAATTAAAATGTCTGAAACCACAAGAATGACTAAATCAAAGAGTACACAGCATGAGCAGAGATCAAAGCACTAAAATACTTTTTTATATGTTGCATTTTTTTTACTATATATTCTTCCTGAATACATCTAGTGGGAGAGCTTTGCACTTTTTGTACCAGATATCAGACCAAAATATGGAATAAAACAACAATGCAAGCCTAAGTCTCAGTGTTCTGGTCTTTAAGATGGAAATGACTGCTTGATAGCATAGGCAAATGTCAGAAAATGATATCACATATGAAGCATGTCAAGTGCCTGACACCCAAAGAAAAGTCAGTGTTAGTTATTATTTTATTATCTTCAACACAAAATTAGAACTAAAGGAAAAAGTTGTAAAATAATTAATGTATTAGAAAAAGGGATGCAAACCCACAGAAAGCTTTAACTGTCTGTAAAGTTTGCATGCGAGCTACTACCTGGATTCCTAGTAGGTGTCCTACAGGGGAATCTCCTCTGGAACAAGGCCATACTCAAGGGGCCAAAGCTGGCTTATGGTTTTTGTTTTGTTTTGTTTTGTTTATTTCTGCTTCTTTTTTGTTTTGTAAAATGATGACCCATGTGTGTGTTGTGTTTGGAAATATTTAGTAACATTGTGCTACATGATTGGAAATATGGTAAAACATTGTTTTAATATTCAATTTGAAATCATCCACATCAGAGTAGGCAAATGAATCTGGGGGACCAGAGTGAGAGGCAGAGGTGAAGATAATTGTCATTTTGAACTCAGAAGACTCCTCATTCTAAGGCTCAGTCAGACTTTTTCATGCCTGACTTCTACTATACTTAGCTGAGATTGATTCTCATGAAATTCCTTAATCTTCAACGAATAGACATTTATCTGTTATTTCTCTCCCTCAAGTCAACTGATAAGTAAGGATCTTATTGAAAATGTCTCTGTCTTGATGATCCACACCAAGTATATGATAGCCAAACATATAACTAATGATATAATATCAAACCTCTTAAGTCTAAATTGCCAGATGGCCAGGTGTGGTGATATGTGCCTGTAATCTCAGAAGTTGGGAGACTAAGATGATAGAAACACAGGTTCAAGCCCAGCCTCAGCAACTTAGGAAGAACCTGTTTCAACATAAAAAAATAAAATAGGGCAGTGAGTATAACTCAGAAGTAGAATGCCCCTGGGTTTAATCCTCAGTAACAAAAAAAATTGTCACCTTTACCTAAAAGATTCTAATCATGCTAACACATAATTTCATTGGGCACTTATTGTTAGTCCCTATTCTAAGTGTTACATTTGAATTAACTCGTTTTATCCTTATAAGAACTACACAAAGCAGGTAGTTATCTCTATTGTATAGATAGATCACGGAGAGGCTATGTAAGCATTTTGAACTGATTTGTGCTCGCCCCCATCACAATTTATATACCTAAATCCTGATTTAATGTAACTCATTATAGATAGGTCCTCGAGGAAGTAATTCCAGATAAATGAAGTCATAAGAGTGGGGTCCTAAAGTACGAATTTACTAATATTTTTGGCTTTATTAGAAGAGAGAAATCTGGGTTTGGTGGCGCACACTTGTAATCCCAGCTTTCTGGAGGCTGACACTGGAGGATCACAGTTTGTGGACAGCATCAGCTACTTAGTGAGGCCCTCCATAACTTAGCGAGACCCTGTTTCAAAATAAAGAATAAAAAAATAGTGCAGGGGCTATAGCTCAGGGGTAGAGTATCCCTGGGTTCCATCTCCAGACCCGCCAAAAAAAAAAAAAAAAAAAAAAAAAAAGTGAGAGGTCGTTCTCTTGTGTTGTCTGCAAGCAGAAAGGGAGACTTCCACAGAAACAGATTTGCTCCCATCTCCATCTGGGTCTTCTGTACTTCTAGCACCTATGATATTTTTCTATGGTAGCCTGAGATAACTAATGAAATCATATAGTGCATATAAACATTTCAGTCAACAGTGGACCCCAGATACAGAGGTGTTCACATAAATTTATATTGCCTGATGACATCAGAGCCACCAGTACATGTAAGCGTACTCTATGATGTTTGCACAATGATAAAACTGTCTAATGACACATTTCTCAGAATCTATTTCGCAGAATGGCACATCACTGAACAGTAAATGACATACTAGAGTATTGACCCAGGTTGTCTGATTCCAGAACCTGACCCCAAACATCACATATGGTCCCATCATATCATAATCCTTCAACATACCATGATAGAAATGCAGAACTCAGCTGGGTGTGGTGGCGCATGCTTGTAATCCCAGCATTCGGGAGTCTGAGACTGGAGGATTGCTGTTCGCAGACAGCCTCCGCTACTTAGTGAAGCCCTCCACAACTTAGTGAGACCCTGTTTCAAAACAAATAATAAAAATTAGGGCAGGGGCTGTAGCTTGGAGGTCAAATGCCTCTGGGTTCCATCCCGAGACCCGCAAAAAAAAAAAAAAAAAAAAGAAAGAAAGAAAGAAAGAAAGAAAGAAAGAAAGAAAGAAAGAAATGCAGAACTCACAAACTTTTCACCTGTTTTTTTTACCTTTCCCATCTGCCTTACAGTTAAGTGTTCTAGAAAATTGTCAGTGAATAGAAGAGTTGCCATCACTTTTGTGCTAAGGAATGGAGGAGCTGGAACATCATCATTAGCTGTGTCTTTCTAATCTTGTCAACTGAAAAGGCCATGTGTTCCAAATGGCAGGGCACCCAAAAGGTGATACCTCTCTTTTAAGGTCTTGACTGGCTGTGTGGAGCTGAAACATACCTCTTCCCATACTTATCACATATTACACCAATTGCATGGGTAAGAAATACAATGTTGAGACATTGTTACCTCACCAGATCCTAGCTTATCTTGACTTCTCAAAATTGATAAGTTACTTAAATAAAGCAGCACAAGTGTTTTTTCCTTTGCCTTCTAGTTATTGTCAACTTTTTATCTACAAAATAGAACACACATTGCAAATGTCAATGGAATATTATCTGACCATAATGAAATAAATTAAATAAATAAATATAATAGGTCAAACTTATTGAACCAGAAGGGGAAAAACCTGCTCAAAAACTTAAAAAATTAAAGATAAATTTAATTTCAACCACACTGACTGTTAAAGTAGAATAAATATATTGGATATAGAATTCCAGCTGTTTTGTTCAACATTCTCATTGCTTTAATCTGAGACCACTGACCACACAACTTAGAGGAAGGAAAATTTATTAACTCAGTGTTTGGGAGATTCAATATTCAGTCTATGTGAGGTTGAAGCCTATAAATCAGGATGTGTCTGCAGAAAGCAGAGGGAGAGAGCAAGGGCTGCTTTCACATCTTGGAAGCCAGAAGCAAGAGAGAGCAAGCAAGCAAGGAAGATGCAAAGACAAAATCTCAGTCCTTAAGGCCACACCCCCAAGGACCTTCTTTCTCCAGTCACACCCTAGCTGACTAGGTTAACACCTAGTAAATACATTATAATGGATTTATTCTAGACAAAGAAGGAGATGCTATAGATGAGCAAATAAGGCAGCCTAACTGAGGGGAGGGAAGGAGGGAAGAGGGAAGTTCTCTAATGTACATACTATACCTTAACAAGCATATCAACGTCAAACACTTAGCTAAACATGAGGAGGGAGGGGGAGGGAATGGGGCAGGAACTGGGTAAAGGCTAATTGGCTGACGTGTGCACGTGCCTACACCATCTTGTACCTCATCAAGATGTATGACTACAAAGCACCAATAAAAAATTTTTAAATAATGGATTTATATATTGATGAGATTATAACCCTCATGATATAATTATATCAAATCTGAACACTAACACATGAGCTTCTCAGGAGACAGTCTACATTTAACCAAGACCCTGGCATAGAATATGAACAGGCTGTCCTGGATTTGTCTTCTATATTTCTGATCTTTTTTATATATTTTCATTTATATGATAAAAACTTCCATAATTTTATGTGTCAGATTACTAATATGATCTAAATCTACTTTCAGACTATTTTATATCCTTTTATTGGTTTCAACATTATTACATTAAAATAATTCCTAAAAATTTAAAGAACCTACAGTTTAGCTTTTAAAATTATTACTTTTTACCAAATATTATATTTTGTGAATGCAATGCTCACCATAATTTCTCTGAGGATACTAATTGAAACTACTTGAAATTTAAATTTGTTCATGTGGGAATTTCTCTTCTTTTGTTTTCTTTTATTTTTTTAATTGTGTATGGGAGAGTACTGGGTGTTGAACCCAGGGTTGCTCTACCAGTGAGTGGCAACCCAATCTCTACTTTTTTAAAATTTTGAGACAGGGCCAGAGTAAGTTGCCCAGGCTATTCTCAAACTTGTGATCCTCCTGTCTCAGCTTTCAAAGTAGTAGGTTCACAAATGCGTGCCATCATACCCAGCTCATATGCGATTCTTGTGACATCTAGAATCAGGAATTTGTACATTGGGGTTCTTATCTTTCATGTATCTTTTCAAAATGCCAATTGAGCCTTGACTGCTTTTTTCACTAGCTGGAAATTATCTGACTTATAGCAAGAAGAAATTCATCAACATTTTCTTTTTTTTCTGTTTTGATGCAATTGTAATTGTGTGTGT
Source organism: Muscardinus avellanarius (assembly GCF_963383645.1). Lineage (NCBI taxonomy): Eukaryota > Metazoa > Chordata > Mammalia > Rodentia > Gliridae > Muscardinus > Muscardinus avellanarius. Next base: position 98,727,603 of record NC_137789.1, on the reverse strand, counting down.
GTGTGTGTGTGTGTGTGTGTGTGTGTGTGTGTGTGTTATGATCCTCTGTGATTTTGGGGGAAAACAAAATTAAACTTGAATGTTTAGTTTACAATCTTAATCCAGAATTCTGTTATTCTGTTTTCAAATTCTTTTGTGCAAAACTTATGTAGTTTTGTAGCCCAGTGTTATCTGCCAATTGATTAATGGTTCTAGCCCATTGATTCAAACCTCAGGCCTGGGTAAGATAGTCATCATCTCTACAAAGAAAATGCTCACTTCTAATGAAAAATAAAAATAAAAAACAAAAACACATAGCAGTCTGGTTTAATGCCTCAAACATACCAGAATGGTTTTCTCTCCAACATCCCTGTATATGCATTTGTCTATAGAACTGCATAGATGCTGGTATAATCAGAGCTGTGGCAGCAAACTGGGTTTCAATTTGAATTGTTGTTTTACTATTCTTCATTATGTATAATTTACTGAGAAAAATAACACCCGGACAGTGCCCTTTTTTCTTGTTTTATAAATATTCATTTCTTCCTGGTGGTATAAAAAAGATTGAAATGAAAGATTCAAGTTTTCCTGGGGGAAAAAAAAGAATGACAATTTTCAATTACTGTGTTGCTTATCACAAAAACAGTTTCATTTGCCTGATGGCTTCATTGACTGGTGTCAGGATAATGCCAAGTGGAGTACTTTGCTAGCAGAATGCCACCCACAGAGCTAGACAAAATATTGCTTTTCACATGCATTACAAAAATAGTAGCTATTAATTGTGCCGCTCAACCGTATACTGATCAAGTGGAGAAACACAAGACACATGCCATTTGCAATTTAGGAAGCCACTTCTCTCAGATTTCCAGGCATTAATTCACAGTTTAAATCATGGACTTGGGAATATTTACCAAATTCTCTTAAGTCTCCTGATTTACTGAATATTTACTTATTGCATGTCAATGAAGTAGATATCTAAAGAGGTCTGAGGCCACTGGCTGAGACTGAATCCGGCATTGTTACTCAATGTTGTGGTTTTTATTTTTTTCTCCTCCACTTACTGTATTAAAAGTTTAAATAAAAATTGGCATTCCATTTTGACAATGAACATACCTACTCATAGCCAGTTTTCTTTTCTTTTCTTTCTTTTTTTTTTTTTTTGTGGTACTGGGGTTCCTGGAAACCCTTCTACTCCCGGGCTACACTTCCAGATCTATTTTATATTTTTATTTGAAATCAGGGTCTCTTAAGCCAGCGAGGCTGGCTTTGAACCAGCGCGATCCTCCTGTCTTCGCTTCCCAAGCACGGAATTATAAGCATGTGCCACCACACCCGGCCGCCAGTTTTCTTTGACAAGCATTCCTTGGTGCTTATGCCATGTCTGTCTCTGTTCTAGACACTATGGAATACAAAAAGGATAATTTTAGAATTGTGTATATAAGTTTCAAAGCAAGCCCAGGTGTTAAGGTGCAAGAGGAATAATGGAACAAATTTTAGAAGAGTAGACTGAGCCTAGATTGTGGAAAACCGTGAATGCAAAGTTGAGAAAAGTAGAGGTAGGAGGAGCCATTATAGTCCTTACCCAGGAGAGTGATGCAGTATGTCTGTTCTTTGGAAATGGCATTTTAGTCACAATTTGAATAATGCCCAAGTATGGCAGGAGATTGGCTGAAAGAGAAATGGAAGTACATCCACTCTGGTACAGTGTGTACAGGCCTTAAAAAGTGACCAAGAGGACCGAGAGCAGAATGCAACAATCACACACATAGAGGCACTATGATTATTATACAGGACCAGAAAGACACACATACTCTTGCTTGGGATCATGGCAGCTTATTTGCCATGTCTCTGGAGAAGTCATTTACATTGATATTTAATCATCAAATTTATCAATTGATAGTCTGGCTTCAATACAACAACTGGCTTTGATGTAATAGGAAAGGGAAATAACAGTAGTCTTCTTAAATGCTCTTAAATATAATTATGGTCTGGTAGTTAAAAGTAAACTTTTGAGACTTCAGTTAAAATTCTATCACTACAAGTCATATGACCTTAGGTTGGTTCCTTAATATTTCAAGCTTCTGCTTCTTCACTTTCTAAAAGGAAGATATGAATATCTATATCTATATATCTATATCTATATATAGATATAGATATATAGATATATAATTGTTTTTAAATTTAAAAGAACAGTGGAATACATCAGATTCTGGCAAATAATAGGGGCTCTAATTGTAGGCATTATTATATATGAAAAGAAAATTCAAAGTCACTTTGTGGGGCTCTATTATCAACTTTTATACAGATTTTCAGTTTTTTAAAAGTTGTTAAAAATAAAACATGAGGAGAGAAGGGGAGGGAATAGAGTGGGAATTGAGTAAGGGCCAAATGAGGAATTTGTGCATTTATGCCTCTACCATTTTCTACTCCATTAAGATGTATGACTACAGCCGGGCGTGGTGGCTCACGCTAGTAATCCCCGCGCTTGGGAGGCTGAGACAGGAGGATCATGCAGGTTCGAAGCCAGCCTCAGCTGGTTTAAGAGACTCTGTCTCCAAATAAAATATAAAATAGGTCTGAGATTATAGCCCGAAGGTAGAAGGCCCCTGGGTTCCATTCCCAGTACCACCAAAAAAAAAAAAAAAAGAAAAAAGAAAAAAAACCAAAGATGTATGACTACAATGCACCAATAAAAAATTTTAAAAAATTATGAAATTCAAATTAAAAATTAAAATAAAGCATTTATATATAAGTAAATTATTTTACAAGAAAATTTCAATATAATATTTGCAGAATCCTAAATTTTATTTGGAAACAGGAACTCTTAAGCCAGCAAGGCTGGCTTCAAACCTGCGCGATCCTCCTGTCTCAGCTTCCCAAGTGCGAGGATTTCAAGTGTGAGCCACCATGCCTGCTTCATTTTACCTTTCTTAGTAAAGCTACAGAGGAGACTCTGAATAACAGCAAAAGTGGCCACACAAGCAGAAGCTCCCAGGCGGTAGGGTAGCTATCAGCTTTATTCACTACTGCATGACCACTGTCTACACGAGTGTCCAACTCAGAATAAGTGCCTACTCTGCAGACCATGGCTGGCACTAGTGGGCAGGTATGGTTTCAATAAAAATAAGGATTGCCATTTGAAATGATTTACTATCAGACAGGCAATACTCTGAGCATTTTGTATAAAGTATGTAATCTTTTCAACATTTGAATTGGGTAGATATTCTAATCTGCATTTTTCAGATTTGAAATTTAAAGAAGATAAAGTTGAAATATTTTCCCCAAAAATTCACAGAAAGAGAAAAGCAGAGTCAGCACTCAAACCAAAAGAGTTGAGCTCTAGAGTTTTCTCTCAAAACCAGCAGAGAACAAGAAGAGATGAAGTCTGCGGTTTCATTTTCTTCCATCAATTTTCTGCTGTTTCAGAATGAGAACTTGCTTGAACTCTCCTGGAGCTGTTCCAGCTGGAGGAAGAAGCTCTCAACTTCCAAAGAGAGTGCCATTTCCTTCTGGCAGGTATGTCATAAGCCACACAGGATCCAGGCCAGAGATGGCCTGAAGTGTGTGATTATCTAACTGTGGTGGTTTTAAACATATTACCAAAAATTACTTGGTACTTCTCCCTTCTAAAGATGGAGCTTTACTATGCTCAGAGTGAGTGCCAGCTGGACCTGGGGACAGGGGACTTCTAATGAATAGAGGACACCACAATAATGGCAATGTCACATAGGAGCTTAATTTATAGAAGGACACTGGCTCGTAGCTTGGGCCCTCTCTGTCTCTCTTGGATCACTTGCTTTGAGGGAAACAAGCTGTTCTGTTACGAGCAGCCCTGTGGAGAAGCCCACATGGCAGGAACTGAGGCATCCGGCTGACAGCCAGTGAGAAACTGACACACATAAGCAAGAGCTGGAGAAAACTTGAAGTACAAGCTCAGACTGCTGGCTGTGTGACACCGGGCCTGGCCAAGCTGACGGTAACACTATGAGAGGCCTTGGGCCAGAACCATGCAGTTTAACCACTCTTAGATTCCTTGCTCACAGAAACAGAAGGTTAATAAACTTCATTTAAGATGCCTAGTTTGGAGAAAATTTTAGTTAATAGACTGACCTAACATCAACAGAAAGTAACATTGTAAAAGGAGTTGGAATAAGGGAATATTCTTTCTAATACTGATTCTTTAATTTCTTCAATAGATTTAATGTATACCATAAAGTCTAAACATTCACTTCTTCTATGGAGCCTTAATCAGATTGCAATTACATTAAGACCCCTAAGGGAGTTCTTTCCTATTTCCCATACAGACCTTGATACGGGCACATAAGAAGCATTTTCAACCCTATTTACTCAATTTGTTAAAAACTCAGAAGCCCAAACTATGCCCATCTTAGTAATTATTTTCCCATTGTGCCATTAATAAAAGAAAAAGCACTTGCCGGTCTGGCTCAAGACTAATTGATAGTGGAAAAAGAAATAAACAAATTAGAGTTGGTAATTCTATTGCGATAAAATGTCCTAATGCTAAAATAACATTGTAAAGTTGGGTCATATAATTTTGGAGGGAGGCTTTTTAGTGTACATTGCACATTAAAATGCATTTGTATGTGCATTTTAATTTGATGAATGCTGACATGTTCCCATTCAAAACGCCAAACAGTAGTTGACAAAGAGTTCAAGAGGGACCAAAACAAAACAAAAGCAGAGTCTCTGTAAAAATATTTGTGCCCCTCAGATCATGCTGAGGCTATATTTAAAACATCTTACTAAGGTACCCAAATCTGTATTTCTTCTAAAAGCACATGCTAGGCATAATGCATTCTTTGTAGGTAGCCATAGACAGAATTTTTTCAAATCTTCAAACTGTAATATTCCAAAGCATACTGACCAGAATAGGTCTTCTATTTTTTATTTTTCAATTTTTTATTGGTGCATTGTAGTCACACATCTTAATGAAATACAAGATGGTAGAGGCATACATGCACACAGCACTTATTTAGCCCTTCCCCAATTCCTACCCCATTCTCTCTTCTCTCCCTTCTTCTCATATTTGGCTTAGTGATTGACTTTATGTTTGTGAATGTACATCATGTATATTGGGGAATTTCCTTCTTCACCCTTTCAATCCCCTTCAGTTAGGTCACCTTATTTGCTCCTCCATGGTTTCTTCTTCCTTGTCTAGAGTTTCTCCTATGACCCTTTTTCTTTCTAGCTTCTGCATATTAGGGAAAGCATCTGATTTTTTACTTTTTGTGACTAACTAATCTCACTTAGTATAATGTTCTCCGGTTCCATCAATGTCTTTGCAAATGACATAATTTTGTTCTTTATGGCTAAGTTTTATAATCCATTCATCTGGTGATCGACATCTTGGCTGGTTCAATAGTTTGATGATTATGAATCATGCACCTATGAACATAGATATGCATGTATTAGTTTGGTAGTTTAGTTTCCATTCTTTTGGGTAGACACCCAGTAGTGGTATTTCAGGATCACATAGTAGGCTCATTCCCATTCTTTTGATGATCCTCCCCACTGTTTTCCAAAATGGAAAATTTTCCTAATTTTCAATTCCAAAATTGAAAATTCTCCTAATTTTCAATTCCACCAACAATGTATTAGAGTTCCTACTTCTCCACATCCTCTCCAGCATTTTTTTGTTGTTTGTGTTTTGAATGATTGCCATTCTAATTGGACTTAGGTGAAATCTCAGGGTAGTTGTGATTTGCATCTCTTTGATTGCTAATGATTTTGACAATTTTTTCATACATTTATTGACCACTTGAATTTCTTCTTTTGTGAAGTGTCTATTTAGTTCACTTGCCCATTTTTGATTGGGTTGTTTTCTTGAGTTGAGTTTCTTGAGTTCTCTGTATATTTTAGATATTAGTCCTTTATCTGAAAAATGGTATAGGTCTTTTCTGATGGCAGTGAAAAGAAGAGAAAGTACACATTTTTCTATTATTTCATTTGTAGGTGATGATAGTGAGCTTGAACTAGAGTGATAACTAGACCAGCTGTAAAAGTGAAAAACTGCTGGAGTGGCATAGCACACCTGTAATCCCAGTGACTTAGGAGGCTGAGGCAGGGAGTTCACAAGTTCAAAGTCAGCCTAGGCAACTTAGCAAGACTCTGTTTCAAAATAAAAATGGCTGTAGATGTGACTCAGTAGTAGAGAGCTTGCCTAGCATGTGCAAAGCCCTGGACTTGATTCCTAGTATCAGTCAGGGAAAAAAAAATATTTGGATGAAGATTTTTTTTTAAAGTAGAGTTGGCAGGTCATGATTCAGAGGTGGGGCGTAAGGTAGTGGTTACCATCACTGTCACTAGGATACAGGTTAAGGGGTCATGATAGCAGTCATTCAAAAGTTCTGTTAAGCTTTAGTTGCTCATTCACACTTAAGTATTGATATCATTTAGGCAGTTTGGCTTATGAATCCACATTTTGAGGGATATGTTGACATCAAAGATAGAAATTTGAGTAGCATCAGGTTATAAATAGTTGTATTAAGTCAGCATCCAAGATGGCCCAAATGATTTCTGTCTTTTGGGATTCCCAGCCATGTGTGTTCTTCTCACTCACTTCATCAGGTTTGGTATATGTGATTAAAAGGCCATAGAAAGAGAGATGGTATATCACATTTGAGATTAGGTATTAATATTAGAGTTCTTCAGAAAAATACAATCAAGGCTGTGTCCTTTTGATTTGTGTGTTCATATATATGTGTGAGTGCATTAAGAGGATGTTGTTAGGGGTATAGCTCAGAGGTAGAAAGGAACCATTCCTGATATGGCTGATTTAAAATTCTTTTTCTTAAGCCAATACAAACAAACAGATTCAGTACTTCTCTGCTTATACATTTATATTCTACTTTGGGGATTTCCTGTATCCAAGGACAACAGTGGTGTCCGCCTTATCCACAGTTTTATTTTCAGTTACTTCAATTACTGAAGTCATTTATGGTCTGAAAACAGAAAATTGAAAATTTCATTGACATCAGGGTTTTGCTTTTGGAACAGCTGGTTTATCAACAAAATATTTACTATATCCTTGGGCAATGCAGTTTCTTTCAGAAAGGGGTAATTGAGAGGTTCTGAGCTCTGAGGTTCTGAGCAGGCAGGCAACAACACCAGCAGCTAGAATATTCTGTATCCCAGTCATGAAAAAGAGATGTCAAAGTGCAACGTGATGTCCACACCATGTGCCACTCAGCTTCACTTGCTTTGAATAGGAAGTTCACATCACCCAAGAAAGCTGCCTCCAGAATTCCAACTGGTCTCTTTCCCTTGGGTGGCTTACAAGATGAAGATTAGCCAGTAGATTTTTAAGCCATAAGCTATAATTATTATCTTTTTTCCTCTTTCTTTTACTATGTGTTTTATATCCTCTTATGCTTGAAGAGCACCTCTACCAATCTAGGACACATAACTGATCAGGTATTATTCTCAGGTATAGTATTCTGTATACTTGAGAACTCTTTCCAGGCCATGGCTACTGTATTTGTTCAGTACTATCAAAACTGGGTATCCGGGCGTGGTGGCGCACGCTTGTAATCCCCACGCTTGGGAGGCAGAGACAGGAGGATCGCGCAGGTTCGAAGCCAGCTGTGTGCGCTGGCTTATGAGACCCTGTTTCCAAATAAAAAAGTATAAAAAAAATAGGTCTGGGAGTGTATCCCGGAGGGAGAAGGGCTTCCAGGAACCCCAGTACTACAAAAAAAAAAAAAAAAAAAAAAAACTGGGTAAAGGAGTACCAAAGACTTCTACTCGGATCATCTGGATACTTAATTTATTCTTTTTGCCTCTGTCAGCCCACTGTACAGTATTTTCATGCCACATTAATGCAAATTAATTGTGATTTGCGATCAAATTTATAAATTTGATGTGTTTTCTAGATAAATGGCTGCATATCATGTCCTTGTGACTGTGTTCACTAGTTCTAGTAAATACAGTGCCTCTGGAAAGTAGCAGCAATGAAGCTTAGAGTGGTGCATTGTTACAAAGCATTTTCTTTTCTTAAGGCACAGAATAGTGAACTAAATGAGACTGTCACAGAAACCATTTCAATCATTAAAATTGGGCCCAACCTCTACCCCTTTGTTGTGTGATACTGTTTTACCAATTCTTTGTTTTCATATGCTTTTAAATTTACAGAAAAGAACTGGGCATGGTGTTATATGGACACTTATAACCTCAGCATTTGGGAGGCTGAGACAGGTGGATCATAGTTTGAGGACAGCCTCAGCTACATAGTGAGGCCCTTTGCAACTCAGTGAGATCCTGTTTCAATATAAATAATAAAAAATAGGGCTGGGAATGTAGCTCAAAAGTTCCATCCTCAGGACTAAAAAAAAAAAAAAAAATTACAGATGAATTGAAGAGGTAGTATAGAAAGTTCTCATTCTAGCTTACCAGTTAACCATGTTAATATTTTACCTACCTATTTATCAAAACTAAGAAATTAACATTGATACAATGCTAATAAGTCTATACTGAATTACAGACATTAGACATACTTATGGCTAAATTTAGCCTTTTCTAGATGTTTAAATAATGTTTTTTGCTTCTTTGTTTGTTTTAGGACTGAATTCAGCATTGTGTTTATGTACCATGTCATATTAGCTACAAAAATTCTAAAATGAGCAAAGAAATAAGCAAAACTATTTAAAATATCTGACAGATTTATACTAATTATTTCAAAGATTATTATAAAGCTACATTAAGAAAGTGTTTTTTAAATTTATGAACATTCAGATTAATGGAACACAGTAAGGAAGATAAATAAAATAGAAATAAAATCACAAATATATGTTCAATTTTAAACATGGGTTTCGAGTTAACTCAACGAGGAAATAATAGTTTTGTCATCAATATTGCTATAACAGTTCAACATGTATATTTAAAATATAAGCCTTAGCTAGCATGTCACAGTACCTTCAAAAATTAACTTGAAATAGAATCTAAATGCAAAAGATATAATTATGTAATTTACAGAAGAATTTCATGACCTTGCACTTGTCAAAGATCTATTAGCTAGAACTAAATATCACACATTATAGAAGAAAATTTAATATAGTGGTTTTAAAATAATTTAAAATGTTGGCTCTTCAAAGGACTTTATTAAAGAAATGAGAAGAAAAGTCAAAGAGAAAAAAAATTTGAGAATATGTATTTGGACCATATAAAGCTACAATAATTGAAACAGTGTAGTACTGTTCTAAAGGCAGATATATAAAAATAAATATATAAATATATGATAGTTTCACCTAAAAAAAAGAAAAAAAATTCTCTGGTAAGAAAGAAAGCAAAAAGAAATATTAAAATGTTATCTTTAAGTTATCAAAAGCTTGGTATCAGACAAATGAAACTGTTATGTGAGATTATCATTTTTAATTTTGGATAAATTGCTATAATACTAGATGTCAACCACTAAACCAAACATGGGAAGGAGGGATGGAGAGGGAATGGGGTGGGGATCGGGTGGGGGCTGACTGGGCGACGTGTGCATGTATGTCTACAAAAGTTTTTTGTATCCCACTATGATGTATGAATACAGCGCACCAATAAAAAAAAATTAAAAAAGAATATGTATTTGGTAAAGGGCTATCAGTTACATATAAAAAACTCTAAAAAGAAAAAAAATATTCAATTCTATTTTTCAAATGGACAAGATTCGAACAGACATTTTCACCAAAGGAGATATGAATACAAACTAAAACTACTAGGATATGTATGCCTAGTGGAATGGATGAATTCGAACAAACTGTCAACACACAATGTTGACTAGAATGTGAAGCAACAGGATTCTTGGATCACTGGTGAAAGTGAAAAATGAAACAATCATTTTGAAGACAGTTTGGCAGTTTCTTATAAAGATAAGCATATTACCAATGAATCCAAACCCAAGAAATATGAAAGTATATAGCCACATAAGCCCTGTACGGTTATGTTTATAGTAACTTTACTCATAAAAGCTGAAAACAACTCAAATGTCTATTTACTGGAAAATAGATAAACAAATGGTGGTATGTTGGTATAATGATTTATTGATCATCAGTAAAAAAAAATAATGGACTACTAATCTATTCATAATATCAAAGGACTTCTGCAAGAAGGAGTTGGTTGCTGGAGAGAGGTCCCTGGAGGCTTGGTTGAGGATAGTGTTTTCAGAGGAAAGAAGTGTGTATTAGACAATTTCACTTGGACAGTATTCTTAAAAAGAACAACTACTGAAAGAGACATCAGAACAATGCTTACTATGAACCAATGGGAAGGTTTGGATTTAGAATAGCCTCTAGACCTCATGATAGACAAGTCAGCCATGTTGGAGGAAGGAGTTGGTTTCTGGGGAGAGGTCCCTGGAGGCTTGGTTGGGGATAGTGTTTTCAGAGGAAAGCTGCTGGACTCTGCTACCATGATCTGGCACAACCCTCTCTATCTGCTTCCTGTCTCTGTTCCTGAGCTACACAGATATGGCCCAGGCTAATATGGACTAAAACCTTTGAAACATCAAGAACTGTGAGCAAATAAGTCTTCCTTACTCTAAGTTGTGGTTATTAGGTATTTCAGATTCTAGTAGTGAGAATGCTTACTGAAACAAGGATTCACTAAAATAAAAAAGAAGAAAGGAGCTTTTAGGAGTGATATAGTCTATAATTTCACTTCAGTGGTTATATTAATATTAATGTGTATCACACATCAAAACTTAACAAGTTGAAAACAAAGATAATTTTATTAGGTAAAGTATAACCAGTTTTCCCAATACCATTTGTTGAAAAGGCTGTTTGTTCTCCAGCATAAGCTCTTGGCTCCTTTATAAAAATCCACTGACTTTAAATATAGGATTTGTTCAGTTATGAATTTTGTATGGAGGAAGAAAAGACCCAGAATAGCCAAAGCAATTCTCAGCAACAAGCACCAGGCAGGAGGAGGCATCACAATCCTGGACTTCAAATTATACTATAGAGCAATAGTAATAAAAAAAAAAAAAAGCATGGTATTGGCAAAACAATAGGCAGACTGACCAGTGGAACAGAAGAGAAGATACAGGAACAAACCCACACATCTATAGTCAACTGATCTTTGACAAAGGGGCCAAACTCATACGCTGGAGAAAAGATAGCTTTTTCAACAAATGGTGCTGGGAGAACTGGCTATCCATTTGTAGAAAGTTGGATCTGAATCCTTACTTCTCACCATGCACAGCAATCAACTCAAAATGGATCAAAGACTTAGAAATTAGACCAGAGAAAGGCATAGGATCTACACTCCAACATAGAGGTATAGGGAGTAACTTTCTCAATAAGACTTCCAGAGTGCAGGAAATTAAAGCAAGAATTAATAAGTGGGACCTCTTGAAACAAAAAAGTTTCTTCTCATCAAAGGAAACCATCAAGAACCTAAAGAGGAAGCCTACAGAATGGGAGAAGATCTTTACCAGCCACCACTCAGATAGGGAGCTAATATCCAGAATATACAAAGAGCTCAAAAGACTCTACACTAGCAAAACAAATAACCCAATCAAGAAATGGGCAACTGAACTGAATAGACACTTTACAAAAAAAGAGATACAAATGGCCAATAGATACATGAAAAGATGTTCAACATCATTAGCCATCAGGGAGATGCAAATCAAAACTACACTGAGATTCCATCTAACCCCAGTCAGAGTGGCAAGCATAAAGAAATCAAACAACAACAAATGCTGGCGAGGATGTGGGGAAAGAGGAACTCTTTTACACTGTTGGTGGGAGTGCAAAGTGGTTCAGCCACTATGGAGATCAGTATGGAGATTCCTTAGAAAACTGAAAATAGATCCACCATTTGATCTGGCTATACCACTCCTGGGTATCTTTCCAAAGGGGTTGAAATCAGAGAACTATGTTAACATATGCACACCCATGTTCATAGCAGCACAGTTTGTAATAGCCAAAATATGGAACCAACCTCCATCAACAGATGAATGGATTGCACAATTATGGGAAATACACACAATGGAATTCTATTCAGCTATAAAGAAAAATAAAATAATAGCATTTGCAAGAAGATGGAAGGAACTAGACACAATTATGTTAAGTGAGATAAGTCAAGCACAGAAAGAGAAGGGACATATGTTTTCTCTAATATGTTCAAGCTAGGCAGCAGTGGTAATACCAGAGGGATTCCGGATGATGGAGGGGAAATCTCAGCAGAGCTTGAACGGAAGGATAGGAGAGGAAGAACACTGAGGTTGGTCAATGAAGGAGCTACATATGAATATGTGTAATAGCATAAATACATGAAAAGATGTTCAACATCACTAGCCATCAGGGAGATGCAAATCAAAACTGCGCTGAGATTCCATCTAACCTCAATCAGAGTGGCAAACATAAAGAAATCAAAGAACAACAATTGCTGGCGAGGATGTGGGGAAAGAGGAATTCTTTTACACTGTTGCTGGGAGTCCAAAGTAGTTCAGCCCCTATGGAGATCAGTATGGAGATTCCTTAGAAAACTGGGAATAGATCCACCATTTGATCCAGCTATACCACTCCTGGTTATCTTTCCAAAGGGGTTGAAATCAGAGAACTATGATAACATATGCATACCTATGTTCATAGAAGCACAGTTTGTAATAGCCAAAATATGGAACCAACCTAGATCTCTATCAACAGATGAATGGATTGCAAAATTATGGGAAATACACACAATGGAATTCTATTCAGCTATAAAGAAAAATAAAATAATAGCATTTGCAAGAAGATGGAAGGAACTAGAGAACATTATATTAAGTGAGATTAGTCAAGCACAGAAAGAGAAGGGACATATGTTTTCTCTAATATGTTCAAGGTAGGTAGTAGTGGTAATACCAGAGGGATTCCAGATGAGGGAGGGGAAATCTCAGCAAAGCTTGAATGGAAGGATACAAGAGGAAGAAAGCTGAGGTTGTTCAATGGAGGAGCTACATACGAATATGTGTAATAGCATAAACACAACATGATTAACCTGGACACTCTCTATTGGGGGGAAGGGCATGAAGTACAATGTAAATGTACACCACTCTCAATATGTTCCACTTATAAAAAATAATAATTAAATTTAAAAAAATAAAAATGATGATTAATAAAAAATAAATAAATATGAGGATTTGTGTCTGTTTCATTGCTCTATATGTACTATTATATCTAATTACAAAATTTTCTTGCATTATTATTATTTTATATACTTAATGATATTTTCAAATCACAGAATAGGTTATGAAATGCAATTTACTATTACTAATAAAAGATGTATAGATAATTGCATATTGACATCTGATAAGATGTTGCTGGTAATACCCTTGAGACTGTCCTTGCAGAAGAAAAGCAGCCAGCTCATGGAAAGGCAGACTGCCACGTGTGCTATTCTGTGGGTGCACGTGTATGCACCTCTAAACCACAACTGTTTATTGCCCATGTCAGTAATTTTTAATTGCCTACAAATTCTAAAAGCAGACTTTACAACTGTTTTTCCTTTGACCATTCCCTGTTACGTTGAGATATTTTTTAAAGTCACCTGCAGTCAGGACTATTCTTGTGGAGTTGCAAGAAAGCATTGCCTCTGAAAACTTGCTTTAGTGCATTTTTTAGTTTCTGTCTGATAAACAGTAAAGAAAAATCATGGCTAAACATTGTAGCCCCTCTCTACAGCTGTGTTTATGACATAGGAAAATTTTCCCAAAGCAAAATATAAAAAGGGTCAATGCTTTAATGCAGGGTCAGCAAATATTTTCTGGGAAGAGCTGGATAGTAAACATATTGGTTTTGGGGAGCATATAGTTCCTGTCATGATTATCCAGGTCTGCTCCTGTAGGAGACATTGTACCATAGACATCCTATAAGTGAGTGAGCGAGGGTGAGTGACAGAATCAGGAAGCAATTCAGATTTTTCCCTTGGACAGTGGTTTACCAACCCCGATTTGTAGATTGTTTATACCTTAAGGTCCAAGCTAAAACAAACAATAAAATGTAAAATTAAAAGCCACAATTTTGGCTGGGCCTGGTGGCACACACTTGTAATCCCCGCGTTTGGGAGGCGGAGACAGGAGAATCAGGCAGCTTCCAAGCCAGCCTCGCTGGCTTAAGAGACCCTGTTTCCAAATAAAAAATATAAAATAGGTCTGGGAGTATAACCCGGAGGTAGAAGGGTTTCCAGGAACCCCAGTACCACAAAAAAAGACACAATTTTGTATGAAATTGAACATTTGGGGTACTAAAGAAGAAAAATTGTGAATTACTGAAGAATGGAGTAGTATATTTCAATAATAGATTGACTAAATTTTTCTCTAAATTCATTCAGAATTGACATAGCATATATCTCAGCAAGAAAGCCAACTACATTCTCCTGAAACAAAAATATAAAAATACTAAATAAATTAGATCTTCTTACACATAGCAAGGCCTTCTGAACTGAAGAGAGAAAGGAATCTCTCATTGATGAAAACATAGGGAAAACAGAAAATAAGATAGGAAGTATATGCCCCAGTATTACAATTGAGGTTTAAAAGGTGTGTGTGTGTGTGTGTGTGTGTGTGTGTGTGTGTGTGTGTGTTCAAAGAGTACTGTTGTAGAAATTAGAAGTTATTTTTATTGTTGTTTTAAGTGCTACAATTAAAAAATATTAATCATAAAATGGCACAAGGTACATCTCTGTAGTGGATACTGTGTGATGTGTGCATACATATGTTTGTCTTTAGAACAAGGAAATGCACATATTTATCCTCCCAACAGCTTACTATGCTGGTAGGGAAGAGCTCAGAGCTGTGTGAGGCTCAGGACTTGCCCCTAACAGAAGGAGGGTGCCTTGCCTAAACTTTCACCTCTTTCTGTGTGTCATCCTAAAGTCTATTTGTGGTCAAGGCAGAGGTCCAAGATGCATTACTCATGACTCAAGTTGGGAAATTTGTACCTGTAAAAAATTTCATATAGAATTAAGGGTGTTTTTGGTCAGCTAGTCTTTGTTATAGCTAATTGCTGTCTGTTTTCATTCTTCCCTAATATCTTCTAGGAAATTTTTTCCAGTGTACACACATCTCTGTTTCAAATTTTATTTCCAAGGAACAGAAAGACAATTATCCCTTAGTTTTATATATGTACTGTTATTTCATATTTAATTCAGATATGATTTTTATTTTCTTTGAAGAATTAAATATTATAGACACAATTGGAGACCCTCCTTCCTTATGACCTCTAGGGAAATATGCAATCTTTCATTAGGTATCTAAAATTCTCATGAACATTTTTTATTTTATGTAATTGTATAAATCTATAAGCATTATATAACAGTTTTGCCAGCATTTAAATTCTATATATGGTATTGAAGAAGACACTTTGCAACTCAGTGCGGCCATGTTTCAAAATAAAGAATAAAATATAGGGCTGGTAGTATAGCTTGGAGGTAGAATGCCCCTGGGTTCCATCCCCAGTACCACACACAAAAAATATGATCTAAAGCAAATATGTCAATATGTTAATAGCTGATACATTTTAAATGAGGCTACTGGCTTATTAGGTATATCATTTCCTGTATATTTTTATACTGAATATAGCAGAATAACTTTTTTTATAAAATAAACCAGTTTATCTAAAAAAATAATAACACAGCAATTGGTGTGTCCCTACCACATCTTGGTCTAGAAAATATAAATCAATTTTTGTTGTCCACCTGGGGTAGCATTTTCAAAGGTATGTTCCAAAAAAGGATAGACAAAAGAGATGTTCTTTACAGAAAAGGTTAAATAATCCATTAAAAGTGCAAGCTGTAGCTCTCTCTTAGATGAACATTCTTTTTGCCATATTGTAGGCAATGAAAACTTTTGCAGCAAATAAATCCATTCAGTTTTTATTGAACTTGTATTTACGATCCTGATTTTCCATGAAATCTTTTGCCTACAGAGAAACTACCCAGAACCAGCACACTGTGACATGATTGGACACTTCACAATCATGACTACCATATTTTGTCTGTTCACTGTTCATCCTTAAAAATATCATGAGTTATTTTGTCTCTATGTTTTGCCCATTCTGCTTCCTATGTTGAATATGTTTTTCATTAGCCCAATTCCATGTTTCCTGTTTTTTAAAAGCAATGTAATATGTCATCTCTACTGTGTGGCATGACCAAGGCACTCTATTACCTATTAGAGGAGATCTCTAATTAATTGTAATTTCAGCTTCTTGGGCTAGACTGGTATTAATCCTATTACTCTTAGTGACCAGACAGTATCTGAAACACTGGTGGAATTTAAGAAGTGTTGGAGCGTGGGGAGTGGATCAGTGGTAGAGTGCTTGCTGGCATGTGCAAGGCCCTGGGTTTGATCCCCCGGCATACAAAAATTAATTAATTAAAGCTAACTAATTAAATATGCATTGTATATCTGGATTCACACATGGGTGCATTAATATGTTCTCTTATCTTGGAAAACTAATGTCTCATATTTTATCAAAATAATTTGTTTATGTATCTTTTCTACTAGATAGCAAGTTCCACAATGCAAAAAATGATTGTGGTTGATTCTTGTTTAAATGTCCAATGCTTAACACCATGGGTATAAGATAATGTTCAATGATGTTATTTGAAATTCTAGAAGATGAAAAAAATTAAATTTAGATAAAAGTAAAAAATGAAACCAATGTAGAAGTCAAACTTGTTGGGAAGAGAAGTAAAAGGAATTGGGTTGGAACAGCTAGCCTCTTTTTAAAAATAAATGTATATGAATAGCTTCAATTCTGTTATGCACTTTTCTTCTTCATCCATTACCTTCATTTGTATCTAAGACTATTGCATCTTAGAGACAAATTAATTATAGATTAAAATGTTAAGTCTTAGAAGAATCTTCATTTTTCACAATTATAAACAGCTCCTGTGTTTGTGTCATGGTGGGCCATGATTTAACTGCCTTGGAGGAACAGTATTTTCAAGAAATAGCTGATTTCTTTCAGAAAGGTAGAAGTCTCCACAGTCCAATAGTAAGTAGGAGCCAATGCATTGGAAAAACTTTATAGAGTTAGCTAACCTGTAATTATTGGTATCATTATTATTCCATTTTACCAATCCTATTCAAATGTGTCTTGGCTCCCATATTTTTACTTCAAACTCATCGTGTTTTCTTCCCACCCAAATATTTCATTCATGACTTTAAAAATATTGTGTCACAAGTTCATTTTATATCTTCAACACTTAATAGTATTTCTTCTGATTATGCCTTTACAAAAGATTGTCCATGAACATAGCTTTTCTCTTCTGATTTCTCAAATAGAGAACATGCATATCACACACCAGAAATAATTCAGAGCAGAAAGAGAAGTTGGGGTTTTCTTCTGTGCCATATATCTGTTCCTTTATGCACATTTTGCAACACTATCCTAAATGGGTCTTATGCCAGCCCATTAAAAGCAACTGCCTCTCTATATTGTGACCACATATTCACTTACAGTTTATGTCTCTGGCTCTTTACTCCATTCACTTCTGCCTCCTCCCAGAGGCTATAGAAGTCCTTGCAGTATGTTCATATTTTACCCTGTGATTTTTAAAGAATGAGTCAACATAGGATTCTAAGTCTTCTTGTGTATATCTCAGTAGAGTATGGCTCTCCGGGAGTAATTATTGTGTTTGGCACAATGTTTTCCCCCAATTTTACTCTATTAAATATTTGTTGGAGAACAGAATGATTATAGGGTGCTACAAGGCAATTAAATCCAGGCTCCATGTCTAATACATCATTAACATTGTTGATATTTTTCACTAGTGGTTCCCTGGTCTTCTCAAGCCCCTCTAATTACCACTGGCTGCTATGTTTACTAAGCCAATCTTTCCACAATTTCTATTTTTTTTGACAACTCATTATAGTATCTAGTTTTTTCCCCCACTAATTCCATGGCTTCTGGCTTATATTCTATATTTTATCCAGTATAAACTATCAGTAGTCAAAAGGTAGAATCAGGAAGACTTTCTTGGGGAAAAACTATTACTTTAGTTTGAAAAGGACAGGGAACCAAGTAACCAAGTAAAGTCTAGAAACTTTGTGCTGCTCTGACCTGTGGAGAGGTCCTCTCACCTGTAGACAGGTCCTCAGAATCACTGTCTGTGAACCTCACCAACCCAGGGCAAATCATTACCCTTTAGCAACAGTGCCTGAGTGCCTGTCCACCAAGGCACCGTCCCTTTACCTTAACTTATGGAAAGTTTGTGCTCTAATTTGGTGCAGGATGAATTGGTCCCATGCAAGAAGAGCTTTGATTCAGGAAATGTTGGGTATCTTCCTCTATTCCCTTACTGCTGTAAAATCCCCCTTAATCCATGGAACTTTTAGGATCACCCGGGCAACTTTCTTCAAGTATCAGTTTCTTTTAACTCCCAATTTGCCCCAGTCTCTTTTCAACATCTGCTTCTTCAACACTGATTGATCTTTCTGTAAATTATCCAGAGTCCCCACCAGAGCTCACTGTTGATAAAGCCAGCCCATTAGGACATCCTTTCCTCCAAAGCCACATCCACCCCTTTTATTATTCTTTTCTTGATTCTAGTGGCCTGAATTAGGGTAAATTTTATTTAAAATTCTACAATTCAGTATTTATTCATTTATAATATGTTCTAAGTTGCTATATGTTTATATATAAATTAATAAAATTAAATGCAGTTAAATTGAAATTTCTCAAGTAAAGAATTATGTTAAAGACAAAAAGTGCCTAATTTAGGGAGTCCTGGTTGCACTCACCCTGGTGCAGGATGGTTTTCCCTGAGTCCCGGGTTCCCTGGGTTTCCTACCCTGGTAGGTCCATAGTCATCTGCCTCTGCCTTTCACTCCCAACTGCCAAGATTTTGGAAGCTTTGAAGTTCCACAAAGAAGGAAAATCCACTGAGAACAGCCTGTAAAGAGCAAGAAATTTTTTAAAAGCCCAGTCTTCTCTGGATTTGTTGTTACTAAGAACATGACTGGAAACTGGTTTTCTGGAGTCAGAAAAGTATTGGAAATGGGAAAAGAGTCTTGCCTGTCATTAGAATGCCATACAACCCCGTGCTGTGGACCTAATAAATAGCCAAAGTCATAGTTTTAGGAAAAATGCTCAGTGTGGTGGTGCATGCTTGTAATCCCATAACTTGGAGGCTGAGACAGAAGGATGACAGGTTTGAGACCAACCTCAGAAACACAGTGATACCCTGTTTCAAAAACTAAAAATAATCCCAGCATTTGGGAGGCAGAGACCAGAGGATCTCGGTTTGTCTACAGCCTCAGCTACTTAGCAAGGCCCTTTGCAACTCAGTGAGATGCTGTTTCAAAAATAAAAAAGACTGAGAGAGAGGAAAAAATGGTGACAGAGAGACACAGCATATCTCAGTAGCTCAAGCAAATTAAGTTCAACTACTGAGAAGGCAGTGTCTTAATAAACAAAATTAAATTCATCTTATGACTCAAAACAGACTCAGGGACTACGGCAGGAGAAATCCAGTAACTTTGACCTGCGAAATTCACTGCAACACACACAAAAAAGCACAAGCAAGCTGCAGATGTGGGCGGCTGCCAGCACCATAAAGGGCTACCAGCCCATACTGCCCAAACAGCCCAAACAGCCCAAAAATTTCTTGGAAAAAAACCCAAGAGTCTGAAAGTGGCCATAGAGCTCCAACATCTTATGCTGTGAGCTCACCCAAGCACCTGAGCGATACCATTTTCTCAACAGAGGTGGGACACGCAGAGGAGCAGGGAGACCTTCAGGGGACCCAGAATGGGACCTGCCATGCATGCAGAAAATCAGCGGGATATGGAAGAGCTTCCAGTCCTTCAGAGACCCAAACTGGGCTGCCAGGTAACAGCATGAGCACAGATGAGCCACAAGACCCAGCAGGCACACAGTGAGTACCACCAGACACTGCAATAACTGTGGACCTCAGTGGGTGCCCAGGGGGGCAAGTTCAACTTAAGGGTACTTAAGGCATGATACCTGCACAGGGCCACAAGGGGTCGCTCCAAGCAAGCACAAGACATTGGAATATACTCCAGAAGGTAATTTGTAAAGTAGTAGGACTATATTTTTGTTTGCTTGTTTTTCTTTTTTTTTTTCTCTCTTTTGTTTTGTTTTGCTTTGCTTTTTGGTTTTTTGGTTTTGTGTTGGGGGGGGTTATTTTTTCTTTTTTACTTTTATTTGGGTTTCTTGTTTGGTTCTTTCACTTCATCTCACACGGTTGCTAGTTCGTTTTATTTTATTTTTATCCTGTTTATTCTCTTAACCTGTTCTCTCTTGGTGGTCTATTTTTTGTTTTTGTTGATGTTGTTTATATTTGATGTATAATAGTTAGCCTTTGTACCTTATTTTGTCACTTTGTTAATTTCTGTTTGCTCCTTCACCCTACTCCTTCTACAAAAGTCTTCAATTTAGACTATCTACTATCTTCCCTCAAAACTTTCTCTCTGTCCCCTAACTATATCTTTGTTTAATACACAAAGTTTCTCACATCTCCATACTTAAATATTCCAATAAATACAAGAGCTCTACTATCTAACCTTCTCCAACTCAACCTGATTCAACCTTACTATACTTAAATTCTTCCACAGCCTAATTATATCCTCTACCTTACCTGACTCCTGCACCCATCACTCTAGCTACTTTACCATCACCCAACCCTCACTACTTGAAAAAGTACTGCTTACCTGTTGACTCTTCCAAATTCCTAGTACTAAGACTGGACTAAACATAATACCCACAAACGATGGGAAGACATCAGAAAAACAGGCCTGAGAACTTTGAAAACATGAAAACCAGAAATAGTGAAGAAGTCATGAATACTGACCTATAAGAAATGCAAGAAGGGAAGATCCAAATTTTGATATACAATATGATGAAAAGATTTGAAGGAGCATAGGCTCAACACTACAACTTATAGGCACAGGCAGTAACTTTCTCAACAAAACCTCCAAAGCTCAGGAAATTAAAGCAAGAATTAACAAGTGGGATGACATCAAACTAAAAAGTTTCTTCTCATGAAAGGAAACCATCAAGAACCTAAGGAGGAAGCCTACAGAATGGGAGGAGATCTTTACCAGCCACCACTCTGATAGAGGGCTAATATACAGAATATACAAAGAGCTCAAAAGACTCTACACTAGCAAAACAAACAACCCAATCAAGAAGTGGGCAATTGAACTGAATAGACACTTTACAAAAGAAGAGATACAAATGGCCATAGATACATGTTCAGCACCATTAGCCATCAGGGAGATCCACATCAAAACTTCACTGAGATTCCATCTAATCCCAGTCAGCAAATAACAACAAATGCTGTAGAGGATGTGGGGAAAGAGGAACTTTTTTACACTGTTGGTGGGAGTGCAAAGTAGTTCAGCCCCTATAGAGATCTGTGTGGAGATTCCTTAGAAAACTGGGAATAGATCCACCATATGATCCAGCTCTACCACTCCTGGGTATTTTTCCAAAGGGGTTGAAACCAGAGAACTACAGCAACATATGCATACCTATGTTCATAGCAGCACAATTAATAATAGCCAAAATATGGAACCAACCCAGGTCCCCATCAACAGATGAATGGATAGCAAAATTATGGGAAATACACACAATGGAATTCTATTCAGCTATAAAGAAGAACAAAAGCATGTCATTCGCAAGAAGATGGAAAGTCCTGGAGAGCATCATGTTAAGTGAGATCAGCCAAGCACAGAAAGAGAAGGGACATATGTTTCTTCTATTATGCCCAAACTAGGGAGAATTTGGGATACCAGAGGGACTTCAGATAATGGAAGGGAAATCTCAGCAAAATATGAATGGAAGGATAGGAGAGGAAGAAGGCTTAACTTGATTACTGAGGAGCTACATGTGAATATGTATAAAAGTATGAATATAGCATGGTTACCCTGGACATTCATTTTTAGGAGGGGGAAGGGAAAACAGGGGTGAGAAGGAAAGGGTGCCAAGTACAGTTTAAATGTATACCATTTATTTTCAATAAAAAATTATATACAAAAAGTGCCTAATTTACTCCAAGCCTTGTCTCTCCAAATGAAATATATACTATCAGCACCTGTGTTCTCTAGAGATATAGCAATAAGTGTTTTAGTTCTTTCAACCTATCCTTGACTACCCTGCATCTACCTAGTAATTGATCCTGGAGAAAACTAAGAGTGAGAAGTTTCCAAACATTCCCATCTTGAAGTTATAACTTACCACAGGCAGCTTCCAAGCCAGGACCTGGCTATGTTTTTCCTCATCTAGCAAGATGGAGTTGATGATTACATGGGTGGTCCTAAGGATAGAGTTTATTGTTCTTCTTTACAATATCTACTTTAATTTTCCAACTCTGAGTCAACAGTTTCTTTAGCTTAGCTTTTTTTTCTCTCTCCCCTTTAGCAAGTCATATATGGATGGCAGCCTCATCTGTCATCAACTGATTGAAATAGGTTGATAGGTTGTTTACAATGCCATCCTGCATCTGATCCACTTTTTTATGCAGTATTTTTCAATGCATGATATTGCAGTATATACCTTTCTATATAGGTCATGGGAGACTACAACAAGAAACCATACGAAGAAACCACACTAACTAATAAAATTGCCCACTTACATTTCTCTGATCTACAGATCACATTTCCCCCAATCTCTTCCTGATTCACTTTGCTTTTTTACATTCAGAAAGACTCTCCTCTTCTACTCAATGGATTTGGTCACATATTCACATTTTGTACTACCCCTGGAAATGCCTTCTTTACTGCAATATTTCTCCCTGAATGACTTGTTCCCTGAATCCCAGAACACCAACACAATAATATTTTAGAGCTAGCCAGAATAAAAATATGCAGCACACATGATCTTAAGTAGCACCACTTGTGAAATAAGGGCTTTTAATCATTACTGAGGGAAAAAGTTGCTATTTGAAAGCCAAACATTTGACTACTTACTACATTTAAGCACTCCGTGTAGGATGAAACTTCTATGGTGGTATAAAGATACTGGTGTTCTATAATATCTATTTTATAAAAATGTCCCTGTACATGTTATGGAATTGATGAGCAAAAAAGAAAAATTTCTAATAGAAAAATGTTGGGCATATTATGTGGAGTTTCATTCATTGCCTCCCAGGCCAGGGATCAAGATCAGAATTTTATATATAAAATTACTTTAATTTGAACTCAAGTCTGTCTTTGAATTTTGGCTCTCTAAATTAATTATATGACTTTGGACAAGGAATTTTACTTTTTTGACCTATAACAGAAGAGGTTAATATGAAAAAAATAAAAGTGTAGCAGTTGGTGTGTTCTCAAGACAGTTTGTTAAAGACGCATTAGGTGTTCAGTTGCCACATGTTTTCTATAGGAGAATCCTTGAACATGTTTCTGATACGGCATCTTTATTAGAGAGTGAGTAAAAATGAAATGGATACAAGGAGTGTTTGGGAACCATGAGCAGAAGGGAAAAAATGCATTTCTGAAAATGATACTAACATGTGGTTTTCTCAAGCCAATGTAAGAAAAGATGAATTTCCAGTTCTCCCTATGGAATTGTTGTCTACTCAGAAACTATAGAGTGGTAAAAACAGCAAAACACATTCAGCCAAGAAATTTACATAAGTCCTATGGTTCCTTACCTGTAAAATACCTAACTCACTGATATCTAGATTGTCACAACATATACTCATCATTAAAATGACATATGACTCTATTTTAAAATACTTACTAGATTTGAAAGAGGAAAATGTCTTCAAGCATATAGGAAACAACCAAAGCGTGTGACATATAAGTGAATTAAAATTAGATAATCATTAGAATTTTCAATAGCAAAGGAAAATAAAGTTATATACTTAAGATTCATAGGACCGTAAGCATGAATTTGAATTTATAAAAAGTACAAATTGTTATCATTCAAAACCTCAGAGAATAATTTTGCCCTGATTCCTTCCTCAAGAAACTACTAGAAAATGAAGTTCAAAGAAACTGTCTAGAGATACCATCATAAGATGTGATGGTTAGCAGTAAATATTTTCCTTTCTCATAAAAGTATGAATAAATCAGAAATTACAAGTACTCTGTAAGATACATGTTCCTCAGTATACAAATATAAAAAAAATCACTACCAAAATCCCAATTATTTGAATAGCCTCCATTCACCCCCTATCTGTCCACATCACCAGTGCCTTCCTATTGACAGATTATATCAACGTTTGTACCACTTGTCATAACTCTCCAGCCTTCAGGTTGAATAAAGAGATTAAACAAAACAAAATAAAGTAAAAAAAAAGTTATAGTTGAATGAAACTGCAACCCAAAGTCCCCCCATGACAAAAGAAAGGTCGATGAGATTATTTTAGCCTCCTGTCCCCTGGACAATACTGACTCTGTCATGCATTTTGTTTTCTAGGACAATTATACTTTAAGAGTGAAAGCCACACATTTGTTCATATTTTGCCTCAGCCTTTCAGAAAACACCAGTTGTGGAGTGGAGTGTACACATTCATTATGCTATAGAGACCAGGATTTTCCCACTTTTGACATTTTAGTATTTAAGCAAAAAAGGGTAATTAGTAAAATCTCATCATTCATCAATGGTTCTACTCTGGACAGCCTAGACAAGAAAATAAGATATGTGAGTTTTATTTAGATTCAGAATCAGAAATTCAAAGAGGTCATCTGTCCCTGATCACTGAGACTTTGCTTCTTAATATATATGTGAGGCCATTCCTTAGTGGGATAAATTAGTGATTTGATTTTGTCTTGTTTTGTTTTGTTTTTGTGGTGCTGGGGATTGAACCCAGGGGCATTCTACTTCTGAACTACACCCCCAGCCCTATTTTTTATTTTTTATTTTGAAGCAGGGTCTCACTAAGTTGCGGAGGGCCTCACTAAGTAGCTAAGGCTGGCCACAAACCTTCAATCCTCCTGTTTCAGCCTCCCAAGTACTGGGATTACTAGTGTGCACCACCACACACAGCATGTGATTTAGTCTTTTAAAAGAATGAATTTCCATCTCCTTTCATACAGTAAGCAACCTCATGAGAATCATATTTGGGAAATTAAAAGGAGTAAATATAGAAAATGGAAGCTTATGTAGCTTTGTAGAATAAATTATCCCACTGGCTGTCTCCTGACTTTGCTCAATAAAGAGAAAGGAAATGTTTTTAGAATTTTGCTCTCTGTGGTTCTTTACTATATGAGCATCTAGAAGGACACAGCCACCACCATTCCATCCCCTCCAGAAGAGGTGGGCACAGTCCAAAAATTCCATAGATATGCTCCACATGGAGTCCTCTGCTACCCCTGGTTAACTCTGCTGCAGTAATGTCTCAGTGAGTGAGCCATTAAGAATGCCCCTCCTCCCAAGTGTATACAAAAGCAGAGAAGGAAAACAAAGAAAGGAGGATTGCACCTACCTGTACCTGGGATGACATGTTGCCTTGGACGACTGCAGTCATCAATCTTCCATGTTGTGTTCTTTTACTTACCTGTTTATTCCTTTAATGAATAGTGGTGAAATTTCAGTGATAAGCAACATGATTGGTGCTAGCATTACAGAAAAAAATAAACCAGAAGAGTGATACTCATGGGAGAAGGGTCAAATAAATGAAATAGAAGTAAGGATGCAAAGAAGAAAAAGCAGAAATATGCTGAAGGCTCTCATGGAGACATTTCAACATGTTTTGGAGACTCACTGGGGTCATAGTTTAACTCAGACTCCTGGAGATGCTATACCAAGAAAGAGATGGTAAAGCTGAGCTTTAAAGCAGTAAGGCAACCTATAAGATTAAACTCACTTGAGCATAAGAGAAAAACGTCAAATCATAATAAATGAGACAAAAATTCATTTCTCCATCTTGTAAAATGACACAAAAACAAAAGTAGATAGCATGCCATGATTTGTATTATTATAAGACACAATCTGCTTCATACTAATATTTATTAACTTATTTTAGCCACACTTTTTAATTTATTTTAGCCACACTTTTATGATTGGTGGTGTTTACTACAGTTGTAAAGACAACAAAACAGCATTGAAGAACAGAGAAATGAAGAAATTTGTCAAATATCACACAGTAAATAGTGGAGGTAGGATCTAACCCCCTTTCCACAGTCTTGTTTCAGATTTAGTAGTTGGCCCTCCCCCTTCTCATACAAGATCCCCCCTTCTTGGTACTAGGGACTGAACTCAATAAAATTCTACCTTTCAGCTACACCCACAACCCCATTTTATTTTTTATTTTGAAATAATGTTTCACTAAGTGGTTGAGGCTGGCCTACAAATTGTGATGATCCTGACTTAGTCTCCTAAGTGCTGGGGTTACAAACCTTGCACCATCATGCCAAACAAGATGTGATTTTTTAGGCAGGTAAAATGGACATTTTTATTGAAGCCTCATAATTTTGACTGCAACAAGTTAGCATGCTTAGAAATATGTCATTGAGGTCATCGCTCACAGAGCAAAAGGTCATCTTTTTTCCTGAGTGTGAGGACAACATAGGATGGAGGGCAGGGATTATGTGTCCAAATGGCCCCTTGCCTGATAAGATTAAAAGGAAACTGCAACCCTTTGTCATTAAAACTGATTATGTAGGACATAAAGAGATGTCAGGTTCTACCAAATTGCAAAACTTGGGGAAAGTTTTTAAAGTTTCAATACAAAAATTAACAAGTCAATGGAAGAAAAAAGGGGAGAGAGGGAGAAAAAAGAGTAAAGAAAAAAAGACAGAGAAAGGGAAGAAGGAAGGAAAAAGGGAAGGAAGGAAGGAAGAAAGGAAGGAAGGAAAGAAGGAAGGAAGGAAGAAGGAAGGAAGGGAGGGAGGGAGGGAGGAAAGTAGGTAGGTAAAAAACTTATCTTCCCAAATGGACCTCCAGAAAGCTAAATTCCCTTAAGGTGAACTCAGACAGGAGAGACATTCAATATCACAGAAACAGGTGGAGATCAGCTGTGCTAATTTTTCACAACCTTCCCACCCACACCAGAAGTCCATGGTCTCTCCAGTGCTGATTGTATTTTCTTGGTGCAAGTACTCACGAGAACATGACACTTTCATTTACTGGAAACTCAGTACTTAATGAAAATAACTCCTGGCAGAAAATATAATTGAAAGACCCTGTATTTACATTCAAAATATCTTTTAAATGAAACAAAAAAATACACCTATACCCAGAGATATTGTTTCTGCAGAAGCAAAGGCTCGTCATGATATTTTGCACATTTTTTCCCATCTGCAAAACGTAAGTAAATAAGAGGAAGTTTCCTTTTACAGAAGGCAGGCCTGACCTTCAACTCTGAGGCAGCAGTGGTTAGAGATACCGAAAAATTCTCTGGAGGTTTTAATGCAGATTGCTACAGTATGAAGGTTTCTTTCAGGCTAAACCCTTTGAGATAGGCAGAGTTTGCACACCTGCTATTTTCAAAACGTTATTCTTGTGTAAGCTTTAGAGAACTGGGGATTGAGTCACTGGTGTGCAGCAATTCAGAACTCTGAGATAAAGATGTAAAGAAAGGCAATTTCCACTGCTGGTCTGGAAAAGACTTGTCAGCCTACCATGTTTGCCTCATTTCACAGGTGAGAAAACTGAGGCCCAGAGGAGATGGTTAACCTACAGATTGTGTGAGAAAAAGTAATTTTCTCTGATACTTTTATTATGATCTAAATATATACTTATTAACAAAACTGATTATATATATATATTTTTTTGGTGGTATTGGGGTTCCTGGAAACCCTTCTACCTTCTACCTTCTACTCCCAGTCCTATTTTTATACTTTTTAAATTTGAAAACAGGGTATCTTAAGCCAGCGCGGCTTGCTTCGACCTGAGAGATCCTCCTGTCTCCGCCTCCCAAGTACGGGGATTACAAGCGAGCGCCACCACACCCGGCAGATTAATACATATTAAGTGATATATTCATTATCATTCTGAAAAAACTGTATGTTAAAATGTTTTGCTTCTTCTAATTGTAGTTTTCGGGGACATATTATATCATTTATTCTTCAATTTTATTTGTCATAATTTTCTAATTATTAATAATAATATACAGTTATTGTATAGTGAAAGAAGAAAACTATATTTAGACTTCTGGATACTTTATCGCACTTAAAATTAGCAAAGCTTAAAAATTGGTTTACAAGAATGGGGCATGGTGGTGCACACTTGTAATCCCAGCATTTGGGAGGCTGAAACATGAGAATCACAGTTTGTAGACAGCCTCAGCTAAGTTAGTGAGGCACTTTGCAACTCAGAAATACCCTGTTCCAAAATAAAGAACAAAAAATAGGGCTTGGGGTGTAGCGCGGAGGTAGAAAGATCCTGGGTTTCATCCCCAGTACCACAAAACCAAAGACTGGTTTACAATAGGGTATAGAATACCAAAACTGACCAATAGCAAGAAAAGAGATCAATAAAAAGCCTTCCATCAAAGAAAGTCCAAGTGCAGAAGGATTCACAGAAAGTGAAAGGGCATGTGTTTTCTCTCATGTGCAGAAGCTAGGGAGTAATTGGGATAAGTGTCACCTTAGATAATTGAGGAGAAATCTCAGTAGAGCAAAAGAGGTGGTCTAAAAGAGGGTGGAATGAGAGAGAAAATATTCCCAGCCTTCAAGAGCCTACGATAGGAGGATTGTGGTTCATGGACAGTCTCAGCTACTTAGTGAGTCCCTTTGCAAATCAGCGAGACCTTGTTTCAAAATAAAGAATAAAATATAGGACTGGGGGTATATCTTGGAGATAGAATGCCCTGGGTTCCATCCTCAGTACCTCAAAAAATCCTCTCTGATGTAGGAAACACTTCCATTGGCAGCATTTACATATGAGAATAGCAATGCCAATCTCAGTATCATTTATGGGGAAGAGGGGACTAGGGAGGGAGGGAGCCGAGGTAAAGCCCACCGAGTGCTGTGTGCATGTCACTATCACTATTTACTACATTATGATGTGAGATGATAATGAAAAAATAAAAATATTAAAAATAAAAATCTGAAAATTGGCCGGGCGTGGTGGCGCACACTTGTAATCCCCGCGCTTGGGAGGCAGAGACAGGAGGATCGCGCAGGTTCGAAGCCAGCTGTGCGCGCTGGCTTAGGAGACCCTGTTTCCAAATAAAAATGTAAAAATAGGTCTGGGAGTGTAGCCCGGAGGTAGAAAGGCTTCCAGGAACCCCAGTACCACCAATAATAATAATAATAATAATAATAATAATAATATATAAAAAATCTGAAAATAATCATTTAGACTGGTTAACCTGATCAAGCAGAAGTGTGAAATTTCTAAAAAGCAATTTACATGGTGAATGAGTCATTAATTGTTTGCTTGCAGCTGAAATGTTCCACAGGGGAGAAAGAGGGTCCTAGTACTTCACAACTCAAAGTGTGCCAAGAAAGGAGAGAAGAATGAACATTATTTGGATGTCCGTCCCTAAGGCTCCGTCCTGCAGAGCCCCGGGAAAGAAGACACAAACGCCGAGTCTGTTGATGATGCTTCCTCTTTAATGCTTCCCCTTCAGTGCACATAGCAGGCAAATATATATCAGTCTCATAACCCCTCCCTCATCACTCTACCAATCCCAAGCTTCCCACAGCTAGGGCATGCACATTTCTAATCCTCTCATAGGCGGGCTGGTGGTAGCATGAGGCGCTGCGTCACTGATCATCCGTAGGGCTCCTGATAGGGCTCACTGCTGCAGGCTCAGGGCACCGCCAGCCTCGTGAGCCTAGTGACTTGGCAACATGCCTAGGCGCCATCTTGAGCCACCGCCCCATCCCGGTCTAGCCGAGTGGGCCCTGACATTTGGAAGCTTGCATAGAAAGTCAGAATATCTGCACTCAGACCTGCCAATCAGAATGTTCAGTTAAACAAGGGCTCATGATGATTTCCAAGCAATGTGAAAATCACTATTCTAGATGAGACTATAAACCCTAAGTGCATCAGAACACTAAGATTAGGGAGACATTTGGAAGAGAGTTGTGGGCATAGTGTGCCAATGGGACTGGGAAAGTATGAATGGAGTCATAAGAACTGTGTTATATATTTCTAATCTAATCTATATTATGCAACTTCTTTGGAAGTTTCTATATTTGTAAATGGGAAGAATAGCAGCTATTATTTTATGAATGTTTTGAGCTTAAGTAAGCAATGTATGTTAAACATGCAGCAATGGACATGACATGTCAGAGATATACATGCATCCATACTATTTTTATTTTCCTTACTATGAAAGTCTAGTAACATAGTTGGTGGCTTTATAGATCTCCTCTAAGGAAAGAATACTAAAATACAATTGAGAAGTCATGTTGTGTTGCTTTGGGCTGCAGATATTCAAGTTTTATTAAACATCTGAAATAGTCTAATTTAAAGTCTTGTTGAACTCAAACTTTGGCAAGAAGGACTTGGATACTTTCCCTTCCTAAAAAAGAAAGTAATGATGGATTTTAATTGTGATATAATTAGAGCTTTTGATATCAAATTAATTTCCATTGATTGTGTTGGTCTTTGCAGAGAGTGTAGGATTTATAAGATGAAAGCCTTATAAGTATATGCACATGCTCTTATAGCTTTTTATGCAAATTGTAATTCCTGCTTCATTTTCTACTTTTAGTATCAAAGATTAAAGATAATACAGCTTTTTAACTTAGCTAAATTACTTAAATTTATTTTATTACAACCAGCCATATTTTATCAAAGGCCATACTTGGCAAATCTTCTTCATTTTAAATAATTATTCACAAGATAGTAAGTTCATAAAATCTGTGCAGATAATCTGGAGGTATGATTCTCTTTCAGAGTTCTAGTAAATATTTTGCCTATATCTTACCTCTAACCATTAATCTAGTTATTAAATCCACATAACTAAGCCAACATAAAAACTGAGTCAAAGTCTTGTTTTAAAGTTAATAAAAATATGTTAGAGCTATGCTAATAATAGGTAAAGTTTAACAGTAAAATATTTATCATAGAAAAAAATAGCAATGCATTTAATTTTGAACCAATAATGTAAATGAGTGTCCAAAATCTAGATTATTTAAAACATTGTCATTAGAATAATGAAAACATACAACCAATAATTAACATGATAAGCCACAATCTGATGTCTTATTAAGATATAAATCTTTGTACTGAACCTAGTGGGACACAACTAGATACCTACGAGATTGTTGTTTTTTTTTTCTCCCTATAATTTATAGATTTTCTTTTATGTGAATGCATTTTTTCTGATCTCTTTTTTATATTGTAATAGCTGATAGTCACATGGTTCAGAATTCAAGCTGCGCAGAATACATACCTTGGCACCACACCCATAAACTTCTTTTCCTAAAAGCAGTGATTAAAATAGTATTGTGGGGTGAGATCTGGAGGAAAACATATTAACTGCTGTGTGCACTCATGCTTGTGTCTCTTTGAACCTCATTATGATGTATAATTACGCAGCATCAGTAAAAGTATAAAAATAAAATATAATAATATAGTATTTGTGATTCTACATGTTGTTGCATACTATTCTAAACATTTTAAGTCAACTAACTTTGTTAATCTTTGTTAAAGGTAGAATAACATGACCGGTAGAAACTGTCATGTTATTTTCTTATTAACAGATGAGAAAATTGAGGCTCTATGTTATTATCAACTCAAGTCATCGAAACTAGTAGTGTCAGTGGAGACTGGGAACTCAGGAAATCCTAGTGCAATGCCCATCTTCTTTAACTACCACCTAGCACATACATATATACATACACACATACTTTTATTCATGCAATGAAATCCTGCACCCTAATATAGTTTAAAGTGATAGAGACAAAAACACACAGAGATTACTGGGTGACTTCTACTACCTAGCTCTTAACTATTCCTTGCTATCAATCCAAGAAATTAATGTTTCCTTATATTTCCTTTCAATCAAATATACAAATGATTTCAATCTTCTTTATGGCTGAGAATGCCATTTGCAGGAAATGGATGGAATTGGAGGACATTGTGTTAAGTGAAATAAACCAGACTTAGAAAGTCAAAGGAGATATGTTTTCTCTCATATATGGAAGCTTAAAAAGGTGGGGGGCACATTTCATAAAAACAGAAGTGAGACTAGTGGTGCAGAGGAAAGGATAAGTAGGAGAAAGAGAAGGAGGGTAAGGGGAGGTCGTGGGAAATAGAATCGATCAAATTATGTTATGTGCATGTATGAATATGCCACAGTGAAACGTTATGCACCAATAAAAACATTTAAAAATATTAGTTACAAATGGCGCACTTTTATAAATCTTGCTGTTTTCATGTAATTAGATACCTTTAGATGTTATTCAGTAGCACTGCATTACTTTTTTTTTTCTTCTTTCTTTGGCACTAAAAATTGAACTCAGAGGATTTCTGTCTCTGAGCTACATTTCCAGACCTTATGTTTTAGTTCTAGTTTTAGTTTTGAAACAGGGTGTATTTTACTAAGAGACTAGCTGTGTTGCAGAGGCTGTCCTCAAACCTGCCATCCTCTTGTTTCAGCATCCTAAGTACTGGGATTACAAGCATGTGTCACCCACCATGCCTGGCAAGGAAAATTCATTCATATTCTCTATCTATCTATCTATCTATCTATCTATCTATCTATCTATCTATCTATGTACTGGGGATTGAACTCAGGGGTATTATACTTCTAAGTTACACCCCAACACCTCAAGCCCATTTTTTTTAAATTTTGAAACAGGGTCATGGTGGCACACTCTTGTAATCCCAACATTTGGGAGGCGGAGACCAAAGGATGGCCATTCGCAGACAGCCTCAGCTACTTAGCAAGGCTTTTCACCACTCAGTGATATCCTGTAACAGGGTCCTTCTAAATTGCTGTAGCTGGCCTCGAACCTGTGATCCTCCTATCTCAGCCTCCCAAGTACTGGTATTACAAGTGTATGTCACCACTTCTGTGTTTTATTCTATCGACACTTCAGTTGTACCCTGCTTTGTTTTTTCATTTAATTGTATTTATTGTTTGACTCATTCAGTCCTCTATGGATAAAATGAATGCAGCTTGGTCTTCTATTGTAAATGATGTTATAATTACCGTCCCCAGACAAGTGCCATTTTGCACACATGTAAGTGTAAATGGTATGTAAAATTCCAAAGGTAGAAAGCCTGAGTCAATGACTTAATTTTTTTATTTAATATTTTACTTTTGATGCACCTCACAGAGATATGCCCAGTTTTACTTCCCACCAAAACATATCAAGGTTCCTGTTTTTCTACACACTAACCAACACTAACATAATGCAATTGGTTTCTTGTCAGTATTGTAAATACAAAAATACATTTTGGAGCACATTTGGTGATTAAACTTTAATTTTTGCTTAGAAAATTTTACAAAAATTGTTGCAAAAATTTTGGGAATTCCAATATACTCATCACCAAAATATCTTAAATATTACATAAGCATAGGATATTTATCAACATCATGAAATTAACATGGATGCAAAACTATTAACTTAGAAACTTATTAACATTTCAACAATTACTCTACAAATGCCCTTTGACTGATCTAGGATTAAATTTAGCATCATACATTCTATTGAGTTTTCATTACTCTTTAGTTTCTTTAAATCCAGTGGAGTCCTGCCGGGCATGGTGGCGCACGCTTGTAATCCCGCGCTTGGGAGGCTGAGACAGGAGGATCGCTCAGGTTCGAAGCCAGCCATGCTGGCTTAAGAGACCCTGTTTCCAAATATAAATATAAAAAATAGGTCTGGGAGTGTAGCCCGGAGGTAGAAAGGCACCCAGGAAACCCAGTACCACTAAATAAATAAATAAATAAATAAATAAATAAATAAATAAATAAATCCAGTGGAGTCCTATATACTGCTCCCCTTAGTATTTTGACATTTCTCAAAGGGCTGGCCAGTTATTTTATATAGTGTCTCTACTTTCAGCTTTCTTGATGTTTCTTCATGACTAACTTCTGTGGTAAGAAAATCATGAGAGTAATGGCCCCTCCTTTATGGTTTTCTGAGATACATGCTACAGATGGGTTTGTTCATTACCAATGATGTCAAATTTGATCATCGAGTTCTGAGGGTATCTGGCAGGCTTTCCACTGTGCTGAGATTTTCCCTTTATAATTACTGAGTATTTTCTAAGAAATAATTTAAGCTATGTGAGTATTTTCATCACCATTCACCCACAGGTTTTGTATCCATCAAGAAAGATAATTAATTTTTTTATTTTCATCATTCCTCCTACACTGATTCAATTAAATTCTATGCTAAGAAAGAGTTTTCTCCCTCCCCCATATATTTTTATTGATTTATTATTCATTCATTTCTGTAATTTTGGACCCACAAAGTCTTATAAATTTTTATGTTTAATAATCCATTTTCTCAGCTGGGCGTGGTGGCACACACACACCTGTACCCTCAGTATTTGAGGGTCTCACACAGGAGGATTGCAGGTTCACAGCCAACCTCAGCAACTTGGCAAGACCCTTTTTCAAAATTAAAAAAAAAAAAAAAAGGCTTGGGCTGTGACTCAGAGGTAGAATGTGTCTGGATTCCATCCTGAGTACCACAAAAACTTAAAAAATTAATTCTTTTTTATTTTTTTTATTTTTTATTTTTTATTTATTTTTTTTTTTTTTGTTTTGGTGGTACTGGGGTTCCTGGAAGCCCTTCTACCTCTGGGCCACACTCCCAGACCTATTTTTACATTTTTTTTATTTGGAAACAGGGTCTCCTAAGCCAGCGCGCGCGGCTGACTTCGAACCTGCGCGATCCTCCTGTCTCTGCCTCCCAAGCGCGGGGATTACAGGCGTGCGCCACCACGCCCGGCTCTTTTTTAAATAATTTATTTCACACTCAGATAATCCCACATTTGGCATTTGGGTGTTTCCTCATGCTAGTCTCTAGGCTTTTAACAAAGCATCATTATTTTAGTAGTATCTTTGTTTTTCTTGTATTATCAGTGAGATTAAGCAATTTAAATTTTACTTTAAATGAAACTTTTAAATTTTTGCCCAGTTTTCATTTACTTGTTCATTTTCTTTATTGATTAGTGAAAAAAATATTTTATAAAAGAGGCAGTGAATTATTTGCAATAGGATTTTTGAAATGTTTTGCAGTTGGTTGTTTATAGTTTAATTCTTATTTTTAAATTCAGGAATGTTTTAATACAATATTATTTATCCGTGCTTTTTGTGTTTTTGTTTTTATGGCGTCTGGATTTTCTGCACTGGATTTTCTGTTAGGCTGGCATTTTCTCCCTCCTATGTTATAAAATATTTTACCTGTGTAGCATTATTTTTCTTTAGTAAACTAAGATAATTTTTAAACATTCAAAAATTCAATATTCAAAAATAGGTACATCTTTTATTCATTTGAAGCTTATCTTAGTGTAAGGTATATAATATGCATAACTTATTTTTTTGAATGACTACGTTGTACTCATATTTACTGTGTAATTCATCATTTCTTCATTTATTTAACTTTTTGTATCTAACAGCAATATTTTCATTTATTTAACTGTATTATCTCCCAAATTTTTATGGCTATTCATGATTTATACCACTCTTTTCATTCATCTACTTATATTATGCTTTTAATGCCCAAAGAGCCAGCCCTTTCTTTATCTTTTGAAGATTTTCTAAATTTATTTTATGTATGAAATTTAGCATATATTTACTTAGTTATAAAAATTCAGTCTTACTATAGGAATTGCATAAAGTTAGTTAGGACTGATATGTATAAATGAGTCTTTCCTTTTCAGATCATCATATGTAACTTTTCATATGCCCAAGCCTTCCTCTAAGCTTTGCAAAAATATTTTAATTCCAGTGCTTAGGAGGCTGAGACAGGTGGGTCACGGGTTTGAGGCCGACTTCAGCAACTTACTGAAACCCTGTTTGAAAATAAAAAATAAAATAACAAAAGGGCTGTGGTGTAGCTCAGAGGTAGAATGAGCCTGGGTTCAATCTCCAGTACTACATATGTATGTATATTTTTAAATTATTTTTCATATCTAAGTAGGGCATTTTGTTAAGTTTATTAAGGAGTGCTTTATCATGTGTGAATTATTTGAAATGGTGTATTTTCCAAGTATGATTTTTGTTGTTGTTTATAAATAGGAAATCATCACTTTCTGTATCTAGAAACCTATCTCATTTGACTGCTTTATCATTGAATATTTGAATTTCTAAGTGTATATTCATATCAGTGGCAAATAGTAAAAATTGAGATTATTTAGCTGATTCATTTTCATATTTTTATGTCTTTCACTTACCTGTAATAATGAAAGTATAGCTGGATCTGGTGATTTAGAAGGTGTTGGTATCATTCTCATAACCATTTCCCCCCATAATAAGTACTCCATAGGCATTCTATTTCTGTTGGAATAATTGAACTTGATTGAGAATTACTAGAATTTTGTTTTCATTTTTTTCTTACAGTTTCATCTTCTTTCACAAAGATAAAACAATGGTCTCTCATTAATTCTTTAATTTCCTCCAACTGTGGCACTGTGCCTCTCCTTACTCTTCACTGTATGTATTTGTGCATCCTTCTTTAGCATTATCTAACTTATTGGTTTGCTCAAAGATTCAGTGTTTGGTTTATTTATTAGTTCTGCCATTTTTGTTATTTCTAATTGATTGCATTCTGCTTTTATCTTTATTAAATCCATCCTTTTGCTTTCTCTGGCTATTTGTTGTTTTCTATTTTTCTGTCTTCAATTAAATCTTTAGAACTTTATTTCATAGTTTCTGGTGTGAATAGCTCTGGTGGTTGATATTTTTAGGGATTCTATGATTCAAGCTTTTTTTCTTAAATTGTTTCCAAAAGATTTAATTTCCTACTGGCAAGAAACTTTTAAATTTCTGTTTCATTATTACAATCTTGTCCTAGTCTAGTTTTATCAAAGAATACTATCTCCATTATTTCTACTTTGCAATACACTGAGTCTGTATTTGTGGATTAGTATTTGGTCACATTTATGAATATTACATATACATTTAATTAAAGGTTATATTCAGCTGGGTGTAATGGTGGACACCCAGTTCGTGGGAGGCTAAGACAGGAGGATTGCAGGTTCACAAGCCAGCCTCAGCAACTTAATGAGACCCTGTTTCCAAATAAAAGATAAAATAGATCTGGGGATATAGCTAAGAGGTAAAATGTTACTGGGTTCAATCCCCAGTACCACACAATAAATAAATAAATAAATAAATAAATAAATAAATAACTGCTTTTGAGGAAAAAATCAAATACTTTTATTATTTTAAAATTTTAAAGAAATTTTTAACTAATTTTCCAATTTATTTTCACAGTTATTTTGATGATTTGGAGATACTACATGGTGGAGAATTGCAAGATTAGTTGGTAGGTAATTTATTTTTTAACCAAGTCTAATTTTTTTCAATCTATAAACATTATCCATCTCTCTTTATTCAAAATATGTTTTGTGTTTTTTAATAAAAGCCTCTGGTTTAGGTATTCTTATTTAGTTTCTGCTTATTTCCTCTTAAGCCTTAACTTTTATCATTGTACACATATTTATATGTGTATGTATATACAAATATAATAAAAATTTAGAAAATTTTAAGAAAAAAGACTAAATGAAAAATACAACCATAACAAAACACATTTTAAATTTTTTTTTCAATTTTCATACACTCAAATACACAATATGTATTTTTTTTATTTGTGATGAAGAATTTCTTTATGTTGTTTTATAATAACTGTGTTAAATTGATCTACAGTTAATTGCCGCTCATGTTGTTTGCAACATTTTTCTATTATGTACAATATAGCCAGACAGAAACCCTTGCACATGTGAATATTTAAGTGTGTGTGTGTGTGTTCACACTTAGGCACATTTGTGGGCACGCACATAGCCCTAATGGAAACTTATGACCCAAAATTTGTTTCTGGGTTTTTTTTTTTTTTTGGAGATTTAAAGAAGTTTATTAGAAAGATAGAAATACAGAAAATAGAAATACAGCTCCATACCAGACTGGCATGGAGGGGTGACTCGAAATGAATACACCCCTTTTTCTGTTTTTTTAAAATTGTTACTTCTTGAGATGCACAAATCAACAGCATTGGTAAGTGTTTTTTTTTTTTTTTTTTTTGGTGGTACTGGGGTTCCTGGAAGCCCTTCTACCTCCGGGCTACACTCCCAGACCTATTTTATATTTTTTTATTTGGAAACAGGGTCTCTTAAGCCAGCGTGCGTGGCTGGCTTCTAACCTGCATGATCCTCCTGTCTCAGCCTCCCAAGCGCCGGGGATTACAAGTGTGCGCCACCACGCCCGGCTGAAACATTGCGGTTTTTTTGTTTGTTTGTTTGTTTGTTTTGGGCAGTACTGGAATGGAACCCAGGGGCATTGTATCTCTGAGCTATAACCCCAGCCCTATTTTTAATCTTTATTTTGAAACAGGGTTTCACTGACTTGCAAAGAGCCTCACTAGTAGCTGAGGCTGTCCATGAACCGTAATCCTCCTGTCTCAGCCTCCCCAAAGCTGGGATTACAAGCGTGCACCACTATGCTCGGCTGAAACATTGCATTTTGAAGTAATGTAGAAAGCAGATTTGCTCATGCTAGTCCTGTTTCTTTTACATCTCTTAGCTTAATCTGTCTGAATGGGGGTGGGTAAGAGAAGATCAAGCGTGTGCCCACAGCATCTATGACTTTTCCATTTTAAGCCATTTTGTGAGGCTCCAGCAAGATAGTTCTATCCAGAGAACTTCCTCACAATATCTCCCTCAATGAAAAAGATCTAAAAAAAAAAAAAATCTGTGTCAAATCAGTCACATCAAAGTGTCCTAACTTGTCAGAATAAGTGGTAACTATTTGCGGTATTCTGAATTTTCCTTCCTCTATGATGGACTGTGCTTTGCAATTGTTCTGCTTCCATCATGTATTATTGCAATTAAAAAATATGAACTACAATAAAAATGCCATATTGTAAATGTACTAGTATTGGGAAGAGGTTTTAAAATTTATTAATGTATCAGCATTGGGAAAGAAGTCCAATTTTAAAAATATATCTTTTATACTAAAGAAAGCCAGGGCTAGCTAGCAGAGACTTGAAATTTCCATTTGTAAAAGAGGAAGGCTGGAGCCAGGAAAGAAGGTTTCTTTACATTTCTACAACAATTTCACACATCTTGGGGGATAAGCCAAAAGGTAGAAGCCTGTGTTTGGAGACAGGACTGTTCCCTGCTCCTGCCCCAAATCCGCTGCAGAGATAGCAGAAGCAAAGCCAGGGCTGGAGATAAGGGGGTAGCATTATCTCCAGATCAAAGGACCCCGGGACTTGGTCCGGATAAAACACTTAGTAAACTGGAGTTCTGTGGCATTTTCATTCGAATTGCCCCCTGTGCCCCACTCCGGCACAGGGCTGTAACTATTCCTATATTTCTATCATTTTAATAAACTTCTTTAACTCTTCAGCAGCTGTCCAAGCGATGAATATTTATTCTTAGCTTAGGACAAGAATCTATGGATTTTCTGTATGTCTGTTTGTGTGGTGGTAGTGGGGGGGGGGGATTACTTCTCCCCTCACACACACCACCACGCACATTTCACCTGCAACAGTAAAGTTAGGGTTTAGAAACACAAGTGAGTTGTCACAGCTCAGCTCTGACCTCTGTATCTTCCCCTCACCAGGACTCTGAAAGATCACCGACCTAATAAATGGGTCAGATCTGACCCTGCTTGCCCTAACTATCAGTGGGGTGGAGCTGCCTTTGGGGCATGAGGATTGTAAAGACTTCTAGTTGACTAAGCAGGTGTTTATCGCTCTAATACCAGTAAGCAGTTGATCTATAATCTTTATAGTTTGGTCTAATCTATGATTCATAGAATTTCCCCACCAGCTCTGAACCTGGACAGGAAGCCATTACTCAGACACAAGGAGAGTGTCAGAGGTCAGTTTCTTTTATTATTGCCCATTCAGATTCCACAGAGAGATCTCAGGAAGGATTTACTGATGTAAGTATTTAGGATGTGAAGAACACTTGCAAGTTGAGTGAGTAGTGTGTATACAGTAACATGGAAGTCCAAGACATTACAGGAGATTGTTCATTGAAAGTCAGAGGTGTCATGCAGAGCGCATTTTTTTTTTTTTCTGTACGGATTGAACCCAGAGGCATTCTACCTCCAAGCTGTACCAGTATTGTGAAGAGGTTTAAAAATATATTAATGTACCAGTAGTGGGAAAGATTTCTAGTTTTAAAAATATATCTTTGATAGTAAAGAAAGCCAGGAGTGTCAGGGAAAAGGGCCTTTTTTTTTTTTAACATGCATTGGGAAGAGGTTTCAAAATGTATTAATGTACCAGTAGTGGAAAGATTTCCAATTTTAAAAATATATCTTTGGTAGTAAAGAAAGCCAGGAGCTTCAGGGAAAAGGGCTTTTTTTTTTTTTTTTTTTTTAACATTTCTAAAGAGAGGCAAGGTTCCTCAAGGATGTGAGGAAATAAATCCCAGATCCCGGATAAGCAACTTAATATATCTTGGGAGTGTAACAAAAGGTGTGGGGGTCTGTGCCTGAGACAGAGCTGCCCCCCACCTCAGAGTGGGCGGATCTGGCTGGGATGGAGACAAAGCAGATACCTGGGTTAGAGATAGGGCAGCACATCTACATATCAAAGGACCTGCCCAGATCTGGTCAGGCAGCCTATAAGAAAGCTCTACATGTTGTATCTTTGGTGAATTCGCTTGAGCCTCCCCCTAACCCCCATGCCATTTCTGAATGGCATGGAGCTTTAACTGTCTTCTGTATTTCTATATCTTTTTAATAAACTTCTTTAAATCTTCAGCAAGAGTCTGGGCTAATGTGTATTTACCCTTAGCTCAGAACAAGAACCTGCCTTTTTTATCCTTTTATCTTATTATGGTTTGAGGGAAATTGTGTCCAGAACCCTAACAGGGGTCCTCGGGGACAGTTTCCCCTAAACCATATCATCTCAAATTGTAACACAAGCTACATTCCCAGCCCTATTTTTTATTCTTTATTTTGAAACATGGTCTCACTAAGTTGAGGAAGGCCTCACTAAGTAGCTGAGGCTGGCCAGGAACACAAGATCCTCCTGTCTCAGCCTCCCAAGTACTGGTATTACAAGCGTGCACCACCACATCCAGCTCAGAACTTGCTCTTTACATTCTGTGAGAAAACTTTCTGTCTTATATTTATGTCGAGCTTCATGGATTGGTCTCATGGACAGTTAGCAAAATAATTTAGGCAAACAGTGAGGTAAAGACATTTGTTGGGTTTGAGTTGTGCAAGCCAGAAAAAGCAAAAGTGTCCTTACACTTTTGGGTAAATGTCATCCTGCAGCACCTGTGACTGCTGTCACCGCTGTCACTTACTGATAAGCCCCACACTTGAAAGGGGGCCAAGCCCAAGGAGTCACAGAGAAGACTTGTCCTTGAGAGAGGGTATTTGTATTCACTCTAACTCCAAACCCCTGCACAAACACAAGAATGAGGTAGAGATTCTCCTCAGGAGCTGGCAAGACATCTTTCCAGCCTTACCTCTCCCCAAGACCCCACTCCTTGCCCTCCCTCCACTCCATACTGTATGTTCCAACCAGCACTTTTCTCAGGGTGACTGAATTAAGATTTTAGAATTTTGGCTATGGTTTACAGACCAATGCACATGTGGTTCCACTACATAAAATGCCTTTCCTTTCTTACCTTGTCTCCTCGAAATACCGACTCATCTGATACATACAGGAAACTCACATTGGCTCCGAGAAGCAGAGACTGAGGAAGAAACCAATTGCAGAACATTTACTAAAGGAGAACTCTTAGGGAAAATATGTGCAGGAGTGGGGGGGGGGGGAGAGCAAGGATCTGATCTCAGGTAGCAGACAATGTCCCAGTCCCCTGGGAGGTCTGGATCAGTTGTCTCTGCTTGATAGTATGGGATTTTGCATTCCTGGAATGATCCTCTTTTGGTTGTGGGATGCCTCCTGGACAAGGTGGAGCCCACTGGTTGTTGAAGCTCTCCATAGACAGCTATGAACACCAAGCAAAATGCCTCAGGCAGCTGGCAGATGCATGGAGCAGCCAGGAAAACAGGCTATGGGTGGGATACCAATAGCATTTTCCATGTTTTCTCTGATGATCTGTCCACTCTGTAGTGCTACAACAAACAAATACAAGAACAAAATCAACTCAGGAAAGAACCAGAAGTCAATCTTGGAAGCAAGTTTGTGTTCTTACTGTTGTTATATTACAGATTTTCAAAGACAGTTACTTGGCCATTACATGAAAGTATTGATTTCTTCAAAGATCAGCATACATTTTAATTTTTGTTTTAGTAAAAAATATATTTTCTCAATTACTATCTTGCAGTAAACTAAACTCTGCTTTTTATATACTTTTATTGATGCATTATAATTTTGTATCACAATGATGATCAAAGTCATACAAACATTGCTTTTATGGAGCTTTAGATACATTAAGCCTTGGTTACCAGCTAAAAATTAATAACCCTTTTCCAACATTTTTCAAGAAATAATGACGTATATTTTCTCCAGATATCTCTAAGCAGTTACTGATAAAATTGAACCAGGATAGAACAGGACAAAAGTAATTTCAATTTCACTAGATGGCATGTCTTTTTAAAGATAGACCTAAGGCACTGGACTACGAGGAGATG
Organism: Muscardinus avellanarius; assembly: GCF_963383645.1. Taxonomy (NCBI): domain Eukaryota; kingdom Metazoa; phylum Chordata; class Mammalia; order Rodentia; family Gliridae; genus Muscardinus; species Muscardinus avellanarius. The sequence continues at coordinate 98,685,018 of NC_137789.1, read as the reverse complement.
AATCATCTTCCTCAAATATTTCTTGGTTGATGAAAACAAAATTCATATGGACTTCCCTGGAACCTTTCCTGGGGTTTCATAATCACATTAACTGCTGAGAGATTTAGAGAAATGTTTCAATATCTACACACTCAGCATTTCCTTCCACATTTCAAAAAGAAAAAAAAAAACAAAACCAAAACAAACAAAAAAAAACTTTACAATCTTGGTGAATACTCTCTTTGGGTAATAAAGGAACAGTATCCTAAAGCAAAGAAACACCTTAACTTTATCACTGTCTTCGTAAGACAAAGTTTATGTGTTCAGTGCAAACACAACTTGAATTCCACAGATTAAAAAGAGAACACTTTCAGAATCAGGAAATGGGATTTTTAAAATGTTTCTCATTTCAATGACCAAACTCTGAACATAAATTGCAAATAGAACTCTTCCCTTTTGACTTTTTTAAACCAATCTAATAATTACTTGACACTAGGGACAGTAATTTGTTCATTAGATATATATGCATAATTATGTGTTTGCCAGAGCTTCTAAGAGACACTTGAAGGAAGAGGAAAAAAAGGCAGTAATAATCTGCTTTCAGTGAGCTTTCCATAATTTAGGGATAAAATAGCTTTACATTAAATACCTTTAAGTACGACAACTCTGAACACTCTCCCACCACCCCCAGCATGCACACGTGCATGTGTGCGTGCACACACACACACACACACACACACACACACACACACACACACACCACTCCAGTAAAGTGATGGAAATTAGCTTTTTATTTATTTTTTTCTTGCTGTGAGGACCTATGTCCTCCCAAGATCTCAAAATGCCCTGAGAGCCACTCCACTCTGAAGAATCTGCCCTGGTTGGTGGCTACCACTCCTCACTGAAAACTCTTGAGTTCAATGCTCCAAACTGGGCATCACTTTAGCATGCTGGGTGGGTCACAGGATGCTTTGAGAAGGACAATCTCCCTGTGGCCTGGTTGCTCCTCCCCTTCATCATTGTAAGTCCTTTGCCTCTGAGATCTTACTACCTTATCAAAGAGCTGCCAACCATGAACACAGGAGCCTCCTCTACAGTGTGAAGACCACAGCGGCATCTCCTCTCATTGCAGCAACAGGGACACTCACTCCCTACTTGGCTGATTTCTCAGAAGGGTCTGTGAATTCTTGATAAACATTACTCTTTTCAGGAAGCACAGGTTTTATGAAGATAGGAACCTGTAATGATTTCAAAGTGTTCTTTCTTAAGCCTTGGGAACAAAGGGCTGAAGTAAAAATAACTACAAATTAAAAACCTGGTTTAAAAAGTATAGCTACAGGGAATACATATGAGAAATGGGGTAAATTGGGAAGGAAAAATATAGAGGAAAGGCCCAGATTGGTCCTTCATAAATCTTTCCTTAATGAAAAATAAAACCCAACAAGCAATTATGAACAAAATCAATAGTTATCCAAGTATCAAAAGTTATGCATCATGGTAATTTCTTTTCTATACTTTAAACCATTTTTCTTCCCATTGCTGATGTGAGTATACACTGATGCAACACAAAATGGTAAACAATTTGACAAATACCTATTTAAATTATAAATGCACTTTCTTACCCAGAAGTCCTACTTTTAGAAAATTTATTTTGCATTTCAAATAGATGCAAAGAGTAACACTACAGGAATATGTATTGTAGCCTTTTTAATAACAAAAGATAGGTATAGAATAAATAGGCAACTAGTTTTGTAAATTATACTACATCTATTCAACATGATACTTTGTAGCCATTTAAAAGGAAAAGGCTCTGTAGCTATTATGTAATAATATTAAGACATTAAAGGATAATTTTTAAAAGCTTGAGTTTTAAATCTGGACAGGAGGCACTTAACCTGCATATCACTTTTATTATATGAAAAGTGAATATAGCAACATTGCCTCCCTCGTAGGATTATTGTGAGGGATTACATGAATAAATACTTGAAAAGTGTTTAGAACCTGACACTTAGGCTAGTGCTTATGTGAGTATTAGTTATTGTCATCCCTGAAAGAAATTGTTAAGTGGAAGAAGAAATACAAAACGGTGTGAATAGTATATTGCTAATTTACATGAAAAATGGGAAATACAAGTGTGCATTTTTGTTTATGCTTGCATATAATACACTTAAAAGGTTATAACTGAAAACTGTTATTCTGCACTGTTCATGGGGAGAATTGAGATGAGTAGAAGAGAAAAAGATGCTGTTGACTATATATTTTATGGTTTTAGAATCAGAAATAATGTTACTTTATTATCAATTTAAATAGATAAAATAAGAAGGTCATCCCTGCAGCAAAACTATAAAAAGGTGTTTCCTACTTCTGCTTCTAATTCTTTGCTACTGTGTTTTTTACATTAATTTGTCTTGAATGTACACATTAGGGATTTGTCTGGTACACATTAGAGATTCTACCTTTTACTTTTCTTAATATTATTAACTTGCTCTCTTGCTCTGTTCCTATAATGAGTGACACTTTTATTAAAGCTGATTTATATCAAGTTATTTATATATCTATTTATATGTAACTCCCTTTCTTTCTTTCTCTTTCTTTCTTTCTTTCTTTCTTTCTTTCTTTCTTTCTTTCTTTCTTTCTTTCTTTCTTTCTTTCTTTCTTCTTTCTTCTTTACTGAGGATGGAAGCCAGGGGCATTCTACCTCTAAGCTATACCCCTAACCCTATTTTTTATTCTTCATTTTGAAACAGGGGTTCACAGAGTTGCAAAGGGCCTCACTAAGTAGCTGAGGTGTCAGTGAACCACGATCCTTTTGTCTCTCAAATGCTGGTATTCCAAGCATGCACTACCACAACTGGCTTCAATTTTTAAAACTATTTTTGGTTTGATTGATGTTTTTACTCTTCTTTCATGGCTGTACTAATACCATTCTTGTAATTTCAAGACACAGTTTGGTAATTTTCAACTAGGACAATTTTTCAAAATATTATTTAATCTTCTATCCCATTTAAATTATTTTTTTAATATTTATAAATATTTTTAAGTAACTTTTCTTTTTGCAGTACTGGAGATGGAACCCAGGGGCATTCTTCAAAAAGAAATGATTCAAAAAGAAAGATTCAAAATCTTTGTCAGCACCAAGATCCTCATGGTCTGCTTTTATTTACGCTGCACACCTACTTCCTTCCTGCCCCTATCTCCCCTTAAATATTAGAAACCACTAATTCATAGCAATAATATACAAAATGGAACCATATATTATTAATCTTTTAGGATTTTTTGTCAATCAGAGAGAGAGAGAGAGAAGAGAAGAGAAGGGAAGGGAAGGGAAGGGAAGGGAAGGGAAGGGAAGGGAAGGGGAGGGGAGGGGAGGGGAGGGGAGGGGAGGAGAGGAGAGGAGAGGAGAGGAGAGGAGAGGAGAGGAGAGGAGAGGAGAGGAGAGGAGAGGAGAGGGGGGAGAGGGGAGAGGGGAGAGGGGAGAGAGGAGAGAGGAGAGAGGAGAGAGAAAGAGACTGTCTCACTGGGAATTGAACCCAGGGTCAATCTGCCTTCAAACCATACTCCCAGCCGTATTTTATTTTTTATTTTGAAACAGGTTCTTATTACATTGCTGAAGGTTTCACTAAATTGATGAGGCTGACCTCAAACCTGCAATCCTTGTTTCAGCCTTCCTGGTACTGAGATTACAGGCATATTCCATGACATCCAGCCAGAATCATTCTTGGAAATTCATCCAGACTGTTTTACATCAATAGTTCAATCATATTTACTGTTGAGTAATGTTATAAGAAAATATTATTTCTGTTATTTAACAATTGTCCTGCAGAAGAAATATTTGGCTATTGTAGATAAATCTATTGTGATTCTTCATGTACAGGCTTTTACGTAAATGTAGAATTTATATATTAATTATAATAGGATTTTTGTTTGGCTTTGTTTTATGTATGCATATGTGTATGTATATATTGTAGGTTATTTGTGGCTTTCTCTATATGCAATTGTGTAGTATACAAGAGAGGAATTAAAACTATCCTTATTTGCAGATGACATGATTCTTTATCTAGAAGACCCAAAGAACTCAACCAAAAGACTATTGGAGCTGATTAACCATTTCAGCAAAGTTGCAGGATACAAAACCAACCAAAGGAAATTAATGGCTTTTCTTTACACCAAAAATGAATCCACAATGAAGAAAATAAAGAAAACAATTCCTTTCACTATATCCTCAAGATCAATAAAATACCTAGGAATAAACCTAACCAAAGATGTAAAAGAGCTCTACAAAAAAAAACTATAAAACATTAAAGAAAGAAATTGAAGAAGACCTTGGATGATGGAAAGATCTCCCTTTCTCATGGATAGGCAGAATAAATATCATAAGAATGGCCATTCTGCCTAAAGTGATCTACACATTCAATGCAATTCCTATCAAAATACCAAAGACATTCTTCATAGACCTAGAAAAATCAGTCATGAATTTTATATGGAAAGAGAAAAGACTCAGGATACCCAAAGTAATCCTCAGCAATAAAAACCAGGCATGAGGCATCACAATCCCTGACTTCAAATTATACTATATACAGTAGTAAAAACAGCATGGTACTGGCACAACAACAGGCAGACTGACCAGTGGAACAGAATAGAAGATACAGAAACAAACCTACACACCTATAGTCAATTGATCTTTGACAAAGGGGCCAAACTCATGCTGGAGAAAAGACAGCCTTTTCAACAAATGGCTATCCATTTGTAGAAAGTTGGATCTGAATCCTTACTTCTCACCATGCACAAGAATCAACTCGAGATGGATCAAAGACTTAGAAATTAGACCAGAGACTGTGAAGTTATTAGAGGAGGGCATAGGCTCAACACTCCAACATACAGACACAGGCAGTAACTTTCTCAACAAGACCTCCAAAGTGCAGGAAATTAAAGCAAGAATTAACAAGTGAGATGGCACCAAGATAGAGAGATTTTTCTTATCAAATGAAACCACCAAGAACCTAAAGAGAAAGCCTACAGAATGGGAGAAGATGTTTACCAGTCAACACTCTGATAGAGGACTAATATCCAGAATATACACAGAACTCAAAAGATGTTACACTAGCAAAATGAATAACCCAGTCAAAAAATGGGCAACTGAATTAAATTTCACAAAAGAAGAGATACAAATGGCCAATAGATACATGAAAAGATGTTCAACATCATTAGCCATTAGGGAGATGCAAATCAAAACTACGCTGAGATTCCATCTAACCCCAATCAGAGTGGCAAACATAAAGAAATCAAATAACAACAAATGCTGGTGAGGATGTGGGGAAAGAGGAACTCTTTTACACTGTTGGTGGGAGTGCAAACTAGTTCAGCCACTATGGAGATCAGTGTGGAGATTTTTTAGAAAACTGGGAATAGATCCACCATATGATATGACTATACTACTCCTGGGTATTTGTCCAAAGGGGTTGAAATCAGAAAACTACAGTAACATATGCATGCCCATATTCATAGCAGCACAATTTTTAATAGCCAAGATATGAAACCAACCTAGATCTCCATCAACAGATGAATGGATTGTAAAATTATGGGAAATACACACAATAGAATTCTACTCAGCTATAAAGAAGAACAAAATCAGGTCATTTGGAGAACATTATGTTAAGTGAGATCAGCCAAGCACAAAAATAGAAGGGACATATGTTTTCTCTAATATGCCCAAACTAGGGAGTAGTGGTAATACCAGAGGGACTCCAGATAATGGAGGGGTAACCTCAACGAAGCTAGAATGGAAGTATAAGAGAGGAAGAAGGCTGAGGTTGATTAATGGAGGAGCTACATCCAAATATGTGTAAAAGTATGAATATAGCATGGTTAACCTGGACACTCACTGTTGGAAGTGGGGAAAAGGGTAGGGGAAGAGGGCAACAAGCACAGGCTGAAAGTATGCCAAATTCAATTATACCATTTTCAATATGTTCCACATAAAAATAAAAATAAAATAAAATAAATTAAAAAGTTAAAATTCTAAAAAAGAAAAAAATAATAAAGAAAAGAAAAATAAAAACTAGATCACAATTGAAAATATTAGTAATGTCAGTCCTTTAGAAAAACTGACACAGAGATGGAAAGAGAAAGAGAGAGAGAGAGAGAGAGAGAGAGAGAGAGAGAGAGTTAGAGAGAGAGAATGCTAGAATACAAACCACCAAGAATACAAACCACCACTATCAGAACAGTAAAAAAAAAAAGTCAATGTGATAACCAAGGTAGCCAGGTAGGTAGCATATACAGTGTGGATGCATTAAACAAAGGAATGATTCTCTTCTGCCTGACTTTGCTATTGAGTCACAATACATGTCATATCTCAGAGTCTAAATAGTAGGACAAAGGAAGGTTTCACTTATAACATCACTGTCTTTTTTCAAGGGAACAACTTTGCTAAAATGTCCACCATCAGCAGCCATACCTTCACCTCAAATCAAACTTATTATAGTAGTTCAGTGACATTGGGCACAGCTGTGTGGAAAGGGAAGCTTCATACCCGACATGAGAAGCCCCCTTGTGGAAGGGTGGTCTCTCCTATAACTAATGGCTGCTGGAGACTTCATCTATAGTGTCTTCCACAGAGAGGGAGAGTTTGACCCCAGACTGCATGACTTTAATCATGCTTTAGCATTTCCAGACCTTCAGCCTTAGGAAATGATTGATCCTTGCTGTTTCTTGCTTTTTCCCTATGTGAAAAAAGAATAATGATACTCACTTCATATTTATTTTTTTATTTTTTTATTTTTTATTTTTTTATTTTTTTATGGGTTTTATTTATTTATTTTTTTTTTGGTGGTGCACACTTTTATTTTATTTTATTTTTTTTATATAACAATTTTTTATTGAACATAAATAGTATACATTTACACTATATTTGGTGCCCTCCCCCCCGCCCACATTTCCCCCCCACACACACACCAATGGTTGTCCAGGTTAACCATGTCTTATTCATAATTTTACACATGTTCAAGTGTAGACCCTTATTAATCGAGACCGGCCTTCCTCCTCTCCTATCTTACCATCCAAACTTAGCTAGTATTTCCCCTTCAATATCTGGAGTCCCTCTGGTATTCTTTGTGTTTCCTAGTTTGGGCATATTAGAGGAAACATATGTATCTTCTTCTTCTGTGCTTGGCTGATCTCACTTAACATAATGTTCTCCAGGGCTTTCCATCTTCTTTCAAATGATATAATTTTGTTCTTCTTTATGGCTGAATAGAATTCCATTGTGTGTATTTCCCATAGTTTTGCTATCCATTCATCTGTTGATGGTGATCTGGGTTGGTTCCATATTTTGGCTATTACAAATTGTGCTGCTATGAACATAGGTATGCATATGTTGCTGTAGTTCTCTGAATTCAACTCCTTTGGAAAGATACCCAGGAGTGGTATAGCTGGATCATATGGTGGATCTATTCCCACCTTTCTTAGGAATCTCCACACAGATCTCCATAGTGGTTGAACTAGTTTGCATTCCCACCAACAGTGTAAAAGAGTTCCTCTTTCCCCACATCCTCGCCAGCATTTGTTGTTATTTGATTTCTTTATGCTTGCTACTCTGACTGGGGTTAGATGGAATCTCAGTGTAGTTTTGATTTGCATCTCCCTGATGGCCAGTGATGAAGAACATCTTTTCATGTATCTATTAGCCCTTTGTATCTCTTCTTTTGTGAAGTGTCTATTTAGTTCATTTGCCCATTTCTTGATTGGGTTGTTTGTTTTGCTAGTGTAGAGTCTTTTGAGCTCTTTGTATACTCTGGATATTAGCCCCCTATCAGAATGGTGGCTGGTAAAGATCCTTTCCCATTCTGTAGGCTTCCTCTTTAGGTTATTGATAGTTTCCTTTGATGAGAAGAAACTTTTTAGTTTGATGTTATCCCACTTGTTTATTCTTGCTTTAATTTCCTGAGCTTTGGAGGTTTTGTTGAGAAAGTTACTGCCTGTGCCAATATGTTGTAGTGTTGAACCTATGCTTTCCTCTACTAGCTTCACAGTCTCAGGTCTAATTTCTAAGTCTTTGATCCATCTTGAGTTGATTCCTGTGTTTGGTGAGATATAGGGGTTTAGATTCATCTTTTTACAAATGGTTAGCCAGTTCTCCCAGCACCACTTGTTGAAAAGGCTGTCTTTTCTCCAGCGTATGTGTTTGGCCCCTTTGTCAAAGATTAATTGACTAAAGATGTGTGGGTTTGTTTCTGTATCTTCTATTCTAATCCACTGGTCAGTATATCTGTTTTTGTGCCAGTACCATGCTGTTTTTACTACTATTGCTCTATAGTATAGTTTGAAGTCTGGGATTGTAATGCCTCCTGCGTGTTTCTTGTTATTGAGAATTGCTTTGGCTATTCTAGGTCTTTTCTTTCTCCATATGAAATTCATGATTGATTTTTCTAGGTCTCTGAAGAATGTCACTGGTATTTTAATGGGAATTGCATTGAACCTATAGATCAGTTTTGGCAGAATGGCCATTTTGATGATATTTCTTCTGCCTATCCATGAGCACGGGAGATCTTTCCATCTTCCAAGGTCTTCTTCTATTTCTTTCTTTAATGTTTTATAGTTTTTGTTGTAGAGGTCTTTTACATCTTGGGTTAGGTTTATTCCTAGGTATTTTATTGGTTTTGAGGTTATAGTGAATGGAATTGTTGTTTTTATTTCTTTCATTGTGGATTCGTTGTTGGCATAAAGAAAAGCCACTGATTTCTTTAGGTTGATTTTGTAACCTGCGACTTTGCTGAATTTGTCAATCAGGTCCAGAAGTCTTTTGGTTGAGTTCTTTGGGTCTTCCAGATAAAGGATCATGTCATCTGCGAATAAGGATAATTTTAATTCCTCTCTTCCTATGTGAATTCCTTTGATTTCCTTCTCTTGTCTGATTGCTGCAGCAAGAGTCTCAAGGACTATATTGAAAAGGAGTGGTGATAGTGGGCATCCTTGTCTTGTTCCTGACTGTAGCGGAAATTCTTGCAGTTTTTCCCCATTCAATATAATGTTGGCTTTGGGTTTGCAGTATATTGCCTTAATGATGTTGAAGTACTTTCCTTCTATCCCAATTTTTTGCAGTGTTTTTAACATAAATGGGTGTTGGATTTTGTCGAATGCTTTTTCAGCATCTATTGCTATGATGATGTGGTTTTTGTTCTTGGTTCTATTTATGTGGTGAATAACATGTATTGATTTGCGTATGTTGAACCAGCCTTGTTTTTCTGGGATGAAACCGACTTGGTCATGATGTATTATTTTCTTGATATAGTTTTGAATGCGTATAGCTAGTATTTTGTTTAGAATTTTTGCATCTATGTTCATTAAGGATATTGGTCTGTAGTTTTCCTTTCTTGAGGTATCTTTATTTGGTTTGGGGATTAATGTGATACTGGCCTCATAGAAGGAATTTGGAAGAGTTCCATCTCTTTCAATTTCCCGGAACATGTTATGCAGTATTGGTATTAGTTGTTCACTGAAGGTTTTGTAGAATTCAGCTGGGAACCCATCTGGGCCTGGGCTTTTCTTTGGTGGAAGAATTTTTATTGCCATTTCTATTTCTTTGGTTGTTATTGGTTGGTTTAGGCTTGCTATGTCCTCTTGGCTAAGTGTAGGAAGGTTAACTGTGCTTAGAAATCTATCAATTTCTTCCAGGTTTTCAAGTCTATTGGAGTATAAATTTTTAAAGTAGTTTCTGATAATATTTTGAATTTCTTCACTATCTGTGGTGATATCTCCTTTTTCATTTCTAATTTTGATAATTTGAGTTGATTCTCTTTTTCTTTTGGTTAGGTTGGCCAGGGGTTTATCAATTCTATTAATCTTTTCAAAGAACCAACTTTTTGTTTTATTGATTCTTTGAATTGTTTTTTTGTTCTCTATTTCATTTATTTCTGCTCTAATTTTGATGATTTCTTGCCTTCTGCTGGCTTTGGGAATAGACTGTTGCAGAATTTCTAGATCCTTGAGCTGTGTCATTAGGTTCTTTACTTGGTGGTTCTCCGTCCTTTTTATGTGGGCACTCAATGCAATAAACTTTCCTCTTAGTACTGCCTTCATGGTGTCCCATAGGTTTTGGTAGGTTGTGTCTCTGTTTTCGTTTGTTTCCATAAATTTCTTTATTTCTTCCCTAATTTCTGCTCTTACCCATTCGTCATTCAATAGTGTATCATTCATTCTCCATGAATTTGAATACTTTCTTTCGAGTTTCCTGTTGTTGATTTCTACTTTTATTCCGTTGTGGTCTGAAAAGATGCAAGGAATTATATTACATTTTTTGAATTTGCTGGTATTTTCTTTGTGTCCCAGGATGTGATCAATTTTGGAGAAGGTTCCATGGGCTGCTGAGAAGAAAGTGTATTCTGTAGTTCCTGGTTGAAATACTCTGAAAATGTCTATTAGGTCCATTTGGTTTATGGTTTCCCTTAGTTCTAAAACGTCTTTACTCATCTTTTGCCTTGAAGATCGATCCAGTGGTGTGAGAGGCGTATTAAAGTCTCCCAGAATTATTGTATTTGGGTCTACTTGGGATCTTATGTCCAGAAGGGTTTGTTTTACAAATGTGGTTGCACCCATATTTGGGGCATAAATATTTACTATCATTATATCTTCTTGGTATAGTGTTCCTTTTAGTAAAAGGAGGTGCCCTGATTTGTCTCTTTTGATGTGTTTTAGTTTAAAGTCTGTTTTGTTGGATATTAGGGTTGCTACCCCTGCTCTTTTTTGGTCACTGGTGGCATGGTATATCTTTTTCCATCCTTTCACGTTCAGCCTGTGAATGTCTTTGGCTGTGAGGTGTGTTTCTTGCAGACAGCATATATTTGGATTATGTTTCCTAATCCACATTGCCAATCTATGTCTTTTGATTGGTGAGTTAAGTCCTTTGACATTAAGAGATATTATTGATATATGATTTTTGTTTTCTGCCATTTTGTGTTCTGTCTACTCTTGGGTGGTGTGATCTTTCTTCTTTACTTAAGTGGCCCACTTATTAACTTCCTCTCTTCTCTGATTCTGAAGTCTGCTTCTTTTTTCTTCCTTATGGTTTATTTCTTTAAGAATTTTCTCTAGTGTTGGCTTTGAATTCATGAATTTTTTGAGATTCTGTTTATCGTGAAAGACTTTGCATTCACCATTGATCTTGAATAGTAGTTTTGCTGGGTAGATGAGCCTTGGTTGGAAGTTATTTTCTTCCAGGGTCTGAATCACGTCATACCAGTCTCTCCTAGCATTCAAGACCTGGGTTGTATAGTCTGGGGTGATTCTTATTGTTTTGCCTCTATATGTCACCCGTCCTTTTGTTCTCGCTGCTTTTAAGATTCCTTCCTTGGCCTCTATATTGGTCATTTTGGTTATTATGTGGCGTGGAGTGGTCTTTCTTTGGTCCTGTCTCAGTGGAGTTCTGTATGCCTCCTGGACTTGAAGATCGAAGTCTCTTTCCAAATTTGGAAAATTCTCTGAGATTATTTCCTTGAAGATATTACAGATGCCCTTGGTCTGTACCTCTATCCCTTCCTCAATGCCTATTATCCGTAGATTAGGGCGCTTCATATTATCCCATAATTGCTGGATGTTTAGGTTTTGTTGCTGTAAAGATTTCTGTATATCGCTGACTGTGTTTTTGGTTTGGGATGTACTGTCTTCTAATATTGATATTCTGTTTTCCATTTCATCTAATCTTCCAGAGTTTCTTTCAATTGCTGTCTTCATTTCACTTATTGCCTCTTTCATTTCATTCCAGACCTCTTTCTGATTCTTTTTTAGTGTTTCTAATTCACCTTTAACCTCCTCTATACTTGTTTTGAATCCTTTCATCATATTGAACAACAAGATTCTGAACTCCCCTTCTTGCATTTCTAGTAGGTCAGTATTCGTGATTTCTGCTGTCTCTTCGTAATTCCTGGTTCTCATATTTGTAGCGTTCTCTGTCCTGTTTTTCTGGTTTCTACCCATCGTTCTTGAGTATTATGCTTAGTCAAATCTTAATATTAGGAGTTGGGGTATCGGCTAGTCAGCAGAGCCTTTCCAGTGTTGAGGGTGGGTGATGTGGGAGGAGCTGGGGTGATTAGTAAAGGAGTCAGATTAGGTAGAGGATATGTTTAGGTTGAGAAAGACTTTGAGTATCGTAAGGTGAAATCTTGCTAGGAATGAGAGAGAGTTAACTACTAGGACTCTTGTCGTTCGTGGAGTAATTATGAATGTAAGAGATACTTAGAGTATTAGACCAGGAGGTATATTATGTGGAAAAGTTTTGGGGGGGAAAAGTATGTAGGGTTAGTGTGGGAAGGTTTGTAAATAGGGGTGATGGAAGGAGCAGACAGACACAAAAAAAGAATAGAAAAAAAAAATCCACACAAGATACCAAGACTATTATGTAATCCTAGAAATAGGGAGGAAGACCAATCAAAGGAGGAGAATGAAAATAAAGGAAGGAAAGAGGAAGAAAGAGGACAAAAGAACAAGAATAAAATAAAAGGAGCTAGCAGCTGTGTGAAATAAAAAAATAAGGCAAACTATCCAATATATATATATAAAAAACAACATGTGAAAGTAAGAGAAGTATGGGTTGAAAGAAAAAAAAATAACACAGCAATAACCATACCAAAACAAAAGCACTGTAAAAGCAATATAAAACAAAACATCCACATTAAAAGTAAAATAAACAGTCCTCCTTATTTACGCATATGGGGTCAGGCCTATATAATATGTGCGTATGTGATTGCTTTAGTAACTTTCATAATACCATCCAATGTCTCTTAGTTTTCTTTGTACTCTATTTTTTTTATCTTCTTAGGTCACTCTGGGTGTTTGGACACCTTCTCTCCTTTAGCTGCTTTAGGTTTATGTGTCCGGATGTCTGGTTTCACTTTTATTTGATTCTGTACAATTCACAGGTTCTGCGAAATTCTAACCTGTGGTCAGTACCTCTGCACTCACCACCCTAGACTCCAGCCTGTGCTTCCCTATGACACGGGTGGAGCATGGCCAAGGTATAATTAGAACCTCCCCCTGAGGTCCTGTGCAGATATTGTGGCCCGATGGATTTTCCTGTGTCTCTGGAAATTCCAGCTGGGTTAGCCGGTGTGGTCCCAAGATGTACCCTGGGCAAATGGGTGCTGGTTCCTGGGTGCCCACGCTTGCTGCCAGAGCTCTGCCTATTCCAAGGGTGCAGGCTGGGTGTGCTGCTTTTACTGGACCCAGGAGTGAGTGGATGCAGCTGTCTGTTGCTGCTGGTATGCTCTTCCAAGGTGTATTGAGCTGAGTTCTCCTTCTCGCTTAGAATTAAGCCTCTGGCTAGCAGGAGGGTGGGAACACCCAGCGGTGGGCCAGGAGTGCAGGATAGGTGCTCAAGGATCCAGTGCGTGGTGCCCAGTAAAGACCTCTGCCTCCCGCGGGACGTAGAAACTGGGGGTGCCCCAAGGAGATTTCCGGTTTACACAGGGCTTTCGCAGCCTTGAAGGCAGTCTCTGGCAAGGTGGTGGGGGGGGGCTAGCCACCCAGGTAGGCTCCAATTTAGTGGAGAGAGTGGGACAGGCAATGACTGCTAGCAGGGAACCGGGGCGCCAACAAGGTGCGCAGAGGGGAGTGCTCGGGTCTGAGGCTTGGGCGTGCTGGGGGGTTGGAGTGCAGCGCACACTAGGGTCCACACTTCCCGTTGCCCGCGGGTACCTGTCTTCCTTGGTTCAGGATTCGTGGGAGTCTCTATGCTGTTGTGATCCAGTCGCTGGTGGGTACACAGAATTCTGACGTGGGAGCTGCTCGCTGTTTTCAGTCCCGGATTATCTTGCTGCGGGACTAACGGGGCTATCGGGCAGGCAGCTCCGCGGGCCCGCGAAAGCAGCCCGCGGCCGCCGATCAGCGTTTGCAGCTGGTCCGGTGTCCGGGTCTATGTTCTTCTTCTTCTTCAAGTTCAGAGTTCCCCCGAGGTACCAGGATTTGTTTTGGTTCCTGGTATGTATTTTTTTGTTGATTAAGACACAGCTTTCTAAGTATCTGAAGTTTTATTTGCTTCAGCTACTGAGGAGTACTGTGTCCCTCAGTCGCCATTTTGAAAAAAAAAAAAAAAAAAACCACTTCATATTTATATACTAAGTGCTAGTTATAACAACAATTTGCTGGTAATCATTTAACTTAGCAAGTACCATATCATCTTTTGGATCTTCATTAAATCCCAGAATTGTCACTGATCTCCATTAGGCATTCTTATGCTTTTACTTGGAACAATTTTTCCCTTTTCAGGGGTTCCTGGAAATGCATGGCAATATTTTTGTTCTCATAATTTTGGTAGTGTGGGAAGAATGGGCTCTGGGCATCTAAAGCCAGATACAAGGCAGAGATGTTACTAAATCCTCTAGAGGGCACATGACGGAACCTACAAGAGGTAGTCTTTTTTTTCCAAAATGTTAATTGTTTTAAGTAGTGAAATATTTTCTATATGAATCTAAAAATTGAATTGGTCAAAGATTAACCCTGCATATGAGCCATTTATTTTTTAGGAACTGGAGATAATGACTCCCCTCTATACAGCATCGATAAGATTATAAATCCAACATGCACACAAAATATTCATACCATCACAGCACCATGACTCAATTTCTTCAACTTTGAAATATAGTCATGATTCTTCATTATAGGGTTAATAGTACATAGTACATAACATCAATATTAGTTCCTTTCTTTATTCCTTTCTTATTAATCTTCAAAAAAGAAAACGGATTTTCTCACGTGGTTAGGCAATGAAGGGGCTACTGAAAAAAATTATGTAAAAAATGCAGCTGACACAAAATTTGGCTCTTCAGAGTATAGAGTGTTTTTCACTATTCAATTGCCACAAGATATCTCTCATGAATTGCAGTTGCCCAATCAGGCTGTATGGGCAAAAAAAGTACATCTGGTTCCAAAGTCGGAAACATAAATTAGGAACCAAAAAAAAAAAAAAATCAGTATTCAATTTTCCATTTGATTTTTACAAGGTCATTACATCTTTAATGGTGTTTACGACAATTCATAACACAAGTTCCACATGCTTACTGGTCAACTCACTGTAAACACCACTGTATTTATTATAAAACCTCACAGTATTTATGTAATGAGTCTTGGTGATAAAACTGCAACCAGTGATTCATTTCTCTGCATTATTTCATGCAGTGCACTTTTGAGGTTTGAAATATTGAAAGTTTCTTCTTTCAGAAGGAAATATCACCAAGAAGAAAGACACTTATCATTGTGCAGGTTGAAACCAAATGAGACCTGAGGCTAATAAAAGCTGTGAAGCCTGACTTTGCAAACACCCCCACACTTGCACAGTATCTAGCACAGACAAAGCATAATGGCCAACATAAACCATGCTCAAATCCCATTACCACATAAAGATATCACAATTGCCAAACAATAAAATGGAAGAGAATCTGTGTGTCTACATGTAGAAAATTAAGATGAAAACTGGGTGAAAAGTATGGTAGTTAGCATGGGAGAAGGGATCAAGAGGTCTCAAGACAAAGTACCAGGCACCAGCAGTAAAAAAGAAGAGAAAGCTCACCATGGCCAATCAAATTGTCCTGCAATCATGCTAATAGGGGTAGTGACAGCATTCTGGGCTCTCATTGATCCATCTGTTACTGTTTGACTATATTTTGTTTGCTTTCTATCTTCTTTATTGGTTATAGAGTTAGATATTCAGTAAAGAGAGGGGTATGCAAAACAGTGAAATAATCACCCACATTAGTTGGTAAAATAAATGCCAACAGATCTCTTCCTTCCTTTCTTTTCTGTTCATCTCTAGTACTAGTGCATTTACAGTTACCTATTAAAATTCAGATACATGTGCCCCACTTAGGGATTCTATCTTAAACTGAGTTTTATGGTTAGATATAGAAAGTCTTCTGAAGAGATCATGTATTAGTGCTCAGGGTTGATATAATTAAGTCCTTGGGGTTGTAATCTCATCAGTGGATAAATCCACTGTAATATATTTACTTGAGGTAACTTGGGCAGGTGGGGTACGGCTAAATAAAATGGATCCCTAGGGATTTTGCCCTATGGACTCTGTTTGTTTGCTTGTGGTTGCTTCCAGCCCCCATGATGTGAGGGCAGAGCCTTGCACGTTCTCTCTCTGCTTCCTACTGCTATGCCCTGAGTTCCACAGACCCTGAAATTCCCAAAACTGTGAGCAAATAAATCTTCCTCTAAGTTGTGTGGTCAATTGTTTTTTACTACAAAAGTGAAACTGTTGATCAAGAAACTGAGCTAAAATACATTGCTTTTGTTGGTGGTGGTGGTGATGGTGGTGGTGGTGTGTGTGTGTGTGTGTGTGTGTGTGTGTGTGTGTGTGTGTTGTTTTTCTCACTGGTCTCACTGAGTTGCAAAGGACCTCACTAGGTAGCTGAGGCTGTCCGTGAACCATGATCCTTCTGTCTCCTCTTGTAATTCCAAATGCTAGGATTACAAGTGTGCAACACCACGCCTGGCTTCTGGATATTAATGTAGAGTTTACATAAAAGATTTGAGGAATTTGAAGAGGAAAATTGTCTTTGATATGAGTTATCCATCCCTTTGCTGAATATTTTCTGTTCTTTTTTTTAATTAATTTTCCTCATCATTTTGACCACACTCCCTTCTAATTTTTTTAAGTGATTCTCACTTCTTTGAGTTATTCTCAAAAGCAAAAATAGAACATTAGGTGTGTCCATCAGTGCTTTGTAACATTGATGTTCATTCCAATTTCTCGAGGTCTTTAGAGGTACAGATTCTGACTCAGTAGAGAGAAGATAGCTCTAGAGTCTTCATTTCTAAGGACCTTCCCTGCCATGCAAAAACCTAATAGCTAGTCAACAATAGTTCTTTGGATAGCAAGGATCTAAGAATGCAGAATCGAAAATTTTAAGTTTCTTATTCTGAGTCCTGATTCCTAGTCATCTGACAATGCAATATAAAACAAGATTGCATTTATGCATGCATGTCAGAGCCCAATTATCTTTCCTAGAATCTCTGAGAACAAAAGCTTCTTATTTACTTATTCATTTTGTCTTAGCCATGATGTCTGCTCTCAGGAATATGAACCCCATTTTTTAGGTAAATAGATTACACCATCCTTCATTACTAAGCGACCCTGAAACTTATTTCTGCAAGTAGCTTGTGGCCACCTAAATGACTGCACCCATTGCTATTGGTGGCATATAGTCTTTAAGTTTTAAAGCCAAATTCATTACCTTTCTGCACTGTCATGCCACTTCCAAAGAATCCAACAACCAACACTCTGTAGCTCTTTGCCCAAGATTGAAATCTGGAACTTACTTTCTTTCTTTCTTTCTTTCTTTCTTTCTTTCTTTCTTTCTTTCTTTCTTTCTTTCTTTCTTTCTTTTTTCCCCCCCTCAGGATCAAACCCTTGATCAATGAATGTATTGCTAAGTGGTGGCATCTCTAAAATAACTTGAAGTGTTACATCTGCTGCAGATCTCAGGTTAAACATTGCTTTCTCCAGAAAGCCTTTATTTTTCCCCTACCACTCACATCCACAACCACATTCATATTTTACAACTCTTTACACGTCTCTTTCAACTTCCAAATTTCAACTTCAAAATCTTTAGGATTATGGACCTTTCTGTAGTCTTGTTTTCTACTTTTCTATTATTTTTCCCAAGCCCAGCAGATAGTCCGAGAGAGAGAGAGAGAGAGAGAGAGAGAGAGAGAGAGAGAGAGAGAGAGAGAGAGAGAGAAACAAGAATCTAAATCCTGTGTTTGACTTGGCAGTATCTATCAGTATCTAGGTGAATTGTATTGAATTTGGAATGAAACCCTAATCTAGCTGCTTATCACAATGACTGTGTTTTGCAATTTTAAATGCTTTTCATATAAGTAGAAATAATTAGAAATGACCTTTTCTTTAACATGTAAAATAATTTCTGGAATGCTGCTTTAATCTGAATAGTGTTCATAGATAGCATGGGTATACAACATCTACAAGTCTTTTAGAAAATACAACAATAATCACATCTTGGATTTTTTTTAGTACTTGGGATGGAACCCAGGGGCATTCTACCTCTGAGCTACAACCCCAGCCCAATTTTTTATTTTTAAAATTTTGAAACAGGTTCTCCCTGAATTGCAAAGGTCTGCACTAAGTAGCTGAGGCTGACTGCGAACCTGTGATCCTCCTGTCTCAGCCTCCCAAATGCTGGGAATACAAGAGTGTGCCATCATGCTGGGCATCTTGGATTTTAAAAGATCATAATGATATTTAGTTTTTATTAATGAATGGGGGATAACATACATGACTTTATATGTATTTTTAAATCACACACAAAGTAATTTGCTAAATGGTGTCATGAGCTATTATCAGAACAGCCTTGGGCAGAGTGGGGTGATTGATCACAATAGCCAATGTTGGCTGGATCTCAGATTTAGGATCTTATTATACAGTACCAACCAGGTCTGATAAAGGAAGTTAGGAGAGCAGGGATACCTGTTGTATAGATACAAAGAGGACATTAACTTAGAAGGCTTTAAGGCTGATCTGGACCTTTTCACAAATTGAGTCCTTATTATCTTGTATTGAGACCATTGCCACCAAGGGCTAGCCATGTATTTTGTTCTTAAAGTTGAACACTGGTTTCTATTATTTATAAAGAACCAGATTATCTCCTTTTTGGTAATATAAGCCATGGCAGCCATCTGATAGTCATAATTTAACCATCTGCAACTATAACCATTTAGTAAATTGTAAAAAATAAACCATAAAATGAAATGTGAATTGGATGAATTCTGAGGCACATATTTCTCTAATTAGTATTGCTTCCTTAGGAAATTATAGGTTCTTTTTGGCACTTCCATTTTACAAAAAAACATCTCTGGAAGCATTCCTTTGAAAGACTGGAACATTCAATTTTTAAAAGGAAAAAATACAATTTTATCAGAAATATCTCCACCTAAAGTCTAATTTAGAAACCAGGGCTTTATGAAAAGTAGGAGTTTAGGTATAGTGTCTGTTCCCAATGTAACAGGAAATTCAGTACTTCTCCCTATTTTTCAAGTCAAATAATTGGCACAAGCCTTTGAGAAGAAAATAAATTTTATTAATTTTCGAGCAAATCAGATAAATCAATAAACATGCATTCAAGGAAAAAAAAATAAAATCCCTGACCAGAGGGAAGGATGCCCCTTTAAAGAGCTGGCCCTTCAGGATCACACAGGTGTACCTATCAGAAGTACCACAATTTATGTTAATGTTATCCTTGAAATAAACTCCTCAGTCTCCAGTTTTTCATTCCTTCCCTCAGCACCAGTTTTTCATTTCATCAGCAAACTGATAAAAGCATGTTGGTTTGTTTTTTTGTTAGTTTGTTTGTTGTTGTTTGGTACTAGGGATGGAATCCAAGAGCTTTCTAACTCTGAGCTACACTTCCAGCCCTTTTTAAGTTTATGTTTTGAAACAGGGTCTTGTTAGGTTTCTGAGAGTTTCTCTACATTTATGAGACTGTCCTGAACTTGTGATCCCCCTGTCTCAGCCTCCCAAGTACTAGTATTTAGGTGTGCACCACCGTGCCTGGATCTAAGAGCATGATCATTTTTAAATGAGGGAGAGAGAAAGGATGAGAAAAAATTTCAGCTTTGAAACAGGACATTGGTTAGCTGCCAGAGTTAGAATCTAAGAAATATTATGGTTCCTTTTTTACTTATAGTTCCAAAGAGAAAAGAAGTCTATAGTGGCTTCCTACTGCCTAATGGGTAGAATCCAATGTGCTTAGTTGTGTTTTTGTATGTATGTATATATATATACATATATATTAGTATATTCGATATATATATATATTAGTATATTAGTATATATTATCTATATTATTATATATAGTATATAGTATATATTAGTATATATATTATTAGTATAATATATATTATATATTATATATTATTAATATATTATTAATATATAATATTAATATATAATATATATAATTATATATAATATAATATATAATATATTAGTATATTAGTATATATATATATATATATATATATATATATATATATATATATATGTATGTATGTATATTCGAGGTTAAATGCATGGACATTCTACCTCCAAGCCACACCCTCAGCCCTATTTAATTTTGAAACAAAGTCTCAATTTGTTTACTTATTTAATTATTTATTTATTTATTTATTTATTGCAGGTCTGGGGATAGAACCCAGAGGCATTCAACCTCCAAGCTACAGGCCCTGCCCTATTTTTTATTCTTTATTTTGAAACAGGATCTCACTGAGTTCCGGAGGGCCTCACTAAGTAGCTGAGGCTGTCCACGAACCGCCATCCTTGAGGCAGTCTATGAAAACATTCTAGCCTCCTCATTATCTTTCTGAAAACAGCGTCCATTTGTGTCTGGTAGGTCCACAGTGTTCTCCAGGTACCATCAGCACTGCATCTTGCACATAGTAGGCATGTAATGGATACATATGTAACAGGTGAATAAATGATAGAGAAATAATGGAATCTCACTTTTGTTCATGACTTCCACACTCACTTCAACTATATGATTTCCTTTTTCCTCTTTCTGTAAGCACATCTGTTCCACTAGGTATCTCTGGTGTGTTTTACTTCTATCATGTGACATTTTATACTTTTATTTGTGCATTATTGTCTCACATTGTAGTTTGTAGTGATGGTGACACACATGCACAAAGCACTTGCTGAGCTTTCTCCTGAATCCTTTTCCATTTTCCCCCCTTCCTCATACAGTGTATTGAGTTTGACACTGGTATTCTCACATACACCCATGATGTCAATGGAAGTGATTCCTTCATTGATCTTCTCTCTTTCCCCACCCTCCCCCAAGACCACCTCCCTGGCTCCACTGGAATAAAAAAAAATTAGTCCCCTTTATTCTCTGGATATGTTGAAACCATAGAAAATATTAAGCCCTGGATATTCTGTTTTTTCTTATATGTCCTCCAGCACTGCCACGTAATACCAGAATTACTTGTCTTTGGGTTTTTTATGCCCAAGGCATAAAAGTATATGGGGCCTTTATTATGTAAAATGGGAGGTACTTAAACACAAGCATTATGGTACTGCAATAGTCATCCTAATAACTGGATCTTCTCATGCTCAACTAGTAATATGATGAAACTCACCTTTCTACTCCCCAACCCAAATTCCTATTTAAATATCTAATTGCTACAAAAAAAGAAGAATTTGATTAAATATAAGAGAGTCTGCATCAAGGTTAATGGCATACCTGGAAGTATTTTATCTCTCAAAAGGCCATTGTTAAACAAAATGTGTGAATATATTGTAAAATTTCAGTACTAGGAATTGGTAGTTTTCAGACAGTTTGATAAGGTGAGAAATGAATATGTATATGCATCCTGTGAACTTGACAAATGTGTGCTAGGGATTCAAATGCTTCTCTTCTTTCACTAGCTATTGCTGAAGCATGAATTAGAATAAGGATGAAGAGAGAAAGATTATTCAATCACACACAAAATGAAAGGTTAGATAGTTTTCCTCAGATGTAGAAGCCAGGGAGAAACTGGGATTCAACATGAACTCTAAGCAAAAGAGAAAAAACAGTAGTGGAGTGATGGAGGGGGTTGAGGAATGAAGGTGAGTGGGAGGAAAGATATTTGATAAAGGAAACACTTCAATAGACATGATGTGCATATGCAAAATTATCAGTGTCAATCTTGATATCATGAACAAGGAGGAAGAATGGGAGAGGGTTACCAAATGCTGTATGTATCTATCACTCTAAATTTCATCATGATGTACAATTACAATGTACCAATAAAAAATAAGGTTATGTTTTGCTTTTAGTAGAATGAGAAATTTAATGTAAGAAAATAATGATGAAATGTTCCTTTTTAGATTCTTCAAACTGATTTACTGAGGTCAGAATAACTTCACTCACTTGCCTACATTTTCTTTCTCCCATGTTCTGAAAATTGGCATAGATATTCTGAATTGATTAGACAATGAGATAATAATGTGTGTGAAAGCATTTTGTGAATCACAATGCACTGTGAAAACATAAGGACAATCTTTTAACGTGCACCTATCTCTAAAAAGTTAATATTTCTTTGAATGATTGTGAACCCTTCTTTGTGGAATTATCTAATGAAGCTAGACAGCCATGTTTCAAGAATTCTGTAGAAAAAGTTCTATAGAGGGCCAGAGGTCCAACTTAATTACTCTGTTATTCCTTCTATATCTGATATGTCTTTATACATTGTAATATGAGTAGAAAGTTCCATTTCAATAATTATACTCTAGAAAAAAAATAAATGCTTTTTATAAATGCACCTCACCTGCCTCTGCCAAACTACTTAATATTAAAACTACATGACCTAATCTTGTGAAGTTTCATCAAGTTGGGATGTATAAATCCATGCCATTTCAATATTTCTTCATACCTGATCTATCTCATTTAAGGCTTATCTCCCCTGTCGATATCAAGAGGCCATTTTCTGCCAGATATAATTGGGAACAAGATTTGGAGCCTTGGCTTCTGTGACTGGGTGGATGGGAGGGCATTATTCAATGAGAACTGGTAACACTTTGGCTCACAACTGGTATTCTCATGACACAGGAAATACTCAGTACTGGTAAAAATTAACAGGTGATAGTAAGATCTTTAACAGCAGATTTATTCCCTACATAGCTCTCTTCTTTGGGAATGCGTAAAGAAGTGTATCATGGCTGAAGGCAGGCCACCCATCATAATACTCTTCCAAAGAACCTCACCTTGCCCTGTAACCAGACAGGTATTCAAAAAGTCAGTCCAACTGGTATGGTCCAGCTACCAACAGTCAGAAAAGACACTGGCCAGCAGAGTAGAATAGGGTCTTAGAGGCCCTGGCTGTACCAGTTTTTACCTTGTGCATCAGATCATGGGAGAGTTGGGAGCTAAGAAGCACTCGGAGGCAGGGACAATTGCTAGCTAAATTTTCATTTTAACAGTCAGTGAAGTCACATCCTCAAGACATTAGTCCTTTCAATACTGCTGATACTGCAGTTGTTTCTGGAAAAAACATAGATGTCCATTGCAAGTCACCATCCACTACTGAAACCCCCAGGAATTTTGGTGTCCCCTTCCATAGAAATGTGGGAAATAGGAGAGATGGTCTGGAGTTTGTTTGCAGATATGAGAGAATAGTGGAATAAGAGCTTGGGCCTGATCCTAAATTTCAGTTTCTCCCTTTACTAGTTTATAACCTTTAGTGCACTACTTAAGCTCCCTTCCTATTCCATGATTAACATCAGAATAATGATCCTGCACATAGGTTGTTGTTATTTCCATTGGTATATATAAAAGATTCAGAACAGTGTCTATTTAGTGAGCACTATGTAAGTAATAGTGGCTATTATTACTTTGTCACCCTGTACTAAAGATGTGGATAGTATTAGTAAAGCCACTAATTTTATATTTTATCTAGAAACTAGGGCTGCAGTCAGTCAGAGATCAGGGCTTCCATCTCCTCCTGTGTGGACCCCGACCTCTTCAAACTGGATCTCATATGATAGCCATTATTTTACTAGAAAAGCAAAATAAATATAGTATCCAAATGACTTAAAAACACAGGAGTAAATCCACTGGCTTTGGGCACAGGAATGGAATCCTGTGATATTTTTCTAGATACTTTTCCTAGAGAAGAAAATGACTATTCTAGTTCACCCCTAAAACTGTGGATCTAATGTGGAACTTGGATCATTTCAACACTAGCCACTCCAGCTCTCAGTTCTGCAGTTTTATGCAATGTAGTGAATTGATTTTATTTGGCATTCAAGAAATAAAATTTCATATAACTCAGTACATTGTAGGGAAGTTGTAGGTACCCTATTCTTCCCACAGTATATGGTAAATGTGTAAATATTTTAGAAAAACTACCAATTGTTCAAAAGGCAACTCATTTTGAAAATTAACTAGCATTACTTGCTCAGTATAATAAAATTCAGTGTTTTATAATGTTCAAGCAAGGACTATATTGTTGCTGTGATATTTTAATATGGCCTTCTGAAAATATTAGAATATATTTGTTCCACAAATCTATAGGAAGATTCAAGGGCTCATTGTTTAGTGCTCTGTACAGTATGGGCTGACAGTTCCCTTTATACAATAGTGTATTAACTTAGCATATTAATGTTCAGTTCATAGATTTTACCTCTCCTGAATTTATATTCCCAAATGCTACTCCAGATTAAATTACATCTGTAAATCTCAGGATCATAATGCATGCCAAATTCTTCACTGTAAATCAAATTTACAAACCGATTTTTATATAAAGGGGG